>NC_083745.1:10195142-10520142 GCF_033458585.1 Syngnathus typhle
GAAACAAGTCATTTTGAACCTTTTTGTTAGCACATTTGAAAAAATCCTGGCGCCAGTCCGTGATGCCACTTTTTGCAATACGGCTCTCATGCAGCGGTCAGGCAAGTTTCCATAGTGTAGTGGTTATCACGTTCGCCTAACACGCGAAAGGTCCCCGGTTCGAAACCGGGTGGAAACATGTTACATTGAACCTTTTTGTTGGCACATTTGAAAAATTCTTCTGGCGCCAGTCCGTGATGCGACTTTTTGCAAGACGGCTCCCACGATTCAGTCAGACAAGTTTCCATAGTGTAGTGGTTATCACGTTCGCCTTACACGTGAAAGGTCCCCGGTCCGAAACCGGGTGGAAACTATTTGTTTTGAACCTTTTTGTTAGCACATTTGAAAAATTCTCTGGCGCCAGTCCGCGATGCTACTTTTTGCAAGACGGCTGTCATGCAGTGGTCAGACAAGTTTCCATAGGGTAGTGGTTATCACGTTCGCCTTACACGTGTAAAGTCCCCGGTTCGAAACCGTGTGGAAACAAGTTATTTTGAGCCTTTTTGTTAGCACATTTGAAAAGTTCGTCTCTGGTGCCTGTCCGTGATGCCACTTTTTGGAAGACGGCACTCGTGAGACAGTCAGGACACTGTCCATAGTGTAGTGCAGGGGTGGCCAACCGGTCAGAGACTAAGAGCCACATTTTTTTACTGTGTACCGCAAAGAGCCACATCTGGTGTAGAACAACTGTAGAGATCTCATTTTCGATGTATGAAAGGAGAGGAAGGGTGGGGGGGGCGTCAATATTGTAGCTGACTGATGGAGGATAAGGGGAGCGCGCCTCAACACATCTTACTCCAGTACAAAAGAAGGCTGTGGTGTCTATACAAATGAACGAGTGACGGACATTTTTGTGACTCATTTCCTTCTCACAGTTCACGCACATTTCAAACATCCTCGCGAGTCGCCTAACAAGTGTTCAAGCTAGCCAGACAGCCAGTCTTCACGCCCAGTCCTTTCCTTCCCCCATTACTCCCTCTATCCTGGGAAAAGTGAAACATTGTTCGTTCTGTGTGCACAACCCATACGTATAAGATGGGGGTGTAAAGCAGGAAGTAATTAGTTCAAATGATTGCGCTGTAATCATAAAAAGTAGGGCTGCTCACGAGCATAGTTGCTTAACCAGGCTTCTCACCGTGTAATTATTGTTTATAGCGACGCGCTGTTCTCGCTCCGAGAGAACGGCGTGCTCTGGCTTTACAACCAACCGGAGTCATCTGAATGTTTCATGTGACATTCTGCTTTCATTACCAGCTACATCCGTGTTGCGACAAGTCATTTGAGACACCATCATGAGCCTGATAGGTTAGTTGATGACAGAAAGAGCCTGCCGGTGATGCCACATGAGTGCGACCCCACGCCTTGTTCGCAAGTACCTGGAGGGAAGTGAGTCCTAATTGCCGGGGGAAATGGGAAGTCCTTGCAGGGTGGTTTGTATTGTAGATAAGGCAATTAAGTCCACTCCTTTCATGTGGAAGGCTCCTTTAAAAAGAGACATTGTCCATAGCATGGGGATGGGACCAAGCGACACTCCATTGCAGTTAAAGTGTACTCAGAAAAAATGTCCCCAATAACTGTTCATTAACCAATTCTTTTTGATCATTTGGTATTATTTAGGGATTCAAAAAAAAAAAAACTAAACAACCGTTAAGCATTATCACACAAGAATGATTCATGGTTGTTGTTTTCCCAAATAAAAGCAGATGTTTGCGAATGTCTTCTTTTGATTAAACATAAAAGATAAAGCAGTCTGCTTTCATGAATGATGAGAGAATTTAAACGATCTGTGGTTAAAAATGGTAAACGGTTAATAACAAATAAAACATGATAATTTTCTCATCGTTTTATTGTCGATTAATTTTGACGCCTCAAGTTGTCTTAATTGGTTTTGTTGCGTGTACCTTTAAATGTAATCAGGTTAAGTTAGGCCTCAAGCTCAAACGTATAAAAAGACTTTACTGTCACAAACACTAGACAACAATCTCTTAGCTCTTTGTTTCTTTGAAAGGGGTTGATTGTGTGTGTCCGCATCACTGGCAAAGGGTCGTCCCAAGCCACTGAACTGGCCAGCAGAACAACAGGACACCTAAGGAGATGAGATGCCACTCTGTGAAGTTCTGCAGCCAGGCATTTGCGATTTCCCCTTTGGCATGTCTGCTTTCCAGTTGAGTGGAAAGGAGGTCCTCTCCCACTCAGAAGAGCACTCTAAGGAGGAAAAAAAACCGACAGAGAGCAATAAATTCAACATTTTCTTTAAAAAAGTCCTCTTTTCGTTTGCCCATTACTCCCCAATCTTAATCTTCATCGGCAAGCATCACAAGCTGTTAATTAACATTGTTGCTTATCATTTCTTTCTCCTTCTCATCTCCATTTAATTAAAGCATCAGACTTCAGAAGGGATGGGAGGGCGAAGCAGTGCTCATATTTGGTGAATTCATTGTACTGTGTTTCTGTGACCTAATTTTTCATTAACCAGTATACCCTGCAGAAATTCTGCATTAATTTTGGAACAACCGTGTTTGCATATTATTGAATAATCAATTTCTTTGTTTAAAAAGTTTCATGAAGTTTTTTTTTTTTAGACTTATTTTTCTGAATCTGAAGTGCCATTTTGAAACTTTCATGGTATGTATAGATAGACTTTGTATTTTGCTTACTGTTTGTCATCACAAATTTCTGAACATTAACATCATAGTACTGCATCTTGACTCTCACTTTGGTTCTGACCTTCACCGTGTTAGATTTGAAAAGGGTAAACATATTAACAGCCAAGCAACGACTACTTAAACTTTAACGCAGTGTCCACACATTTGAATCCATGAGCTCCATGTTATAAAAATTCTAATTTGGGTGATTTATAGAGTGGTTAAAGCAGTTGTGGTTGAGCCTTCCAACCTTTGCCTTGTCCATACAAGCATACATGGCTCCCGAAAGTAGAGGAACTTGCCAGTCTAGTGGCTCTCATAGTGAATACCTATCATTGTCCACCTACTTTGAGCAAATTCTGGAGGCTGGCACAGTTTCAGGAGCTCTGCAGAGCCAGAGATTAGCAAGGCATGGCAGGATCCCTGATAACTGACACCCTCCACACAGGCATCTGAACCTCACTAGCATCTCGCTAAAGATTGAAGGCACAAAAGCGCCTTTCAGCTCGGGGCACACTGGTGCTAATCCCCTTAGCACAAAAGACATGGGCCACCGATAGCATCTAAATAACTCTTCGGTAAATGTCATTTGCCTGAATTAGGTGTATAGTATCTCCCGAGTTTGACGGATTGCATTGTAAGCTATATATGGCCATGTTTGTGCTGACTTTGATTTTGTTTGGACAAGCACATGAGTGCTGCTGTTTTAGTGATATGTGAAGACTGACTTCGTTTGCTGCCTTGGCTTGGGGGAGTTAAGTCAATTCCCCCAACACTTTCATCAATGCATTTGCCCGGATTGCGGGTAAGTATTTTTCCCAAACAATTATGTAGTTGCAACTGTCCACTGAAATTCTTGCTTTTACATCCAATGGCCACTTGAAGATAGGAAGATCGTCACATCCCCCAGTAAAATATATTATCCTTAATTGACCTTTGGCATAATCTCCCAGGAAGGTCTGTCTTTCTGTGGTTGCCATGGAAATGGTGGAAGACGCTGTTGGGCCATAATGAATATACTCGGGGTGCATTCCATTCCCCCAGAGTGTGTTGTTTTTCATTGCCTTTCACTTATGATGCAAGCAACTTTTTCTTCATTTTAATACTTGCATTGCAAAACAATTGGTGATCCGCTGGCTTCTCGTGTACATATTTTTCCAGCTCTTTGTTATGCTGCTCACATCCCCCTCACATTGTTAGCCCAGTGGCCATTAAAAGGGGCATGTCTAGGTCTAGACATCAAGCTGCAAAGCGCCGTTGGATCAATAGGTCCGTCTGAAGTGTTGGATGAAAACAAACAAGTACCTATGTGTCAAAGTCCTTGCTCAAGGGTTTATGCTTTCCTCCACTTGTTACTCCCCATACTGCCTCATCCATCCCATCAAAAGTAGAACATAGCGGTATGGTTGTTAGCCTGGCTGTAGGGTCTAGACCAGATGGGTCGATAGATCAGTTGGCTGTTTTACACTATAAGTTGATCTAATGTTGTTTTGCATTGAAAGCAATGATTATCTGCTGAGAAATGGAACATTCTGGTCATAGTGTTTCTGAAGCCTGAGGTCATCTTTCCACTATTGATGTACAATGGTGCACATCTGCTTTTTAATTGGAACTGATAGCTAAGTAGTCATTATTGCTGGTGCCGGTCTCAACATGGTGGGTTTTATTGACACCTTCTGGAGGCTAAGCTATAAAAATAGTCAGATGCCAGACCAGTAATTGATACGAAATGAAACTGCTTGATCCCCTGGACACAAAGAGTAGTTCTGAAAAAAGACAGAGTCATTTACTTTACCTTTTAGCACCCGAGTTACAAAATAACTTGGCACTCCTAGTGTCACTGTGTATCATCTCAGTGCTCCAATGATGTCACAGTGCCCCGAAGCCACATTTTGGGATGATGTTACCTTGAGCATTTACTTTCTGCCGCCGTCTTTCACAAAATGCAAGCTCCTCCCAACATTGTTTTTTTTGTACATGCTGAACTCCGTGTTGAGCCACGGATCACGTCAGGCTACAGTAGTATGTGCTGTTTTGTAATATGAATGGGCTCTTTCCCTGAGGCCGAAAGTGTTGGCAGAGATAAAAAAAAACCTCCTGCTGACTTTTTCTTTACTTAATCCTCCTTATAAATAGGCCACTGTGTCTATTATATAGGCAATGGAGCAGTGTGTTCTGAGCCGGTCGGTGAGGTTCACAGGGTGAGCAGGATGGCCAGATCTCTCATGGTGGCAAAGGTCTCATGGTTAAGACATTCAGAATATCAACATTGCTCCTGCCACCCTTTTTGTTCAGATCCACTTTCATTCTTTCCCGTGGCATCTTTTTTTTGCATCCTTTTTTTTTCGTGTTCTTTCACATTTGAGGGAATTTGTCCATAACAACAACAGCTGCTGCCCCCTCGTCCAGTTAGTATTCACACATAGTCACGGCAAGCCAATTAGTGGCCTCAGAGTGTGTGAGCTTGTAAAGGTGTCATTTCGCAAAGTCTCGTGGGGGTTGCAGCATCTCCAGCAGTGTGAGGTCTCTTCCCAGAATGTGAGTGACAGCATACTTGGAGGGAGGTCATTGTGCCAGTCAGGCTTCAACGCTTTCCGGTGCGTTCCACATTTACGAGGACAGGAAGTCACTATGTTGTTGTTGATGTGTGAATGTATCCTTTTACAATACAGTCCTCATTTCACAAATTACTGGAAAATGATTAGGGGGCTGGTGGATTTTGAATGGGGGCAGACTGTTTCACATTTGAGTGACCTTGAGTTTGACACCTGTGTTGTAAGTGTTCAATGTATAGAGACCCCTAATTAAAAAGAAAAACATGGCAAGAATAATTGTGGTTTTAGTGTGTCCAACTGCAGCTACCTCACTTCTATCATGTTTAAAAATGTGTGAAGGGCAAGTGCTGAGCAGTCGAACCGTTCAGAGAAGCGGCGTAATCACCTTGGCGGTGTTCATTCCTAGCTGAGTGGGCGGAAACGCGACAAGTGGCCCATGTTGCCAAGTAACGGAATCTATAAGTGCTTGTTGATGATAATGTCCATAGTTATTGAATAAGGCAGGGTGACTGTATTTCTTTAAAACATTAAATAATATTTAAGAGTATTTGGATAGAAATAGAAAACAATGTTTTTCTTGAAGGTTTATTTCATGGCGTTTCGTTTTTTATGTTTCTGTTTTGTCCTTTTCTTTTTACTTTGTCCACTCATGTGTGGGGGGGGGGGGGCATGCCGCTCGCTCTCTGTATGCTAATACAAACATAGCTGTCAAAGGTAATTGCTAAGGCACGTTAGGGGGTCTGCTACATCCTGCCCTACCACTGTTATTCAAATGATCAGAGAAGTGGAAGTCCCCGCTGCAGCACACCGAGCCATCCATAAAATGCAAAGGTATCAAAGTGGTGTTTGAAATTTAAAAAACAAATGCTTTCCTCAGACATTTTGCCATCGCACGTGTGCGTAATCTCTGCAGTCTTGTTTACACTCCAGGAATGAGATTGTTCTTTTTAGAGTGATAAAATCTAGCAAATTAGGCTATATTGTGTTCAAAAGACAAAAATCTCTTCTCACCCACTTTTCATTTTATTGATTCATCAATTTTTATTTCATGTCAGACTTCACCGATGACTACAAATCTGGATGACAATGAAAACCATAACGTCAACATTAATATGTGTGCTTTACAAGTTCATTAGAATCACGCTGTCTCGAGAGAAAATATTGCACTATTGTTCTGACAAGCTCTTTAACTCAAATTAACAAGACTCCATTGACAGGACACGTTTTGGGCTATATGTAGTCCAAAATGACTAAATATTTATTCAATTACTCGTCTATTCAGTCTTCTTCATTCGTAGTTGTCAAAATTCTGCAAGCAAAGTACGAACACCAAAGAGCTGACTTAAAACAACTTTGATGCCAAGTTTGCCACATTAGCCTGTGCCAACATTAACATCTGCTCACATTTGAGTCGACTAAAGTGTCTAAAGAGGGTGGCAACTATGTGTATGGCAGGGCTTTCAGGAATGTGTGTGCATGTGTCAAGGGCATTGTGAGGAAGAGGCTCATTTTTTATCTCATTCTTTGTTCGATCTCGCTTGGACACGACTGAAGTAGGTGAAGGTATCAGTCACCACCGCCTGCAGTGAACAGAGTAGCGATAACAGCCAAAAACTTTCCAACCATATGCTTCTACAACTAAAGATTAAACTTCATTCATGAAGTTCCATAATGACAAGGAAAAAAAGACTCTGGATGCGCATTGCCAAACTAAATGGCTGTAAACCGATTGGGTTGTGAAGGCCAGCTTTGTTTAAACTATTGCGGACATTTGTCTCCACATTATACTGTACTTGTACTGTACTACTTATACGACATGGGATACTTTTTTATTGGTTAAATGATACATAACATAGTAATCAGGAATGAATAACGAAGTCACACAGTCAGCAGCTAAAACTAGTGTCAAAACAAACATCATCATTAATTAAAAAAAAAAAAAAGATTTCTAAATTGTATCAAACTTCCCAGATTTTCCATTGATCGACCGCCTAACGCTTTCAAATACAAGGGATGCTTTTGAACAGTACTCGACTTCTTTCCTCTGCTATATTTGATATCGGCCATATCGTACTGTTGAGACTGTGTCCAAAATCCCACCGAGACAGATTTAAATTTGCAGCCAGCTTTTATTCTTAAATCGCCCACTTAAAAAGTGGACTCTTTGGTCCATAACATCTATCAGACTGATGTGTTTAGCCTGGATGCAAATGGCTTACTGTCTCGGTTCCACTACAGACTTCAACCATTGGTTCCTAATCTTGGAAATATTGCGGAGCGTGACCCCCAGATGTTTGACATTACTGTGGTTTATATATGTATATATATATATATATATATATATATATATATATATATATATATATATTTTTTTTTACACGAAATTCTCTGTTAAATTTTGTTCAGGCCATTTGCATGATAGTTTGAGCACTTAAACGGCTTTCATGTTTGTGTAGATTCTTAAATCAGACAAGGGGGAATAGTAGCCTCTCTTTTCTTTGTTCCCACTAAAAAGTCTCATTATCAGATTAGTGCCAAATTTTTGAGACGGAACACAGCCCAGTCTTCCTCACCTGAGCAAAACCTAATCCAGTCTAATCTAATAATTGCTTCCAAATTCACTGTCGGCAAAAAAAAGCAGGGCCTCAGGATGGCGGCTGCTTCAGAAGGCTTGCCTAGCCTGGGTAATAATACCCATGGCTCCTTTCAGGAACACCTCTCTGCATGTCACAAAGGTTATTCACTGCTGTTATTTGGTTGTTCTTTGTAAATCGCCGTCACATTTCTTTGTTCTACTTGCCCCCTCAACCTGACGACCCCGCCTTTGTCTTCAGGATTCAACGGCTACATGGCAAAGAATTAGGCAGACTGTTTTTCAACAGTTGGCCTCTTATGAGTGGGCGTTGAAATCTGGTCGGACTCAGTAGAACTGTATTTTAGATGTCGCTTTGACATTCATCTTGACGGTTATAAAAGCAGGTGTGGAGGGACGGACACAGTAGGAGGACGTGATGAGCTATGTGTGCTCATATTTGCTATGAAATGGATCATGTGCAGCCAGCTGTCACATGGGCAGACACCTCCTCTAGTTTATAGCGTCGAATAGCGTTGTGTTGAGGTCGCAATCTTCTGTGTTTAAGTAATTACTGCAAAAAATCTATCGTTATTACACTTAGTGTATTGTTGTAAAATTGTATTAGTCACCTAGTTAACTTTGATGTCTCCTAGTGTAATTGTGTTCATGACTGACGCATGTTCCACTTCCTGCACATTGTTGCATCAGTATTTTTTATTTTTTTTATTCTTTCTATAATGAAGACCATGTGGGAACACATCCTCCTTAGCAAAAGTGAGGAGTGCAGGCATGTTAAAATTTAGTAGGATAGACTGTGTGGGAGGGTTGACATACATTTGTCAACTTCAGAAGCTTTTATGTGAGATCAATCTACTCGCAAACAAGACTTTTTGACTGTTGGTATCAGGTTTCAGAACGTAGATCACATACAGATTACGGTTTCTAAGCAAGAGCAGAGCAAAATGCTATGGGCTTTGGTCCACCCGGAGATCTTGCATACTGGTTGCCATGCCAGTGTTGCCTGGTAATAGGCAAGGGAATTGGGATCATTGGTGCAGAGGTTGTCGCCTGCTGTCAGTGGTACAAAGGAGAACACCATGCAGAAAATGGAAGCGCTCTCATTCATTATAAGCTTCATCATAATACATAAGATTGGCCTTTTTTTTTTTTTTGCACCATTGCCCAGGACAATTATCTAGTACAATAAGAGCATGGATTGCAAACTGATAACAGGTATGCATACCCGTGATGCTGGGAAAAAATTAGCCTCTTTCAGTTGAATTTTCCTCTCGGACCAGTGGATTGAACACCATGATGTCCTTGGTACAGACGATCTGGACTGAGGCAACTGGGAATTCTTTTTATACATTTTCTTTGAGGCATTTCATTATTCAAGGTTGAATTCCATTTATCTAGTCTTAGCTCTTCCCTTGTCTCGTATGATGGACTGGGATTTAATTAACTAGTTGGACTGAGTGGAATAATACTGCCCGGAGGTGTGGTCTCATAGGAGGTGGATATAGGCCTTAGCTGTTATGTTCTTCTTTAGACCACAGCCTCCAATTGAGACTGAATCGACAGCCGTTGATTCGAGACAATCAGAATTAAGCCATTAACATATAAATATACATGAATCATTACCTCTCATTTGGTGACAATAATGAAGAACAGTACTACTATCTTTAAAAAAGCACATTAATTTTAATTTATTGTAATTTTTCAAAGTACGGTATTTTGACTTTATTGTAATTTTTATTAGATTTTGTAGATTCACCTTGTCAAATAATTGTGATGTGTAATTTAAAATGTTCTTAGAGAATGACTTGTCTAATCAATGTTTATTTAACAGTAATGACTAATGCTTTTTCAAGAAAAATAGCTTTTTTTTGAAGATATCCTGCTTTTCTTTCATGTCTCTTTATCGTTTTCATGGTTGGTACACAAATTTAACAGTGTATATGTTGGATTTAATGGAGCTCTCTGTTTTGCAAGTTTTAGTTCAACCTTGTTGACAAAAGCCCACAAATGACAACAATGAGACAAGTCTATCGTGAACCTAACTGTCATTTTGGTTACAATGGTTTGACAAAGACGTTGTACCTGGTCTGATTGTCTCCTGTTAAACATCTCCTCTGTCAAGATAACTAAGGACGCCCGACCTCTTTGTTTGGGCTACATTTCAGCTTCATGCTCTGCTGATTTCTTTGTGAGCTTCTTGCTGGAAGTACCAAGCCAATGTTGACACTCAGCTTTGCAAGGAACCATAGTATTGGCTTCAGGTTGGTGGTTATAAAAAGCACTTCAATAGAATAATCATTCCGAAGCATCAAATGGCTCTCATTTTCCCCAAATCTATATACAAAGCAGTTTCATCTTAATATTATTATTATTTTTTTTATCTCTCTGGTTCGCTCCGTTTTCCATCCCCACTGACTGAAATGATATTGTTTACTTTGCATTCCAGTGCAGCAGCAACTCTGGATCTTTCTAAATATCTGACTATTACAATATAACCATGTCTTCACTTCACTGATTCAGTAGAGCACTGCTCCATCATTCACTGCTCCGGTTAGAATTAATTGGCCACGGGCAGTCAGTTTCTTTTCCTTCCTTGACCGTGTTGTTCACTGTCCTGTCTGCTGCTCCTGGCACTCCGGCAACCGGAGTAGATGCTTTTAAAGAGAGAATAGTTCCCGTAGCTGTATCCGTTAGCATTCCCGCGGATTCTGGAAAAAATGGATAGGATCTTTTCCTTTCAGTGCTCACAATGAAAGCCCCCTGTGCTGCCTCCTAATAGGCATGAAACAATTATGCTTGCCTTGCCCTCCAAATCAAGTTGGGGATGACTTGTCAAATCCATGATTTGTTGAATATTGATGTGAACGTGTCAAATGTTTTACCTCTTTTCATGCTTAGTATTTGTTAACAGGTCGCCATTTGTTTGTGTATTCAGGAAAGATCCACTGCCTGTCATTTTATCTGGTGATATTGATCTTGTGCTGGTTGAAGTATAGTCTGCATATGTAAACATGATCATTGTTGGCGGTCGTTCATTGTTATCAGTGGCAGAAAATCTTTGTGAACGATTGAAATTCTTGGTACTTGACGGGATGTGTACACTACTGCCGCTAGTATAAACAGTGGGCTAATGTGTCGGGCTTTTAGAATTGTGTGCCAGTCGGTGTCTGTAATGTCCTTGAGATAAACATCTGAGCACAGCAATGGCAGTTATTCCAGTCAATGCTGCCGCTAGTGTAAACAGTAGGTTAATGTTTTAGGCTTTTAAAATTGTATGCCAGTCGGTGGCTGTAATGTCCTTGCGATAAACATCTGAGGACAGCAATGGCGGTTATTCCAGTCAATGCATCAGCATGGCTGATTTCTATGAAACCAAGACTCTGTTCCACCATCATGTTACTGCAAAACACAACTATGAGCTCGCCTTGTTTTGACACGATCCACCGAGATAACCCACATATTGTCGATATTTGATCTGGGTAATGCTTCAATATTAGCATTTTTGTTATCACTGTGCCGTAACAAATACCATAAGCACCATTAATCCGAATGTCTCCACAATGGAGAGAGTAGTGAGACAAAACGACTTTTAACGCAAACTCATCCTCTTAGATTCTTCAAATGCTGTTTTTTTTTTTTTGATTTGATTTTCTTTGCACTGCTTTGCAGTTTTTCAGATATGTGAAGTCAGCAACCTCTGTCAGTGTTTACTAACAGGCATAACTGAACTCTGTATTAACTCACGCTGATCCTTGTACGGTGAATTTATGCACCAAGTCGACTTGAGGGTGACTTCCACCTGATACGGTGGTCAGCCAAAGCAAGCTTAATGGGGTCATCAGTGCAGTGAATCGAAGAGGTGAATCCTCCTGCGTAGACATTTTATCCCCTCAGCATCAGCCATCACTCTTTAACCTACTTTTTACTTCCACTTTGTTGCCAGTTACTTTCATCGCACTGGATCTTAATATTGCATACGACCTGCTTTGCTTCTCTCACCGGTGCATTAGTGTGTTATTGTAAACAATTCCCGGAAAGTGCATATCGATCCCTATAATAGCCAGGAGTACCCACTCAGCTTTTGTACTTGCAAAGCCAATTTTCCCATCCATTAATTTCCTGGGCTTTGGGTCACCATAGTAGCAGATTAGGGAAACAAAGGGAGGAGTCCTTCCATGGGTGGCCTACAAGGAGTGTCTGGAAAGGATCCTGAAATTGGAACTCAACCACCCGATGACTTATTTTGATTCTATGGTACTATGACTGTTTTCCACAAGCGACTGGATTCTTTGTAAAAATTGTGAAGGCATTGTATTTATGTACTCGTGATGTTTAGCGTGTTCTTGTACACATTATTTTTCTGCCCTGTGGCAATTACTCAGATCCCAAATGAGCTGTGATCAGCAGCATTGCATCCTTTGAATGCTCATTAAAGACTTGCTTGCTTGCTTCAGACGCAGCCATACCTGGCAGCCATCTTTTGAATAAAATCGGACCAAGCGAGGAAATAATTGACGGATTCGTCGAAAATTAAAATAATAGTAAAACCCTTTCCCCCCCGAGTCAATTACACACTAAACGTCAACATCTGCAATTTATCAGATTAGTGTGAATGACATCTGTACTTTTGTTTCACAATTTTTCCAATGCTACCTCATTTTCACAAATCTGGTAGTCATAATCCTAGTTTGTTCCCGCATTATCACTCAAATTTTTCCTTTCAACCCCCCACACTTTGAAGCTCCCTCAGAAGTTAGGATGTTGTTTGTCTTGCTTATCTCTTTGTGTGTCTTGTCCCTCAGTCCGAGCATTCCTTACGTGCTCACAGGGAGAGCATGAGCGACATTACAGATTTCAATCTGGTGCACAGGCAAAGAAAGACGGGAGGTCCTCTGTACATGCAATTATATTATGCATCTATTTTTAAAGTGTGTTGGTGGGTGTCCCTATGAGACAGGCAGGGCTTCAATGTGTTTCAAAGATGTAGGTCATGGCACCTGCCCTTCTTGGTTCGAGCTGCAGCACTGTAAACTCGGCAGACATCCTCAGTTGTGATAGACGGTGCCTCATCACCCTCCGCCTCTCGTCACTCATCGTGCGGTTGGTGTAAACACCTCATCTTTGTGTGCTCTCTGTCTCTGCAGGGACTTTTCCTGGAAGTTATTCCCTTTGTGCACTCAGGAACACACTCACACAGACACCAAATAGTTTGACGTAAACGTCACTCCACAGCTCTTACGCTCCTTTTCAAAATGGCACACCGAATATCATACTGTAGTCTTTGGCAATGCGGCTTAGCTTGGGGGAACTTGGCTCTCTTACAACTCAGCAGCATGCCTGGCATCGAGGCCTTGTTGTTCTTATGTGAACTGCATGTTAGGACGCTCACTCGTCCTATTTTTACACAAATCAAATTCATAGCCTCTTAAGAGAGTTGTACTCTGCAGGATGCCCATGGGTATGTTACTGTTTCCATTCCTTGGCCATGGGGAAAATGAACAAATATATTTCTGGATGGCTTGACAGAAATGTTCTGTGCAATCTTATGAACTCCTGTTTCTTGACCAGTGCAACGTGCGTCATATTATATTTGATTCTTTAGTTTTGGGAAGGTATGAACCGTATAGTAGGTTTTTACTGCACTTGTAGTTTTTCTCCTCTCTGCACAAAACCCTTTTCACAATTTGCTGTTGCTTCACTCATTTAGTTTGATTACCTCTCTTTGAAGCAAAAGTAAGTCTTTCTCGAGTACTGTCAGTTTCCTTGCGGATTTTAGTTTGCGTGTTCATCAGATGAGGAATAGGACTACATTTTTGAGGGGTGGCGTGGGTCAAACATTGAGGTATTGCATCGACTGCGAGAAGCTCTTTTAACTTGATTGAAATATTTCTCACATGGCTTGGCTCCAATTTTTCCAATATGTGCAGACACATCCCTCCCCCAATAACACACAACACCCACACACTGCTGGTGGTACGCTTCATCAGCTCTTAGCAGTGGACCGTTCCTTATGATAACAAAGTTGACATCAGGTATGCTAACTCGCAGATGAGAACTCCCTTGAAAGATTATAGAGGTCCTTTGAGGTAGGTGTTGGAACACGAAGAGAGATGACTACTAAAGTTCAAAGATAGTGAAACCAACTGGACTTGATGCTGAAGACTGTTTTTAATATGTAGCTAAATAAAATTTACACCACTGCAATATACACAATTGCACTAAAATAACATTTTGTGAAACTCAAATTGAGCATTATTTTTGTAAAAGCAGGACTAGATCTTGCATTGAACTTTCGGTATTGTGCTGATCTGGCAAATGTTAGTGAAGTGTCCACAAAAATTCACTTACTCTGTTTCAAATTAAAGGAAATCCACCACTTCCGAGGAAAATAATGTCGTAAATTACGATGACTGTAATGGTTGTATTGTTTTCTTAGAGTTTTGGTTCAGTGTTCGCCATTATGACTGTTAACCCAAATAAATGTATGAGCACATATTATATACAGTAAAAGCTAACAAACTGACAAATAACTGGTTTTCAAATCAGAAGAGTAAAAACTGGCCAAGTAATAAAAGAAAAAAAAATATTAAAAGTGAAGACAATTTGCAATTCTAGTAATGACACACAAATTGATGCACAATTTGTCTTCGTGGGCCACATAAAATGATGTTGCGGGCCGTATCTGGCCCCCGGGCCAGAAACCCGTACTCTATAGTTTCTTCCAATGAGCTCTGGTTAAATAGAGCAGCAAAAATGTATCTCACAGCCCTCGTAGATACGTCATGAAAGATTCAAGTGTGCGTGAGGATGTGAGTGTCGCATTTGAGAGCTCACTGATGGTACATAACTGATACATCTCTGCGGGTATGTGTAGCTACGTGTTAGAATAGAAAAATCGTGGCCTCATAAATTACAACACTCCCTGTACCGGGTTGTAGTTTAGTCATGTCTCACACAAGGTCAGTTGTTCCTGTTATTTATTGTCCCTCTTTCTTCCTCTCAGTTTTATCCATCCAGGCTGTTGCCATCCAGTTCACCAAGGAGCCCAAGTCCCAGGATGCCCTGCATGGCCGTAGCGCCATGCTCCGCTGTGAGGTCAGCGATCCGACTGACATCACTTATAACTGGCTGCTCAATGGCCAGCGATTGGAAAACAGCGAGCGCCGCCACCAAGAGGGAAGCAATCTCAAATTCATCACTGTGGATCGCCGACTGGATGCAGGAAATTTTGAGTGTGAGGCACAAAACGCGGCCACGGGAGAGTTGCGCCGCTCCACCAACGCCTCCTTCAACATCAAATGTAAGTGTTCCATTTCAGGCCGGGTTCTGAAGTTACACATTGAAAGCGCCTGGGTTTCCTGTGTGAAAATGACCAGTTGACAGGGTTTCATGATGGCAAAAAGGATGTGCGTCCGTCCACTTTCTGGATCAGAAACGCCAGACAAAAGTTGCAGTGTAGGTGGCGGCTAAAAAGCTGAGGGAATGGTTCCACTTTGTTGCCTTTTCCTTTGAGGCTTCCTCTTCTTTGCCCAATTGAAACTGGATACGAGTGCCAGCGAGCATGTGTTTCTTGTTGCTTATAATGTTTTTTTCTGCATCGGTCTTTCTCTTTAGACTGGACATTACGGATTTGCTTTTACCTTCTAGCTTAGTTAGGATTTTTTTGCGTCATTGTCGTGAAGGCTTCTTCAGAAGACGGCACAAAACTCCGTCTCTTTCCTAAATTTACAACATAGCCAGACATCATTGTCTGGAAGAAATAAACTGAAATAACAAGCTGGTCACATCTTGTGGTGCTACCTTTGGTACTAGTTTGGACCAAAGCGCCTCCATTTGGCAAATTGCATTTTCCTTTTCCTCACTACATTCAAACAAGTATTTTCTTTCTATTTTTTTGTGGCGGAGCATGATTACAATGAAAAAGACCTATTTGCAAACAATCTGTCATACTGAAGGAGCGATAACTTCAATTGTGTCGTTGCCAAAGGAAACTCATCCATTTTCGAAAGCTTGTCTAATGTCCAAGCAGCAGATTTAATGCGGTGTAATTAAAAATGATCCGGTGTGTTAATAAAGCTCAGCAAACATGTCGGACATGATGAAAGACCAGCTCTCACGACATTTTTCGTCAACAACTCTTTCTGGTGGCATTAGCATATCCATGCATTAGATGGCAGGGTGAAGATTTAGAACCTTTTCCCCTCCCATTTGTTTATAGACGAGTGTAGTCCCTTTTTAACAGTGAAGTGCATTACGATTCACATCGTGTAAATATGTGCAAATACTAAACCAGTTAAAAAGCCCACCCAGAGCAATTCCAGTGAAACCTTCATAGTCAAATGGAATCTGTTCTGGGAAGCTGGTCAACCTTCAGTTGAGCCTGTGCAGTAAATTTATATATAAATTTGTCTTGTGCTGTTAGTGTTAACAATTCAGCCAAAACAGAATTAAAAAAACAAAAATCTCTAGTCATATAAATTGAGGCTTCAAACTTGTGGGGGAAAAAAAACTAGCTTCCAGCTTCATGCAAGATGACTTACTATATACTGTATCATCTTCATCTTGCAATTTAGATGTTCCTTTAGTGATATCATAAAATAGCTTTCAGTAATAAATCCTCCAGCATGAATTTGTATGCCATGCTTGTTTTACTGCATCAACTCATTTGTCTTTGTCAAGATGTGCAGGTTAGCTTCTCTCTATGGATCACTTTTCATAGATGAGACCGTGTTATGACAAATGCTCTCATATTTCCCCAACATATATTTAACGGGTGATAAAGCCCCACACGGCTTTTAAAGACCCCCTTTGGCTCTAATTCTACTGGAGTGTTCACTCATGTGTATGCTACTTTGCGTGCGTAGTGGTAAATACGCATAGGGGGAGGGGCAGGGCGGTCTACACGTACTGTACCACAGTGGGGTTTTATCCCGACCACCCTCCCCCGACTCCCCTACCCCAGCCTCTGGCGAGAGGGAGAGAGTTAATTTATCTTGCTCTCAATGGTGGGTAAGCAAATCTTGTCAGTTGAGAGTTATTCAGAGTAATTATCCCCCTCTGTGTTCACTAATAGGAGTTCAGCCCCCCCTCCGTCCTTTTGACCTGCCTGGTCATTGGGTCTCCATGGCGAGACGCGTCCGTCAAAGGCGTCGGGGCCGTGCCTCGTCTTTGTCAGCATGTTTGTTGGTCGTTTCGCCTGACGCCATGGAGCAACATGCAGACGGACTCTTGAAATCTGTTGCATGCGTCGGCAAGACTTTAGAAACACACTTGATGTTTTTTGCGCTCACTATTTAATCTGCAAAACCCGCACTGAGCGAAACCCACGTCGTCTTGCTCTAATCACTTGGAGTGTCCCTAACCTACATTTTAGTCAGAGCCATGTGTGCTCTTAGGGCATCCTTACAGATATCTAGTGCGGGTCCACTAGCTCGCATCCTGTCCATCTGTCCTCCTACATTTGGTTTGCATTTTCACATGAGCTGACAAAACGCAGCTGCTCCTCAGCCTCAACCTTGTGCTCTACCTTGTGACAGCAACATCATCTCCGGTTGCTGATTGAATTTAAAGTTGTCGGCCTTTGTCAAGCGGAGCTGATCAAATGAGATACTACACTTTTCCCTGGCCTTCATTTTTTATTTATCCATCCTTTTCACAGCATGAGTCCGGTCTTCATTTACATACACATATGGTACTGCCAGTCAAATACAAAGCCCGGAATACCTCGCCTGTGTAACACAATCTGCCATGGCATTTTTCAGAAGGTGAGAACAAACGAGCTCACTCGCAAACGAGCGCCTTAACGGTAACATCCTCTCAATTGATCCATTATCATCCTTGTCTTCCTGTTCCGCTTCCAATGTAATAATGATTATACAACCTTGGTTATGGTTTTTAAGGGGCACACTCACTCACTTAGTCATGCATTCTGTTATGGATTATGAGCAAGTACCGGTATGTGTCCCTCTTAATGGGTTATGAAAGACTGCCTTCTGTTTGTCAAGTGGACAGCTGCAGAAACCTGAGCTAAGGACTTAAGTGTTACAATGTGCAAGTGTGAAGAAATCCTGTTCAAGCTTGAACCAAAATAATGGGATGGTGAAATAAGTACCAATGTGTCAATAGTTTATTGTGTTTGTGAATAGCTTTTTGTACACCAGAGGTCAACGGTGGGGTGGGCCATGATTCGTCTAAATGCACACGCTTTCAGTATTGGAAAAAAATACAAATCCCAAAAAATAAACACTGACTCACAGGAAAGTGTTAGAAACCACTTGTATCCAACGCCCACCTGTTTTTCTAGGCAGGTTTAAACAACTGCCTTTATTTGCAAGCAAGCTCGACTCAGTTTGACATGCTGATAGTCATTGCGCTGAACTCTTTCTGACACTCGGCGTTTACGCCATCTGTTTTTTGTCAGAACCCTAAAGTCCCTTTGAACCAGTAAAAACCAATGCGTCTGGCCTGAGATCCCTGTATAGCCTTCACCAGAGCGACCTTGACCGAGACGAACAATTAGCATCGTTGTCAAAGGGTTTCAGACGTGCGCGCACAACAAGCATGCTTGAGGGCACTTGGATATTTTCCTCTCGCTTATTGCAGCATGAGCTGCATCTCACTCATCACAGCATGCAAACACACGTCATTGACAGACGCACACTAATGTATGTAAAGTAGTAGAAGTGTGCCATTTTTGGTCACAGTACTGGCTTTCAGATAAGGGTGGGTTAAGGCTATTTAGTGGGAGCATATTAATATTGACAGGTCTCCCTGTAGCGCCTCAGCCGGCTTCCTCCTGTCTCTTCACGGCTGTCTCAGGTGATGCCATGCATATTTAGTAGATCATATAAAGAGCGGTGGCTGCTAACACTAGTCAGCCACAGTCCGGAAAGAATGACTAAAGGCAACCCAAACAAAAATAATGTGTCAGTTTATATCAAATGAATTTAAAATATGTCTGGCCTCTGAATTATCAACATTTCTTGGTGTTTTGTTCGTAAACAGTATGAAGCATGTAGCTTCAGCCGTGGCTAGAATTCTAGAATGTGATGAATCCAGTACACCCAACTTTTTTAGTCCATAAAATTCATTCAACAGTCATTTTTGTTTTCAAATAGGAATGCAAAAATTATAGGCAAAGCCCTCAATGTGGAGATAAATGATTTCAAGAAAAGATTGAATTGGGAATTTTGTAACAGATTTTGCAATTTCAATTCATTTTTTTGTGTGTGGAATACTGCAGTTGATAAACATGTAACAGATTCTGGGTGAGCCAGGAGCACTGAAAAAAAAAAAATCTAAGCTTTGGCAATCACATGAACCCTTCGTCTGGAATCGCTATTCCGGTCGTAAAACGAGAAGTCATTCAGCTTTACTTCAAGTCCAAACCCCCAATCTTTCCATATAACGCATTCAGGTGGACCTGAGGATTGATTTCTTTCCATCCACATTGTTCACTTTCATCTGTGACTCAATAGATCAGGTTTCATGACACTCTCCTATGGCTTTCGCTCCTCCCTTTGCTGTCTGAAAGAGGGGTGCAGTAAGAGTCAGTTTATTTTTCTCATGGTAAAGGTTCAGGGGGTATTAATTGACCCATTGTCTTTATCATTTGATTTTATTGTACCTCTAAGTTTTCCAAGAAACATATGACAGGAATATAACGAGAATAATGTGCATCAATATATTCAACATTGCACGGGGTAGTTAAGAATCCTCAGTTCCTTTTTTTTTTTTCCCCCTTGCTGTCAATATGATGTGCCATTAGTGTCAGTCTTGCAGGCCTACTGGGTCATATATGTCCCATGACAGGGAATAACAGGAGAGCATTTAACTCAATGTATCAACCTGACAATTTCTCTATAACTTCTTGTCTGCTTTCCTCTGACTTGACATCTTTGCTGTTTTTCTTTTAGGGTTAGAAAGCGGTGGTGTGACATTAAAGGAGCCCATCTCAGAAGGGGAAATTGAGAGCTCAGCCCCCGTCACGCTTCGCTGTCACATTGACGGACACCCACGGTGAGTCTCACCCCAAGATCACTGTTTTATAGGAATGGTGAAGTTCCTTCTGTCATTGCCTAATGTTCCATTTTTGTTTATTGGTCCGCTTCACCGCCTTCTCCTCATCCCTATTTTACTCCCAGGCCGACCTGCCAGTGGTTCAAAGACGGGGTTAAACTGACTGAGAAGAGCCATCAAATCAACAACAAGGAGCGGACGCTCACAATCAAGAGCGCCACTCCAGATGACAACGGTCTGTTCTATTGTTGTGCCAAGAACGCAGCCGGACACGTCTGCAGCAACAGTAACTTCACTCTCAACATTATCGGTGAGCTCTACATCCAATTACAAGGAGGACTACGTCGTTTGTTGTCTTTGACAGTTTTTGTGTTGAGTTTCCGCTTACCTCATAACCACCCTTAATACTGCCATAGGGCTTCACTTTGAGACAACTTTGACAGATTTGAGCAAGTTTTTAGTGTCATCACCGTCTCGTCATAAAGTCCTTGGGTGGGCCGTGTGTATAATATGAGGGCTCTGTACGCTATCATGGCCTATAATCGGATACGTTTCTGGACATAGCCACAAATGAAAGATGAGCTCTTTAATTTTACAAGTTCACTCTTTTATGTGGCAACTGGGAATTTTTTGCTGATGACTGTAATATGACTTAAATCCGTTCCTAGCTTATGATTTAAAAAAAAAAAAAACAAGAACGCATTTAAATAAACGTTTTTGGTAATTATCGTGAGTTGTCATAAATCCTTTTTGTCATTTCCACTCTCTTGCCATGTCTGATCATTGGGCAGACTTACTGACTTCCCCTACAGTAATTGCATACTTTAGAAAAAAAAAAAAACTGGCTAATGGACATATAACCAAGATAACTAATGCTGAGTTTTCAAACATCTCCAGTGAAGCATGTTCGTTACTCAACTTTTGAAATTTTATCAGTTATACGGTAGAACGTTTTTTTCTTTCCCTGTTCCCTTTTATTTTTTTGTCTTCAATCTGAACCCTAAGAAAATATCATTAACATTTTTTTACATGCCTGATTTAAGTTTTATATTTCTTTTGGTTAGGTGGTTCATCAGCCCTTAGCCAGCTTTTTTCTCGGCTGAATCTTATTACTCTACTTGAAAATATATCAATACATATGAAAAAATATTTTATTGGAGAGCTACTATATATCTTTGAAGAAAATGCCATCTACAGTAATCACCTGATAAGTTCATAATACAATATCATACACTTCAGGGTGTTCAAAAAATGTATGTTACCTTAAGCTTTGAATTTAAATACAAAGATTTTTTTTTCCCCCTGTACAACAGACAGTCCCATTATGGGCTCCAGCTGTCATAAAAATGATGGTCTGATAAGCCTCTAGTCAATGGTCCAGTGACCTAATTAAGTCTACCTGTGGGCCCCGGAGGTGCTGACATAAACCAGCACCTGGGGGCTGTTGGCACTTTTTAATAAGCCCACACGTGCGGTAGTGCTTGGTGGCCAAAAGCCCGCAGATATGATCATGGAGATGTTTGTCTGCCTTTTTTATAGATAAGAGCTTTCCTCGACCGGTAGTCACCCCCGAGGACCAGGTGGTTCTGAAGAACGAAGAAGCTGTCTTCCACTGCCAGTTTACAGCCGTGCCGCCTCCCGCTCTGGAATGGTACCATGAAACCGAGCTGCTGGTTAACAAAACTCGGTAAATATCAGTTTATTTTCCCCCTTCCGTTGCCGCATTGTTCCCTCGCCTTAGCTTAAAATCCCACCTTCTCCGCATCAGCTCTACTTGTTTTACTGCGTAGCTGCGGTCCATTCCCTCGAGTACCATAACCTGGAACCCTGGAGTGGTACTTTCAGCTTCCATTTTGTTCTGCAGCTCAGGCTCGAGATGAATTGCACATTAAAGAATGTTATTACTGAAACTAATAAGAATGTTGTAAAGTTCCTTTGCTACCTGCTGTACTTCATTTCGACGTGACCGTTCCTACCAGCCTATCATAATGGTTTATTAGTCATGTCATCCCTGCAGAAAATAGAGCTAGGATTGTAATCATGGTGTGCAATCTTCACACATCACCAAGGTAGTAGTGACTCGACAGTGGGGATATTAGCACTCAAGTAAGGGCTCTGAAGTAGCCTGTTTTATGTTTATTGATTAGGGCAGAAACATACAGCCCTGCATCATCACTTGGGCACCACACCCCAATCCTGCTTTCGGTACATAAAATATTACAAAAAAAAAAAAAACATGACAGAGCAAGGCAGTTTTGCCAGCATAAAACCCTCTCCCTGGAGGAAAACACATGAAAACACTTCCCGGTGACTATTTTATGTCGCTATGAAAAACGTCTGCTGTCTTTGTCAATATATTGAATATAATCTCCATTGAAGGTGCACTTCCAAACTTCTTTGAACAGAGATGATATGAGAAACAGCTTTTGGGAGAGTCTTCTCTGGAAAAAAAGTATACTGAGGCTCATTCACTTATCCCCTGCTCCCTAATTTGCAGAGTGTGGGGGTGGACTAGATAGTTCACTCATCAGTCAAATAAAAATAGTTTTTAAACCCTATTTGTGCACACTAGTAATTATATCACTGTCGCAAAATCACAACGTACCCCATCTACATGAACATGCATGTTGTTTGTAGAAAGTATTACCTTACTAGTGGAGGTTGCTGGTTCCATTTTCACTTATCGTTTGTTCTTTTTTCTTTTCCTTATCCACCCCAGATGTGGACTTCACAGTCAGCCTGTATTTAATCCCCACCCTGTCTGTCAGTGCCACTGAATGACTGTTGAGCCTGCCAGAGGTCAAATTGGGCCATTAAGATGGGCCTCCAACATCACAAGACGTTTTAAAAATAACTTGCTATATAGGACACTTATCTGTGTGTTTTGTTGAGGGAATTTATTTGCCTTAATTACAACTGGCTCGGTGCACCACGTTTCCCTTGGTCAGCACGGTTCGGAAACCCTGTTTGGCATCCATTAGTGTACTTCTGGTGATGTTTCTGGTACAATGGTGGCAAGAAAAATGATTGAGTTGGTGGAGGTTTATATGGGATTTTTTTTTCCCCCCTCCAGTATATTCCTGCTGTCCAATGGATCACTGCTCATCACCCAGGTCAAACCCAGAAACACGGGCTTGTACAAATGTGTTGGCCGCGGTGTCAGCGGCTCCCAAGTCACACACGAGGCTTCGCTACTCATTGCAGGTACGCACACACATCCACATTTGCAGCCATTGACTTGCTGGAAGATAAACACCTTCTGTATCTGAGGGTGTGACGTGAGGGCATTTCAGTTACGTACAGTATCGCTCTGCTCATTCAATGAGCCACATTAAGCCAGATAATCACATTTCCTTATCGGCATCTGGTCCAGCTGTATTCTTCTCACTCATGCTGGAACACTTTACCTCTTCCTCTTTGTGTGTTTTGCCTATCATGTTTGCTAGTGATCATAACATCAGTATGGAACAATTGACATTATTTTATTTATTTTTTACCCTCATTAAGTTATTCAATTTTAATAGTGTTGGAATGAAAATAAATATGAATTGCAGTATTTGAAATGACATTGTGTAAATAAATACACCCACTCAGAATAAAAACTGCCTGACTCAGCAGTGCAATCGAAACATTGTCTAGACACATGAGAACTGTTATACGATATTGCACAGATAGTGTGCAATATGAGCTCTGAACAGAACCACTGAAAAATTACTTCAATGACTGTTGCAGTTTAAGGCCAGGCTGAATTGTATTGGTCTTGCAAGCACATGCAAGTCAAATATTTTGAACCCACTTAAGGCAGGAATTTCTTTCTTTTACTGTCCCGAGGAATGTTTCCCCTCTCAAACTTCTATTTTTTGGTTCAATGAAATAAGACCGCATCTGGAGTTTTAACCCAATGAACCGCAGCTCCATTTAAATACCTTAATTCACCTAATCTGATGGTAATCCCTTCGGGCATTAAAGGGGATTGTGTCACAATAGAAGTCATTATTTGGTGACAAGTTTAAACAGTCTCTCCATCATAGTTCTACCTCATTCATTTCATAGCCCAAATACCCAACCTTCTCCTTCTTTCCCAAATCAGCCTCTCTTTAATCTGCTGAAATACAGTATGTGCATTTTCCTCTGTTCACATTTTGATGGGAGTTTCAGCCAAAATCTGTCAACAGATTAAAACATACTGTAGGCAAGGGCATGCAATTTATTCAAAATCAAATCAGAAGATAGTTTGATGGTTATGAATCATAAATATTAAAATGTCTGTAGTGTCATAGTTCTGTTCCCTTCTCCTCTCTTCTCTACACAACAGAGATTGATGACATGAAGTCCAAGACGTCAGAGGTTTTCACAGCTGACACCCTGCAGCGGGTCCCTTGCAACGCCCCACGGGGGCGACCCCAGCCCGAAGTTTGGTGGGAGAGAGGCGGTCAGCGGTTGCCCACAGAGGGACGAGTGTACCAGGATGGCTCGGATCTGGTCTTCAGTCCAACGGAAGCGGGAGATTCTGGAGTCTATACCTGCGTTGCTCAAAACAAGGCAGGCCGCAGGACACAGGAAGTTAACTTCACTGTGGCCAGTGAGTCCAAAACAATCCTAGCCCCTCCCCTTACAGTTTAAATATAATTGAAGCACAAACAGCTAAAGAAATCAAATGTCCTATCCAATATGTAGTATTTATTAATCCAATGTAAATCAGATCTGCCAGTGCATCTGCAGTGCCTGTCAGATGTTGAACTGCAACACATACAAAAACACCTGCTATAAATCAACAATGTAAACTTTGATACAAATGCATAATTTTTTATTACTGCAACAAAGGATCACAATTAATAATGCCTTAGAGCAGCACATAGTTTTCTATTAGCTACACAAGTAATTTATGGAGTTGAGTCAAGCTTGGTTGCTGCCACACAGTTGATTACTTGGCTGTTACAATTATAACGTGAGTGTGAGAGGGACTGTAAAATGTCTTGGCTCATGTGATGTACACGTGTGTTCTCCTTCAGCCTCCCCCGTGTGGGTAACACGGCCCCAAGACAGTCCTTTGGAAGAAGGTAAAGCGGGTTATCTGCACTGTCATGCCAAAGCAACTCCTGAACCTGTGGTCACGTGGCTTCGCAACAACATCATGATCACAGCAGAGGTCAGTTGTCACGGTCACATTCCACACTGGCCTGTGTGACGCCGCCGTTTTAGGCTTTGTAGATAGTTTAGCATTTGGGGGTAGTTTGACTTTCCGCTTGAGCTATTGCAAAGTGTTGGCTGTTGAACATAAACTTGTTCCCCCATTCATATTTATCCTGTTGCTATATATTCCCCCAAATGTTTCCACAATGTCATGCTAATTTTCAGACAATTTAGCTGGGCTTGTCTTGAAATGTTCTTGCCAGGATTCTCGTTTTAAACTATTCCCAAACGGCACCCTGAGGATCAACAACGTCGAGGTGTACGACGGACAGATGTACGGCTGTGAGACCAAAACAGTGGGTGGCCGACTATCTGGCCAGGCCAGAGTCACCGTGCTGGGTAAGACAGCAATATTTATCTTTGCTTTGCCTTGTTGGCGTGATTCCAAAACAGATCAGTAATGCAGTGCTCAGAGAAAATCTAAAACAAATGTGGTCATGCCTTTGGGCCTGTGTGTGTGTTTCTTAAAATAGGAAGAGCTGGAGGACACCCACGGAGGTGTTAAATGTGACTCATGTGCAGCAACTTTAGTCTGACCTCCTTTGTAACACTTTTCTCTCAAATGAATGCTTCTGCAGATGATATGACGTGCCATTGTTATGTCTGCCTGCTTTCTCTATTTCGAAGATGTTCGCCTCTGATTCTTTTCAGTTCTCTTTGCTTAAAAGTTCTTTTCACTTGTGCACATGGCACAGTTCTCTCAGGTGTGTTTGAATCTTTTAAAGAGGAATTTCCGGTTTAGGCTAAATGACAGTTTTAAGTGTTTGAAATAGTAACTGTCGAATGGAAAAAACAGTGAACTGACTCATTCACGTCTGCTGCACATTTTTTTGTTTGGCCACGCTTTTATCTGGAACGTGTTTAAGTTGTATATCTTCCTTATTATTGGCCAAAACGTGTTCCTTCTATTCTAAGAGTTTGAGGGAATATTGAGAACCTACAAATATCACAATTTCTAATTCAAATAAAGCCGAATATGCAGATTGCCTAAAACTGTACATTCTACTCAGCTACAACCATGTAGTTCATTTTCTTCTACCTTAACAATTTAAAATGTTGTCAAAGTATACAAAATATCACTGCGTCAGAGTGCTGGGGAAAAAAAACGTGAATATTGATTTTGAAAATGCTCAATCAGCTCGACATGCGCCGCCACTTCCCCTTTGTGTCAGCCGTGTGTGTAATACGTGTGTTGTTTTGACTTGTTTCAGAGAAACTCAAGTTCACCCCAACCCCACAACCCTCCCAGTGTCTGGAGCTGGATAATGACATCACCATCCAGTGCTCGGCTAAAGGCAGAGAAAGTCCCACCATACGCTGGACTAAAGCAGGTAGGCTCTAAGATCTTAATATTTGGGTCAAAATGGAAAATGCAGTTCAAGATAAGCCAAGGAAAATAATAAACAAAATTCCTCAGCTTGTCTCGTCTCAGTGTAGTCAGTTGAAAAAGCGCTCAGTAAATGGAATTAAATGTAGCTCTCATACATACATTAATGAACGCCTCTCTGTGCCTGTGTGGATTTTCCCGATGTACTCAGTTTTTTTCACAGATGCTTTTATGTCTATATAAATTAAGCAATTGTGGCTGATGCAAGAAATGCGCTGATCTCTGACGAGATGAGCCTCATAAATTATTGTTTGCAATGTATGTTCAGTTGTTTTTAATGTCCCTTGTCTGCTGTCCTTTGTCGCCCCCTGCAGACGGAGGAGACCTTCCACCTCATGTGGAGCAGAAAAACGGCCAGCTTCACTTCTCCAAAGTCACCCGCAGTGACGCTGGCAATTACACCTGCATCGCCTCCAACAGCCTTCAGGGGGAGATCAGATCCTTGGTGTCCCTCACAGTGGCAGGTAAACAGCCCATTCATCATTGTAGACGCGGGCAGCTTTGAGAGAAACTTGCACAACCACATACGCCGCCACACCACCACTCCCATGTTGCAAGTCGTTGTGATGTCAGTATATTTGAGGGTACTTTGATGAGGAAACATTTAGCGATCGTTCTCAGTAAGCGGCAGCATTTACTGTCTCTCGGTGGCCTTTTTTACAGCCTCGTAATGAAATTACACTTGGCCAGCAGAGTGTGACTGTGAGCAACCACAGTCGCCACAGCCTTTTAGTTTGCGCCCACATGAGAACAAAGAGTAACTGAAGATAATGTATTGTGTGTGTGTGTGTGTGTGTGTGTGTGTGTGTGTGTGTGTGTGTGTGTGTGTGTGTGTGTGTGTGTGTGTGTGTGTGTGTGTGTGTGTGTGTGTGTGCGTGTGTGTGCGTGTGTGTGTGCGTGTGCGTGTGTGTGTGTTTTCTCCATCTACACGTTTTAGTGTACATTCGTTTTAAAGTAGAGCCTGAGAATACGACAGTGTATCAGGGCCACACGGCTATACTGCACTGCCAGGCCACTGGAAATCCCGAGCCTCACATCCACTGGATGGTAAAAGACAAGACGCTGGACATCAGTCGGAACAGAAGGTAACGAAGATATGACATCATCTCTGCATCTTAATGCCAAAAAGACACTTTATAATTCATACGTGGAATAATCTGTACTAGAACTTGAGTGAAATCATTATTACCAAATAACTATGTTTTCTCCATACACCCATGTCCATTTTTATAAATTTATAGTTGAGCTGCTGAAGTGATTAAAAGTTACTAGGTTCCTTTAGACCAGGGGTGTCAAACTCATTTTTTTTCGCGGGCCGCATTGTAGTCATAGCTTCTTTCCGAGGGCCATTATGACTGTCAACCCAAATAAATGTATGAGCACCTCATATTATATCCAGTAAAAGCTACAAAACAAACTGACAACTTGTTTTCAAATCAGATGAGTAAAAACTGGTCAAATATTAAAGAAAAAAAGATTAAAAGTGAAGACAATTTGCAATTCTAGTAATGATTTGATGCACAATTTGATGCACAATTTGTCTTCGCGGGCCACATAAAACGATGTGGCGGGCCGTATCTGGACCCCGGGCCTTGAGTTTGACACCTGCGGACTATGTTTTCTCAATAAACCCATGTCCATTTTTCTAAATATATGGTTAAGCTGCTGAAGTGATTAACAGTTACTAGCATCGTGCAAAAGATTGTTTCCTTAAAATGATCATTCCTTCTCTCAGGATTCAGAAGATGGCTAATGGCTCCCTGGTGATTTCAGACGTCACAACAGATGACACGGGCAGATATACATGTGTGGCTGGAAACAGCTGCAGCATCAAAGACCGCGTGGCTCAGCTCTATGTCGTAGGTAAGTTACGCACACACTAATCAGAGCATGCACAGCGTGGACACAAGGCACAATTCCACATGTTGGATGAAAGCGTTCATTAAACCTTCCCACTCGTCTTGTCATTGCACTGACAGCTTAATAACCATGTCTACCTTTGTTACAACCACAGCTGTCAGTGGGTTGATGGAACTGGGCAGGCGATAGATCTAATACTGTTTTGTCTCCTGTGTGTTGTGTGAAGCTTAAATATACAGTCAGGCTTTCATTAAGATTGTCTGTTAGAGAAGCTGAACTATACAGTCATACTTTCCCACACCCCATGTGAGAGGATAGTGTGCCAGAGACAACCGACATTTTGCTCTGACAAAATGAAATGAAATTGGCTCCTCTTGTTCTTTTTTATTAATGCGCCGCTTGGATGTGTGCGCCCGCTAGATAAACCAGCACAGACGCACGACGAGGATGACGACAGAGCGCCTTACAAGATGATTCAAACCATCGGCCTGTCTGTGGGGGCGGCTGTGGCGTACATCATCGTGGTGCTCGGCCTCATGTTCTACTGCAAGAAGAGGCGCAACGCCAAAAGGCTGCACAAACGTCCAGATGGAGAGGAGCCAGAGATGGAGTGTCTCAATGGTATGCTTCTTTAATTCAGATGATCGTTTAAACCTTTGTTTTAGTGAGCCAGATCTTCTCAAACAGGATATAAAGTGTTGCAGTGGAGTATGAAAACTTAAGATTTGGATATTGTTGCAATTTGTTGTAAAATACTAGGATACAGGTACTACTGCTGTTGAGTTTTGAGATGCAGTCTTAGGTGAATTTGGAAACTCCAGAATTTCCTGACCTTAGTTTTCATGAGAAGTCAAGGTGTTTGCTGCCATCTTGTGTTCATTCTGTGGACTTCAGAGAAAAACATGAAGCCTTAAGTTATAGTGAATCTCTAAATTGTTAACAGTCTCTTCCATGCAATGATGGCAACTGAAACAAATACCTAACCTTAGACTGTAACTACGGTAATGAACCAACTAATACTAATTTAAACATTTGCAAAAGATCAGCTGTAAGGATGAGGCTGTGTTGCTAAACCATAGCTCTGATTCAGATTTCACTTTTTGCAGCAAGTAAATTTGAACATGCAACGTTAACTTGCAACATGCAACGTCAGCCTCGCTATGTTAAAACCATAGTAGATGAAATTGTAGATTTTGTTGTTTATGGAGGATCTCATCGTATCATGTTCCCTTGAGAAATCGGAGCCTGAAGCACAAGAAGCATCGATTTCTAAAGCATTGATTCTTGCAGGTGACAGATGTTCACTCTTTGGTAGTAGGAGGATGTTGCACTCTCACAATTTTTTGGACTCATATGTATCATTCATATTGTATGGCTAAAGTCACGTGAGCACTCACATTCTTGAAATAATTCTTAAATGCTCATGGCCATCATGTTTTGCTTGTCAGGAGGCGCCGTTCAACAAAATGGCCACACCACCACTGAGATCCAGGAGGAGGTGGCACTCACCAACATGGGTACCATGGCAACAACCGAGAAGCGCCACAGCCACGCTAACAGTGATAAACTGCATTTTCCCCGAGCGAACCTGCAAACAATCACAACTTTAGGTAACGTTCGCTTGCTGCTGCATACAAATACGAAGTCGACCCAAACTGTGACGTGCGGTGCAGGTAAAGGAGAGTTTGGCGAGGTGCTGCTGTCCAAAGCCAAGGGCATCGAAGAGAGGGAGGAGGAGACGGTGGTGCTGGTGAAGAGCCTCCAGACTCGAGATGAGCAGCTTCAGCTTGACTTTCGCAAGGAAGCGGAAATGTTCGGCAAGCTCAACCACCCCAACGTAGTTCGCCTGCTGGGTCTGTGCAGAGAGGTCGAGCCACACTACATGGTCTTGGAATACTACGACTTGGTACGCTTACTGAAAGACGCCGGTCGATGATTCAGGAGAGTTTGACGCTTCACTTTGTCTTTTGGGTGTTTGTCAAACCAGGGAGACTTAAAGCAGTTCCTGAGGATTTCCAAAAACAAAGATGACAAAGCAAAATCTCAGCCTATCAGCACCAAGACCAAAGTAAGTGTTCTGAATTATCACACTTTTCCATTACCCGTCAAACTTTGATCCTCAAATTTGCCTTTCAAAGTTTCCCAATACAAATTGATTGTCAAAGTATGTGGACAAGCAGACAAGAAAAGAAATAGGTCAAGGTTTGAATTAGTTGAGTATGGATAAGGTAAGATTTAGGTACCGTAATTTTCGGACTATAAGTCGCACTAGCCATAAAATGCCCAAAAAAGTGAAAAAAAAACATATATAAGTCGCTCCTGAGTATAAGTCGACCCCCCCCCCCCAAACTATGGAAAAAAAACGCGACTTATAGTCCGTAAATTACGGTATTTTGCAATAAATAAACACTGCTAACTAAAATATATGATGCCTTGAGTTTGATTAAAATGTCTTCCCGAAACAAAAATAAAAAACCAATATGCATTACAAAAAAGACTTATGGTACATTACATTACATTAGTTGAGATCACAATATAACCATACACGTTGAATTGAAATACTACATTTATATAAATTATGATCATCATCAGATTAAAAGCACATTACTTAAGTAAAGTACAATTTAGAATATGATGACAATTTTAAAAAATGAAATTGAATTATGTTAAACAACTTAACCCAGATGATTATGGCCATACAAAATCCTACAATAAAGTTAACTAGAGGAGCAGATATTCAATTTCAATCGAGTGAATACCAAATGGCAGGTTTTAATTCTCACATCCTATTTACTGGCTGTAAATTCAATCTTACTTAGCGGTCTATCTATTTTGTCATTAACCCTCCACTGTGATCATGAGCGCCACATCCAATAATGACTTGAGCCTTCCTCTCGCCAGGTTTCCATCTGTGCCCAAGTGGCTCGCGGGATGGAGCATCTGTCCGTTCACCGCTTTGTTCACAAAGACTTGGCGGCCCGAAACTGCCTAGTCAGCAGTCAGAGACGCATCAAAGTGTCGTCGCTCAGCCTCAGCAAAGACGTTTACAAAAGGTTAGATGAGTTAGTGCTAAGAAGCACCAATTGACTGCTAAACCGTGCTTGTCTTTTGTGTGCGCACAGTGAGTACTATCACTACAGACAAGCATGGATCCCCTTGCGCTGGCTCCCGTCAGAGTCTGTGCTTGAGGACGACTTCTCTACCAAGTCTGACGTTTGGGCCTTCGGAGTGCTCATGTGGGAGGTGTTCAGTCACGGAGAAATGCCGTACACCAAACTTGAAGACAATGAAGTGCTCGAAGGTCAGTATCGGTTTTCTGCTTGTGTTGTGACGTTCTACCACAGAGATAATACTGCTAGCTGTCTAATCATATGAATCTATCCAGTTAACTATTTAATGTACTGGCATCATCTCTTGCAGGCCTGCAGAGCGGCAAGCTGAAACTGCCTCCCCCGGAAGGGTGCCCCTCCAAAATGTACAAGCTGATGGTCAGCTGCTGGGCCCCCAGCCTCAAGGAGCGCCCCTCCTTCAGCGACATCGTCCACAATTTGGGAGAGTCGCCCTCGGACAGCAAAGTGTGAGACGCCGAGAAGGGGAACGCCCTTTCCCCTATCAATAAAGACACCAATGTCTGACATTTCAGGGAACAAGAGTTTTAAATATGCATTTCAGACAAAGGAGGGTGTGGAGGAGTTTGCCATATCAGAGGATGCACACTCATTTTTTTTTTCTCTCCCCGAATGGTTATTTACATGGGAGTAGCGCCGTGAGTTTACATTTGCCTTAAATGCAACATGGATGACCGCTCGGTTCAACTCCCTGTCTGTGTTGAACGCTGAGACTTCACAAACTCGGTGCCTCTACCTGTGTGCGCACACACATGCAGCTCAAATCCGAATCAAGCACAACCTGTCAAACAAAGCTTCGGTTTTGAGCGCCCCAAAACGAACGCCTGTGCTCGAACCCATCCTCAGTGAGCCCTCATCATCACGGATACGCCAAGTGTGTGCGTGTTTTTTTTTTTTTTTTTCGGCGGGCTATATAAGCTCCAGTATGTGCAGCTGTTAGCATGAAGGTGTGTAACTGTTACAAATGTGATGTGCAACATGAATCGACTTGTTTTAAAAACGAGCCCGGCTAATGATGATGAACAAACAAAAGGATCTCTTAGAATGCACCCAAGAAATAAGACTGTTCCAGTGGAGATTTTGTATATTTTAATGAGTGTGTTTTGTTCTTGTATTAACCTCGATGTGCTCCCAGTGCACCACAATAACACGTTAACATGTTAACATGATGGTGTCCAAATAGCAGGAATCCGTTCGAGTATGTTTAACTTTGCAGAGGTCCAATCACTTTTCCTCTGGGTCCACTTGTTTCTGTGTGCAATGTTACAAAATGGGACCAGTGTACATAATGTTAGAGGCCTTGCACTAACTTCACCTAAAACCTCCCTCTTTGTCTCCATGCAGGTGCCTGTTTATTTATTATGAAGGTCCTGTGTTGTTGTTTTTTTATATTAGTAGATCTGAGGTAGTTCTGCTATATGTACCTCGTTATGATTCAGCTCAGTGTGCATAGCCTGGCTAAGCAGCTATCACAAAGTACAAAAAAAAGATGGTCAAAAGAGTGACTACTGGTCACCAGTACTTACTAAGTGCCTGGTAAATGAAGGATGATCTAAAAACGCTTCACTTTTTTTCCCACATGAATCAAATGCCTTTGTGCATAAAATAGTTTTTATATGTTGTGTTAGTGTAATATTTTTTTAATGAATGCTAGACACTCACATGTAGGCATTTTTTTTAATCTGCTTCAGCGAAACGGCACCATCATATATATACACAAGTATACATACTGCTGTCAATAAAGGTTCACAGTTTTTACCCGATTAGTTGTTTTAATAGGTTGTATTTTTAGCAACCTGCAAGAGAAGTGTACTCGCTGGCCACAACATGAGGCACACTTGAACACTTTGAATGTGATCTTTATTAAAAGTTTTCCATTACAATGATAATTCTCAGTTTGTCTGACATGCAGAAGGGCTGAAAAGTAATTAGGCAAAGTTTTTAATCATCTCTTATTATATCCATCTGACGTGTACATACAATCCATCTGGTAGTTCTCTATGGTGCAATAGTTGAAAACAGCTTCTCTAGAAAATGTTGCAATCTGTGAAGTGAGCTTGTGAGCTCTTGACAAATTCTCTTGGCGAATGTTAGTGCGCAATTATGAAGGAAACTGCATCTTCATATTTCAGACAAGCCTCTGCACGCTGACGCCTAAAAGACTTTGGTAAACAGCTGTAAATGACCAAAATATCCTGCATTCTTCTATCAGTGGATTAAAACTTATAAATCTGACTGGACTGACCTAATAATACAAAGCAATAAATTGTATAGGCAGACGGTTTGTTACAAGTTTTCCTTCAAGCAGCCTTCCAGTGTCACGTCCTTAATATCCCTCTAGGGGGCGGTATATGTTTTGACTCCCGTGGTAATAGACTTGACCATGCTGTCTGGACAAGATCTGGCATTCTGCAAACAGAGATCGAACTTTTCATTTCTTGGCGGTGATGACGTAATGCTTCACAAGCGCTGTTATTGTGGCTTGATGCCAGATCCCAGGTAAGGTATGTAAACAGTGAGTCTTACCCGACTAACTCTTCTCTACTTTATTTAACCATCTAATGTTGAGGGTTTTTTTCGGTATGGGATTGCTTCTTAGACTTGGTGTCCAATAAAACCTTGATTGCTAAAACTATTAAATACAGTTCTGTATTCGTATTACAGTCGACTCTACAGTAACACAAATTTAAGATAATCAGTACTTGAGTATTTTTTCAACTGTTAGGAACAATGGTGAGAAAGCTACAAAACTTGAACGTTTCGTTATTTTGGTGCCTCTGCCAGAATGACGTTGACAGTAGCGCAACCATGTTGGTATTTATGTTAACGACTGCTCTCTCGACCAATAGCTGCACGCCTGTGATAATCCTCAGCCAATCGGGAAGCATCACTGTGACTCACCAAATAAGGAGCGACAACACCAAATAAGGAAAGAGTATCTCTTTATAAGGAGGAAAGTAGTTCCTCTGCTCTCGTATTATTCCGCATGCTTCAACGCTGACCTGAAATGTTGATTATTCGTCCATTCCAAAACACGAAACGGTGCGCGTCCTGCTATTGATGAACAACGTAGTATTTCTATGTCACTAGCTAGTCAGTGTCTGCATTGGATTCAGTTCACAACTGGGACTATGTGCTATGGCGGAGCAACATGGCGGGCGTCTTCCGCCTTTTCCTTTTTGAGAAAGTGCTGAGAGTTTTGGACATTAGAGGGCGAAGCGAACTGTTGCGGCTTACGAGGATCCAGTGGGCTGCATCACTTATCAAACTTTGTTTCCCTTCTTTCCCTGACTCTGCCGAAACGCTAACTGAGGCGCGTTGTTTACATTCTGTGACCCGGCCGTGCATGCGTTTTGTCAGTCATTTACGAGCACCAGCTTTGTGGGCTGGCGTCAAACACAGTCGCGCTACTAAGTAGAATGTTACCGAGTCAGGTTGGGTCGGCACCACAGGGAAACGCGTCAGCTTCAGCAAGAGGTACCGTCGGGCTTGTTTCGGCTTCCGTCGCTGGCGGGAACCGTCCCGTCTTGATCCGAGCAGGGCAATCTTCAGTCGGCGAGAGCGTGAGCGGGGCCGGGCGGCACGGAACCAGAGAGGCGCTCGGGATGCTGGGGGCGAACGGTCCGGGGGGTCCACGAGGTGTGAGATCCGGGAACGGGACTGGGGTGAGCTCGCTTCAGACCGCCATCCAGGGCGGCATGGTTGGTCTCAACGCGGGGATGGTGCTTCCTCACGGACACAGGTTCGACCCGGACAGAGAGAGTGTGCCTCTCTGCAGCGGCTCGGACAACGACTCGGACTCGGGGGATGACGACGACCCGGTGGGTTCTCTCGGGGACAATAGGAGAGGGGTGAAGCGGGAGAGAACCGAGATGGAATCAGCTGTCACGGGCCAGGAGATCGGAGGAGCTGCCGGAGGGTACGGCCTGGTTCCCGGTGGGGTCGCGGGAGCCAAGCCGGGGAAGAAGACACGTGGTCGCGTCAAGATCAAGATGGAATTTATTGACAACAAGTTGAGACGCTACACCACGTTCAGCAAGAGGAAGACTGGTATTATGAAGAAGGTGAGTCACAACATCGCATGCTGCAGTCCTTTTCAAGTGTCACTCCTTCTGGCATATCCAACACACCACTGGGTGCCCCTTCACTTGAGGCACACCTATGCATGAGTTTTGGCTAAATATAAATCAATTTACTCTGGTTACAGGTTAGTGTCGATTCCACTAGTGTAGTACTGCATTGCATCACACTGAGTTTTTGTTTGATATTTTAAGAACTTCTTTAGGTGATACTTATATTACATTGTAATGGCAGAAATGTTGTTTTACATTTTGCAAATAGACCTAATATTGGATTCATTCATGCATCTGTTCATGAGCACAAATAATGACAGCGATAAGACGCTACAAACTAACAATCGCCCTTGCATCCACTTTTTATTCGCATATCCTGAACCAGTTGCCAGCCAATCACAGAGCACATATAAATAAACTCTTGACACTCACAATTGCACAATGTAGTCTTCGGTAAAGTTAACATGCTTGTTTTTGGAATGCACAAGGAAGACAGAGACAGGGAAAACATGCAAGCGCCACACCGGAAGGCCGCAGCCCACATTCAAACCCGGAGCTTCTTAAGTGCGAAGCCGATGAACCTAGGAAGTGATCAGTCAAAAATGCATTTGAAATATTATGTACGCAAGTGCAGGGCAAGGAATGGCCGGGTTTCAAATAGACACTGGCAAATGACACTTCTATTTATGACCATGACAACCCCCAACTACCACACATTGACATACAGACTCCTTTACACTCGATGGTTTAGAACTCGCCGGTAACTCTTGATGTGATCGAAACACAAAGCACCGGCGCACCTAATGCAGTGAGCGGTTGACAGAACAGCTCTCGGTGCACAGGCTGTTGGTTCCCAGTGCCATCAAAGCTGCACGCTGCTCGCAGGCGGCGGCCATGTGGCGGGCAAAGCGGCAGTAGGCCTTGAGGTGCCAGCAGATGATTAAACCCCTGAGACACACGCACATTCCAGAGGATGGCAGAAAAGCGCGGGGCCGCTTGTGCACGCCTCTGTGTGTTGGTACGTTGTGTAAGGCCACAACTCCAAACGAGTTCTGTATGGAGCAGTTATTCCCAAAAATGTGATTGTTTTATTTTTTATATGTTAAGCTTGACTATGCACATGCACAGTGTAGCCTGCTGCATTTCACTTGTTTGTTCACCACCTCTTCTATGTGTCTCAGATCGTTGTCGTGGAAACTGAGGTTTCTTTACGTAGGCTCATGAACATCATCATGTGAGGAACTGAGGATGGACTGTTTTAAAGTGTTGTGTTGATAACGAAGAAAAACAAGTGAGATGTGCAGTATACGGACATGGCAAAGAGATCTCAGTGTTTTTTTTTTGTTTTAGGATCAAGAGGCTTAGTCTCATTTTGACGGGTGTGTTCAGGCATCTCCTCTCTAGTAAGATTTGGATGAAGTACACAGGAATTCTTTGTTGCTGTCATGTGGCTGGTTGCTTCAGTAGGAACCGAGTTCCCCTTTTGCCAACAGCAGTGTGTATGTTTGCTGACATTTCTATACCCTGATATCCCCCTGCACAGCCTGATAATGCATCTTAATGTTTCCAAACATTGTTTTCAAGATGCAGCACTATTTTTTTTGGGGGGGGGGGTACCGTTAGTCATACCCAAGCTGATACTGCAAGGCCCAGACTGCACTGCAATAACTGGTGCAATGTCCACATCCAGTAGTTGCAAAAGTTCAGTGTAAACCGCTGTTCTGCGTGATGTCGTCAGATCTCACTGACTGACCAGTGACCAATTGCTCGGTTTATAAAATCTAGCTCTCATATTTGTATTGATGATACCTGAGTCACATCTCTTTGTGGTCTGAAAAGTTGTGTGGCGCCAGACCCAATAAGCCCCCCCCCCCCCCCCCCCCAACGCAACCCCCTGTCATTGTGATTATTTATGAGGAAATTGTTGAATATTGAAGTCATATTTGAGCTTGTACTAAAACTCCCTCTGTTGACAAACGAGTCCTCTTCTGGCACCATTGCAGAGCCTCCGCATCTTCTTTGCGATCGTTGAGCCAACAGTACCGGCATCGTTACAGCATTGCAATATTAAAAGTACCATGCTCGATTACATGCTTCTATTACGGCGTAATAAAACGATTTAGGTTCTATCAGCTAACTGCAGCTCCGGCTCACGCTGAGCGCAGCGAGGTGATGGCGACGGCTCGGAGCCTTGGCAGCATCACATTCATCCTCCACATATAAGTGATGACTCATTTAGATAGAAAGGCTTCTTCACAAGTTCATTGTGAGTGCAGCCTTGCCATGTTTCATCTGTTGTCTTGTGCACTGGGTGGGCTGAGCATCTGCATGCCGCATTATATATTACAACAACGCGGAGTGTGCTGGTGGCCTCGTGGTCTTCAGCCAATCGCGTCCTAGCCCTGGGCTGGCCCGCTGTCACTCCCCTTTCCTGCCCTGCTGCAATCACTCTCTCAACGGTATCACACACTCTGTTCTGGAAGCCTTATCTTATGTTATTTTGGCTTCATTTGCACGACACGTCACACTGGACTGCCAAGCTATTTTTAGATTTGTTTTTTTTTTTTTCCCAAGTCACTTGGTTGTTCCAGATGTTCACCTTTGTTTAGGATCTACTGCAGAGATGTCAATCTCATTTTTGTTGCGTGTCCTTCAGAGGGCCATTATGACTGTCAACATCCTGTAGTATAGGCTACAAAACAAACTGATGACTAACTAGTTTTGAAATGATGCATAATTTGTCTTTGCGGGCCACATAAAATGATGTGGTTGTCCGTATCTGGCCCCCGGGCCTTGAGTTTGAAACTAATGATCGACTGGATCCCCTCCTAGTTGCCAAAGAAGCTAGTCTTTGATTTTTTTTTTTTTAAATGAGATGAAAATTACACTCAAAAATAATAGCAGATGAAACACTGTCATTGCAAAAACTCCCTCAGAAAACAAATGCTTAATGTGGTAAATATTATAGAGCCATTGAGCACGTTTCTTGTGTCAGCACTCAGCATAGCCAAAGTTAATATTTTCCAGTCTGTAGGCAACCTCCTCCAACTTAAGCATTTCCATTTGTTTGGTGATCTACATTGATGTCTTTACAGCGTACAAGTTATCAATGATTACCTTCCTTGTGACAATACAAAAGTAGCGGAACGGTATTGGTGTTATTTGAAGATATATTGAATGAAAGCGGCACAAGTTGTCATGAATGAAGTGCTAATGCGCAAACCCCGTCTGTCCTCACCAGGCCTACGAGCTATCCACCCTGACAGGAACCCAAGTTCTGCTGCTTGTGGCTAGCGAAACGGGTCACGTCTACACGTTTGCCACCCGAAAACTTCAGCCCATGATCACCAGTGAAACTGGCAAAGCGCTGATCCAAACGTGCCTCAACTCGCCAGACTCGCCGCCACGGTCCGACCCTTCCACAGACCAGCGCATGAGCGCGACGGGCTTCGAGGAGACAGACCTCACCTACCAGGTGTCTGAGTCGGAGAGCATGGGCGACACTAAGGTGAGTCATTAAAGCTCTGTTTCCACCAAGTAGTATAGTTTGGTTTAGTTTGATATTGATTTCAAGTGTAGGTTACTAAATTAAGTTATCTGTGGCTAAAGGGTGGATCTAGACGTGCTGAAATACTGCAGAACCTCCAAGGCTGAACACCATCTGTTTTGTTCAAGGAAGAGCTTATCAACCTCCAATTTAAGTATTTTTTTCCCCTTATGGAGATTAATTTAATCATAAAAACCGTAAAAGCAGTGTTTTCAATAATATTTTACGTCTTTAATCATCATATAAGTATAACAAGTTAAATGCGGTTTCCTGTGAAATGAAGGTCAGTGTCCTCACTGCTTGTGAGCTGTGGTTAGAAAAAAAAGCTCTTGAAATTGGCGTTTCCGTTGCGCTGTTATTTTCCTCAAACTAGATTAAAGTTCACTGTTTCAAATCTTAGATTGTGTGCTGAACAGTCGCAGCTTTTTAAATGTTGACCTCACTATGTGTGGACTTTAAATTTTTTTTTTAAAAAAGCTTAACTTGGTTGGCAATTGCTCCGCAAAAAGTTTGACAAATACGTAAATTAAGCCCGCAAGTCAATATGGCAAATTATTGGTCCTATTGTAAACACAAGCGGCAAATAATTTTTTGGAGAAAACTGAATAAAAATTAAAAAAATGCACCGGGGATGAGGCCGATAAGGTAGCTCTCGGTTCTGTACCCTCCTGACCTCTCCTCCAGGAAAGCCTCGTAACACTCCTCAAGATAAATCATGACAGGTCTGGTTTGTGTTAGGCTGAGAAACACGTAGCCTGCTATATGAAGCGCCTCCGTGTTTATCTACTTTGACTATGGATGAGACACAGAGCCGCTAAAATCAGTTAAGTGTCTCCTAAACTTTGTCCTCACCCACAAAGTTGTTTTATAGATTAATGGTAACATTTGTAATGGACATACCATGATTTGTTAAAGGATTGTAATGCTGCCTTCAGGTTCAATCTTTTCTTTTCAGTAATTAGTGAGCTGTGAGTGATCTGACACATAAACTGGATTTACAATGCAAGTGCCACATACATGTACTTTTAAAGTTACATATATATCCATCATGGCTGCGTTTATTGTACATGGGACAATTTAGTGTTGAGTTGCCCTGGATTGACTTTTTTCCTCATTAATTTAATAGAGGTGTACCGCACGATAACTCCACTGGTACGCTTTAGTTGTCGTGTGTTTATTGGTGTTCAGGCAGACACGAGTGTGTACACGTCGGCCATCGGTGTATTTATACGGCAACAGGCTGGAGTTAACGCAAGAGATTCCTTCTTTGCGTTTACGTTGCAATCCAATTGGCCCATACAGCATCAGGATTTTTTAATCAGAAGATATTCCAGTCAATGCGTTTCTATCACGTCACATTTTGTTCGCGCTCGAACCACACAGTGTGCTAAATCCAGCCTTAAAGTCTTGCATCACTCAGAGCGACAGACATGGGATGATAGTTCTCAAGTCCCAAGGAAGAGGACGCTAAAGCGCCCTGGATCCCGTTAGACATTAGACAGTGACAATGGAACACAAATTAGAATTAATAATAGTGAACATTTTCTGTTCTTTCTATTTTCTTGACATGTTGATGCTGAAGATAGTGCTCATCTCTACTCATTATAGGTGCATTTCCGTTGGCAAAAGAAAGTATTTTTAGGTGGTAATTCTTGCACATGGTTAGGCTGGGTGAGCCCTATCGGTGGAACGCAATCATTATTATTTGACGACGGCAAAAATAAACTCGGGCTAGCGTTCACTTATTTCTTGTTGTTTCTCTGGACACTGCAGTCTCGTGTTGTCGTCTCCCACACGCCTGGAGTGACATTGAAAGTGACAAACTGCAGAAGTCTAGAGCCACCCTTTAGGAAGTGTAGCACTTCATTTGATGCCAGCACAGATAAGTTATTTTAGTATTCTTCACAATGATTGACAATAAAAATGCAAAAAGAAAAAAAATGTGCGTACAGTACCAAATGTAATCAAACTGTACTGCCTGGTGTAAACGGGCTCTAAGGCTCTAAATGAACCAGAGTGGTGTGTTAACGTAGAGTAGTGTGTGCTGATTGTTTTTGAGCTGCAGCATCCTGAACCGCTTTTCTTCATTTGGGCTTTGTGTGCTTTGGTGTGGAGCTCGACTAACATTTAGGCTGTGTTACCATAATTGCCTCCATCCATATCAACCTTCCCTGCATACCATCCCCATCAGCCTGAATTGTTTTAAGTTAGCAGGGAGAGCCTGCTTACACAAATCCCACAACTCCTCCAAACTTTTCCCCCCAATATTTTGTGTTTGTTTTCGTTTTTGATCATCCCAGCTGTTTTTTGTCCACAGTCTACTCCAGGGACGCTGCATCTATGACGTACAGGGACAAAGTGCACAAAGGTTACCCCTTGGCTAAGTTCCCAAAATCAACCCATCACAAAAAGGGGTTTTCCACAGAGGGTGATAATGGGAGCTAAATTTATTGGATGCTGTATATGGGGTCTTGTCTGTTTCTACAAGAATCTCAAAATGTTTAGCTGCGACCAAGTACTGTGTATCCCTAAAGGGGACATATTGTGGAGAATTGACATTTTTATGTTTGTATAAAAATAGTGATGTCTCTGGAGTGCCTGCCTACATGTCAACACTGAAAGTACTGTAAACAACGTAAAAAAGTATTTTTATACCTCTTAAAAAAATATATCTTACTGTGATAGAATAATAACCAGCCCCATGTAGAGTTTCATTAAAAGTTTAAGTTTCATTTTCATAAAATACTTTGAAATACCATCTGAAGCATCATTTTAAAGCCAAAAAGGTAAGCATAGTAGTGTTGGCATGTCTTAGCTAACAATGTTGGTAGCATTGGTTAAGTTGTTGGCATCTAACTTGTCATTTATCGGCGTGGGCAATACGTACAATATTTGACAAGTCCAATTCAATGATGAAATGCTGCAGGGTTGGGACAGTTAGCATTAAGACAGCCAGTTTCTTGTGGTAGTACTGTTGAATAACAGCATTAGCTTCTAATAAACTGCCTTTCTGTTCGTCTGCCAGGAAAATAATTGTATTTTCTTTGGCGCTCACTTGTTTTCCACACTCGAGCTCCTTCTCCAAGGAGAAGCAAGAAGGTAGCCACTACTAACACTTGCTGGCGAATGAGACAAAAGGGATGAGATCCACTGGTTGTCAGTCTAACGAAAGCGAGTTTACCGTTGGTTAACGAGTATGTGTGGTGGATGAGGGTTGGCTCTCTGCGTTAATCAGCTCCAACCCTAAAACCAGCCAATTTCACCCTCGATCTATGCAGCGAAAATAATGATGTAATTCTTGATCCTTGGTTTTTTTTTTGATGAAAGCATGCCAAAAACATAAGACACCTGAGAACTGTTTTAAATTGTGAAAAATTACTCTTCTCCTTTGACTCAACTTGCTTTATTCGTCATGCACTTGCAAGTATTTATTTCCCATTGGATGGTGTCAGAGTTCTGAGTTTGAAGTGAAGTCATTCCGTTATCCAGCAGACTCTGTTTGCTGTCCGCACCTTCATGCAGTCACGTGCCGAAGTTCAGATTGTCTCCATTATTTAGACGGCTAAGGTTCTCCCCGTTGGCGATGGACACTCTCAGGCCTGTTTGCCTGCGTGCTGTTTTTCCAAGGCCCTTACTAAAGCGTACATACTCCGTCAAGGATGGGAGCCCGAGCTTTGCATGTTAAGCCACTCTCATGCCCGCTCCGCTCATTGATAAAATTTAGATTGCGCCTGTTTCCATATATGGTATGGTTTCCCTGCTTGCTCTCTTGGCGTGAGGCCCCTCACATTCCTTATAAGCTGCAGCTGTCTTTGGAGTCCTGTGATTCCCTACCTCCCACCGACCCCACCGCTCATATCATGATATGGATTGTGGATTTTCATACGAGCGGCCCGCCACGATGGGATCATTTGAGCCGCGAGTTTGGTGTTGTTTCTCTTGGATTGCGGGGGGAACCAGTGTGGTCCACGGATGAAATTACCACAAAGTACGACATGTACATTGTTCAACTGGTGGTTTTGTCCAGTTGTTGCTACAGTATGTCTCGGCTTATATGCATCTTGTCAGGAACCTTAGTGGAATGCAGTTGTAAATCAAGATTCGCCCAAGATGAGCCAGAAAAATGTGCCTCCAAATTTGGCAAACGAACAAACCCTGATGAGAATGAAATATTTGATAACCTTTGCAAAGAGCGTGTCGAGGTTCTGTACGACAAGTCGAGTTTGCATCTGTTGTTGCATGTACGAGCTTTTAGCGTTGAACCGTCCAATTTGAATCACTTCATCTTATCAGCTATTTACTCTGACATGCTGAATATGTCATGTTTGCGTGACCTCAAAGTGATACTGGTCCGTCAAATTTGTTTCTAAATTTGTATCAGATAGTACAAGCTCAATTTTACGGGACTGTGTTAAACGGTCATGGACCTTGATTGATTTATTTATTTTTTGCCGTAAATACGTTTTCATGTAGTATTTTAAATGGACAATTTAAAGACTGTACGAAGCTAAATGACTAGCGCGTGAACCTCGAGTGATTTAATTTCCATGACCAATTGAAAGGCATTTGATAAGAAGTAGTTGGGCTGTTAGGCTGCATTTGATAAGAAGTAGTTGAGCTGTGTGATCTTTATGACTGCTTTATTACAGGATTACGGATATCTAGGACTGTATATGATTCGGAAAGGGGAAATACACCTTAGCACCTCATCCACACTGGCACTCAAGTCAAAGAGCGTGGCTGGGCACAGTAGAATAAGTGTCTGCTATAACCTCTCTTCCATCCAATTCACATAGCATCAAAACGACTTCATCAGCCCACCTGATATTGTCCTATGTGTATTGCTTTTCTTTTAATATAAATGTCAACAGACTTTGACGTTGGGGGGAGCATTCACGGTGACGAACGGCAAACGGACCCCTTCCCTGCCCAACAACATGCGCAACGTAAATTAACGTGACAAGACACCTTCGGCTTCCTATAAACATGCTTTTCTAAAACAAGACTTTCTATATAACATGCTTTCAAGGTTAACGCAATTCCCGAATTCTGGACCCTGAAGTCTGCTAGAGACTATTTGCTGATGTATAAATTGTTACATAGTCTGTAAATATACAGTACAGTACATTACATGACCTGTTGCGTCTGTAGACATTTTGAAAGTGGTCTGTAAATCCAGTTTTCTGTAAAAACAAAATTCTGTGCAGAATGTGGGTTGCTTAGTGTGTGCACCTCTGTGCTGTCTGGCCACTATTTGCAGCGGTACATCATACAGTCTGAAGTTGTATAAACAGTTCTGTCTGAACTAGATAGTAGGAAAAGGAAGAAAAAAAGAGCGGGGCCCGAAGATTACTGAGGGAGACATGATCTGATGTCTATGTAGTCATTTATGTATTCACTATTTACAAGACGCATTTCTCAGGTGTCTTCAAAACATCACTGTTCATCAATATTAAAAAAAAAAAGATTGTAAACATTTAAGTACAGTTAAGCAAGATAGGAGGGGTAGTTGTTGAAAACTGGCAGAATCTTGGGTTTCGACTGTTGCGATTCACTTGGCATAGTCGTTCCAAACTTCCTACACAGACCCCCCCCCCCCCCCATACATTTGTCTGCGAGAGTTGCCGATAATCGAATTAATACCACTGTTACAAAACAGTAGGACGTCAATTCTGAATGGCTCACTTAGAAACTGATTTTCAGAAATAGGCAGAAATCGGTTGTTTAATTTTATGATTAATGTGTGAGTGGGCATTCCAGAAACCCGACAGTTTGTTTTACGAGCAATTAAAAACTTGTTTCATAATGTCCCCTTTCAAACATATGACAGGACAAGAAGTTCTCCACTTTGATATTTTATGCCTGAAACATTTGATCCACCAAGGAAATTGATTTTATCAGCATGGGTTAGTTTGTTTTCAGGACAGACTAAAAATAAACTTGTACTACCTGTATGTAGCGCATGTGAAGCCACGTGTCATTGTGCTCAGATCCATGTTATCACTTGGTAGCAATTTCAATGAAACCCAATATGCTCACAACCTTAATCTCTTTCAAATCTTCACACTGTTCAGTCACACAATACAATGTAGCAAATGTTAAGTCGTGGTGTTGATATCGAATATCATTGTTGTGATTACTATATATCAATATTATATTTGTGATTTATTTATCACTGCCAGTCCTTCATTTTAAGAGCCAGTTGCTTCCATCTGCCAATGTTGCACAATAGCCAAATGACTTCAGATTCTTCCAATGAAATAGAAGCTCTGGTCGCATTGCTCATGAACTGTTCACACTCGGCATACTGTAGTACATGTTTTTAGGAAATCAATTAGCAGTGTAGTGCTCCGCATGAAATTGTATGCTAATCTTATGGAATTCATTCCCACTCCAAACTCAATTCACTTTCCAGATGAATTCCCAGTTTTATCTCAAAATTTAATTTATAAGTTGGACCTAATGGGTTTAAAAAGTAAGCATCAGAATTTTAGTGTTTGGAAAAAATGTCACCTCCAAATTCTGGATAAGGATTTAATTTTTTTTTAACATTTTTAACTAAATATACAATATGTTGAGCAAGCATTTATACACAAAAAAATGGAAAATTGGAATTGCTTTAAGATATGAATTGTTTTGATTTGTCCCGCCATTGGACATTAGAACTAGGTTATCTATCTGTTTTTTGAGGGTGCCATGCTGATAATGATAATAGAGTTGTTTGATTGGAACGAGGAACCCCCCCACCACCACCACCACCACACACACACACACACACACACACACACATGCATACACACACACACGCACGCACGCACTCACGCAATCTCCCACCCCTCCACCTCCTTATTTTACAGCAAGCAACTGGACAGGTCAGCAGTCATTGGCTGCACCTCCTCCACTTGGTCTGCCTTGCCTTTTTTAGCAGTCCCAAATGGAGCTGCAAATTCCATGTTGCTGGCAGGGTGACAGGCCGGGAGATGGGATCCAGCAAATGGGAGATTAGACGAGGACCGGCCGGCCGGCCACCGCCACACTGTACAATGGGCCGTCCAACCAACACCAGAGCTGTCTGCCAGTTGTCACCCTAAACTTTGAATGAATGCTTCATCATTACAACTGGCCCCTTTTGCCTTTGCCCTTTTGATATTGAGTCAGCGACCAGAGTGGTCATCAAAGAAAGCCACTTTAGAAAATCCATGTTGCGCAATGTGCCCTGCATACGGGTGGTCTCCTAAGTAATGCATTCTGTTGTGTTATCACTTCGTGCAGGTGACCACTCCCCATTCTGATTCGTCACAACCAAATAGGAATTCTTCCAAAAGTTTCTCACCAGGCCAATTCATTATCACATGTCACTAAATCAACATGTTGAAGGTATTTTTGGTGCACAAATTAGATTTTTGTAGTGTACGTAAAAGTTAAGGAGTAAGAGGTCGTAAGATGTCAGGGACACCCGAGTGACATATTAGCATTCTCAACTGCCCAAGTAATGCAAAAAAATAGTATGGGAGAGTGTGTGGATTCAAAAATCAACTTGTACAACTTCTGGGCTCCAGTGTGCACATTTTTTTTGTGGACATTGGTGCATTGTTACTTTTTGCATAATGCACTTGACAGTCAGCTAGTCAGAAGAAAGAGCCTGTTGAACAGTAGTATACGGTCAAACAAAGCAACTAGGCCGGTTAACGTTAACTATGTCGGTCACACTGATAGCGTCGCCAACAAAACAGGCTTTCTGATAGCAAAGCAGGTGTTTGCGTCCCAGTCTATTCCGAAAATGGAGGTCCATGTGCCCAATGACAGACGTCAGATAATTAAGAGTACAACTGACCTCCTCCCACAAAGGTCTAAAATTGCCCATTGGCTTACTGTTGTTAATTACCGTAAATTCCGGACTATAAGCCACACCGGACTATAAACCGCACCAGCTAAAATTAGGGGATATTTTAGTTTTCTTCTTATATAAGCCGCACCGGACTATAAGCCGCACGTGCACACGCGTTTTTTTTACAAAGAAAGACCGTTCACAGAAAGCCTTTTTAAAGTTTTAATAACATACTTTAACATGTCTTTCTAAACATTGCCTGTGACGAAGGGTTTAGAGCCATTTGACGCAGGTCACCTAGCGTGCATTCCTACTAAAGCTCATAATAGTCACAAGCAACACAGCCAGAATAAGCAGCAGCCATAGTAGTGTTTCAAAATAGTATTTTTGTTGTTGTTTTTTTCTTCAAGATACCGCAGTGTATAAAAGTGATCAAGTCATCACAAAAATCACGAAAAAAATCCTTATATAAGCCGCACCTGACTATAAGCCGCAGGGTTCCAAATTTTGGAAAAAAGTCACGGCTTATAGTCCGGAATTTACGGTAAACTGTAAATACACTACAAAATACTCCCAATATACTGTCTCATCTCCAAATTAAAGAATGAAGGCTTGTAGTACAATCGTGACAAGTGGCCACCGTCTTTGCGGAATTATCTGGGGGGGGAGGGGAAATGGAATGAGAACTTCAAATGCCTCTACAATCTTCCTTAGTAATTAATTTGAGGGGTAAAAAAACCAACGACTTAAGTATTTGACCTGTTATACTTTCCACCCTGATCTTCTCAAAATGAATGTTCCATTTGTGCAATTTAATTGGTGTTTTTAGAGCAAGTGATGCTGTTTGAAATGTCACAGTAATTTGGAGATTTAGAGAACCGCTCAGAGTTTCAGTCTGTACCAGTTTATTGGTGGATATTTGCAACTGAAACGGGTAAGCCAATCAAAGATCCCTGAGTAGCAGACATAACCAAAGGATATAGGCGATGTTGAAAAAGAATTAAGTGCTTCTGTTTTACTTTAATGTGAAGGTGTTTTTTGGACCACATTTTCAATTCGTAAACATTCCATTAAAAGGCCATTTCTCATGACAGAAAAAAAATAATTTCTAGAGAACCCACCTTCCGAGAACACTTTTGTTTTTCAATATTAATATATATAAATGTGTTTTAACCTGCCTTTTTGCTTAATTTTTGCTGTTATGGAGTTTATATTTGATTGACATTTGGAACGTAAGCCGAAGTAGTTGCAAGCGGGTTGGCGTCTCATAAAAACCAATCGCAGAAACCCGCACATTAACCTGCGCTTAAATTGTGCTGTGGTGTTTAGTTGCATCGTTCAGTGTCTGGCTGGATTTAAATGTTCAGTCTGGACACATATGAGTCATAAACAGATAAGAGTATTTTAAAGTAATCATGTCATTTTTGCTGGTCTAGCAATGTCAAGGATCGTATTTGTCAGGATACATTTTGAACTGTTTGACTCGGTTCTTCTCAGTCATGTAAGCGTATCCTCAGGTTGCGGTCATCTTTTTCTCAAGGGGGGGGGCTGCTGCTTGCCGGCAAGGGGTTAATCCCCCCTGCGAGGTGCTCGGGTTTCCCGCCAGCTGTCGGTACCCTCAGCTGTTTGCACTCCTGTCCCCTCCCCTGTCCCTACAGCCTAGACAGCTTGGTCTGACACGCACACACACTGGACACTCTCTGGCACAATGGCAGTGAGGGGGTGTGATAAATGCCACGGTCACCTCACTGGAACTCTCCTCCTCCCTTTCACCTCCTACTTCATTTTCTTCAACACGATTGGTTAATAACTGTCCAGCTGTGCGATTTTACGTGTCACTACTTAGTAATTCAAACTTAAGTCTCCTAGCCAATTGTTCCCGGATGCTCAGTAGTAAATTGATGAATTGCTACTGTATTGTCACTTTGCTGTTACAAGGACATGACAACTCTGAGTCCCTTTGTGAGCACCCCCCTGCTTAATTTTTGGGTTTCCCGCTGCTGTTTAACTAATTCTAACTAAAGGACCTTGAACTGTCAGAGGCCCTGAGGAGAGCCAAGATCTGCAGATGGACTCCACACTCGGCACGTTGCTTGTGTATACATGTAGTGACTCACAGCAGAACACGCATGTGCAGCTATGTGTGCGTCAGGTGTGTGTGAGAAGGCCGACATTGATTAATTATTAATCTTGTGAGTGCCATCAAACACAAGCGCCTGCGTGTATTGGCCATTGCGGTCGGTGAAGCTCTGTGACCAAGAGATGAGATCCCCACGTCTGCATGCCTCTTATTGGATAAAAGGCCAGGCTGCGTAACTGTAAATCAATCATAAACAAAAAGCAGCAGTTATCTCGCTCCTGCTGCTCAAGTTGACACTGCTGTCCGTTTTTTTGGAGAAAGATTTTCCGACATCCTGCAGCTCACAAAAAATGGCTCGGTTGTGGAATTTTAGTCTTGATGAATGAGCAGGCAGTACAGAGTAAAGTTTGTGTGTCCGCGTTATTGACTAAAGTCAGTTGCTATTTTAATTACACATTAATCCATCAAACCTGAGCATTCTGGTTTACCATTAAGTTAGTGGACTAAAAGCAAAGTCTGTGGTTTTAAATACACAAAGTGTATCTGTAATTTTCTTTGTTTAATGTTTAGTTTGACCGTAAACTTCAACAGGGAGTGGTGCATTACATCTTGAAGCCTTTTTTAGCTGAACCGAAATGCCGCTTCTTTTGACGGGAGTTGAGCACCGCATTCATTTAGTGCTCTTTTCTAATATGTTTTACTTGTTGACTTGCAAAAAAGCTCGTATCTCCGAAAACACAAAGGTCAGGTCATCGGTTAGCCAAAGTACTACTGCACGTGTAAATTGAATTAGTAGCTCAGTCGTGGAAGAAAGGGAAGTTCCAGGTCGAGGTTCCGCCTTAAATTCCTTGGCAGCAAGATGCCGCCAAAGCCCTGTCTAATAGAAAAGTAGGCCTACTGCACTTTCTACCAAATTGGACTTTGGTTCCACCTTGTGGCAGCTGATGGTGTTTCGGAAAGAACACAAGAAAAGCAAATATGGGAGTTGTACAGCAAATAACTGGGGTGAAAATCTGAAGTAGGTGAATGTGCGAGTATCAGACCACCAATAGGTGGGAGGGACACTGTTTTTGCAGTCTCGTGTTTTGTGGTACAATTCTTGTTGATGTATTGTCAATTAGCTGATGGAAACTATCTTGTTTATGCACAGTAGGATCTGATCCTCTACTGTAGTCTTGTTGTGCAGCCCACTCAGCAAAACATCCTGCTCTACTCATCAATGGATTTTTACATTAGCATATTATGCGGTCACTGGTCACACGTCCTTCCGTCATGTGTGTGTATTTGCGTCTTTTCAAGGGATGTTAGATTGGTCAGGGTTGTCATGGTAACTCAGCACTTTTTTGGGGGGGGGGGGTTCTTCGCAGTGTTCGTATGGTGCTGAACTCGGCTGTTCTAATGGCTGAATGAACAACCACTCAATTCATCCGAGATATTCATTCAATGGAACCTACCATCACTAATGACAACTTTATGTTTCTGCCAAGCAAAAGACTGAACTTGTACATGTGGGTGCAATTATCAGGGGTTCAGGCTGTTTTCTGGACCATGTTTGTGTCACGTCTGGTTCCTGTCGCCCGTCCATTGATCCTTGAAAATACTATGCTTACTTTAAACCCCCCAACCTCTTACTTGCCTTGCCTGAATCCAGCTGCTTTTGGGAGGAAAAGCCCCATTAAGGTTGTTATTCGAGCTCCCCACAAGTGCTACCACAATGTGTGGAGAAGCAGAAGAAAAATGCAAGCCACAGTTGGGCATCTATTTTATACACATCTGATCCTATTCAGGGTTACAGGGAAGCTGGTTTGTCCCACATCTGTACAGTAATAACCAGATTACATTATAATTCAGTGCTTTATATTTTACTTCATTAAAACATAACAAAATATTCATTTCATTATATTATGGAAAAGTGATTTTTCTTTGTTTTGGAGGGGGGGGGAGGGAGTTGAAAACTGTAATATTCTCTGCTAGTATAACAAACCAAATGATCTCAGCAATCGTTGTTCCAAATATTTATTGTTTTGTTTGTTTTCATCAAATGAAAAAATATGAACTACTTTGTAAAAGAGGTGAATTAATTTTTTTTCACGACTTCCTTTTCTAAATCTTATTTCCTTTGACAGAACCCATATGATTAACTCCTATTTTCTATTTCCTCAGGATACTTTGAAACCCACATTCACAGTAGCCAGCTTACCGGGCGGCACCAGCAGCGCCACCGTGCCAACCACCTCCACCAGCATGCAGGTGAGCAGCGGACCCAACTTTCCCATCACCAACTACTTGGCACCCGTTTCGGCCAGCTCCAGCGTCAGCGCCAACGGAACTGTCCTGAAGACCACCGGCGCCTCCACTGGGGTGATGCAACTCCCCGGCGGCTTCACTTTCATGCCCGGTATGTAAACGCGTCGCGTTGTTCGTGTGTTTTCTCGATTTGCATCATGTTGTCCTTCTGAATCGCACAGACGTGTTTGGCAACATGACTTGCGTGGTTAGGTGATTAGAATTTAAATGGAACCTTGCCGACATCTCGAGCGTCATCTTGGAGCGGTCGTGCTCCTCTTGCCAGGCTGTTTACATCACGATGCCTTTCAAAGCTAGTCACACTCAGTCTTTGATTTCCATTTTTATACTGGGATAATTAGGTAAGGGCGACACAATAGGCCAGGCAATGAGGGCTGCAGAACTTGGCCTATAATTAGTCATGAATATTCAGTGAAGGATCATGGCTTGTAATGACTTGAAACGTACTAGGTGAAGCTGCTTTTCTGCGTCTGAACCAGATGGAACCTTCCCTAATAAAACCCAAGGAGAGTTCTACTAAGGGTTTTGATTGGCTTCCCTCCTGTATCTTATCAGAGCTGCCATCAAAGTCACTTGGTGGCTGTCGCAGGTTTTTTTTTTTTTTTTTTTGGTCGCAGCTGAACAGCTGTCACATGGCGGCCACTATATCAATTTGATGGACAGCGCAATAATAGCCATGCTGCTACCTGTTCCTTCTTCAGTCTCTTTGCTTCTTTTTCTTCCTTCAACCTTTCCTTAAATGATCACACATTCCGACGTGCCGCCAATCTGGCGGCACCATGCACAACAACACACCCGACCGACCTCGGCACCTGTCAGCCGAGCATGTGACCAAATGTGAGGGTGTGACACATCCGAACAAAACATGATATTGACTCCAACACTTTGATTGTGGAACGTTTGGACAAATTCAGACGGGCTATGCAAATATTCAAGAATATCCTATACAATCATCAATCTGCTTGCTACAAAAGGCCTTTTTACTATGCCTTCATGTCTCTGTGTCAGAAATAGTGTAGCCACACTACACCTACGACATCCAACACAACAGAGTTGTGTAGAACTATACCGCATTAGCAAGCCACCAAAGAGACTCATTTCAAACTAATCCTGGCATTATTCTATTTTTGGGAGGGAAATTTTAGTGCTGCTGCTGCATGCGTGTGTTGACAAAGCACCAAAAGGAGATGTCAAAAGAAATCTAAACCATCAAATCAACATCATGTTGCGTTGTTGGCACTGGTGGTGACCTTTTTTTTTTTTTTTTTTTTTTTTTTCTTCATACTCCAGCCAACAAAATTGAAACCAACCTAAGCATAGCTGATCTTATTAATTGTACATAATGAATGCAACTCAGCAATTTGTTGTCTCCTATTTGAAGGCCTCATTGGATAACTTCACCACATTATGCAAAGAATGGGCTTGGAACACTCCTCTTGTTATGATAAACACGTGACTTTGTGTTTATTTACAATGTTCCCCTGCGAATTAAAGGAATACAATAGAATAGAATATTTATTGGATGAGGAGAAGCTGTACCACGAATAGTGAAAATCTGCAAGTTCTGCACAGTAATCTCCTTAAAATCCATAATTACCCGTAGATGCCACCAGATGATGCCAAATCACGACTCTTACTAAACAAAACCAGCTCCTGAACTCACCGACATGCCACAAGCACAAATTTTGTCTCAATGCAGCCCTTCAACACACTTTACCAACACGGCGCCAAAGCAATACTTATATTGGCAAAACAAGAAATGTTTTGCTTTGGCTTAAGCACAGAAACAGTGACTATCAAAAACAAAGGCGATTGCTGAAATGCTAATTTATGGGACTGCACTGTACTGTGTGGTTTTAATAGTACAGAAGGTTCCTCATCACCACAACCTATTTTTCATTTTTCAATATTCTTTTGTGCAGTGATTGGGGATTGCTTTTGCGATCACATCTTTACTGCTTGTCTTTCTATAAAGCTTGCTTTCTCCACACAGCATTTTCTCACATTCAGTCCTCTGCCACTCTGTTGCGTGTGGTTGCGTGCCCCCTCCTTCAGCAGGCACTCCTCTCCCCCCCGGCACCCCCACCATTCCTCTGAGCCAGCTGCAGCAGCACTCGCTGACCCTCCAGGGGCAGCATGGTCAGACTCTGACTGCCGCCCCTCAACCTCAGCAGGGCCAACAGGCTGTCTTCCGCTTCCCTGCTGCTGTCTCCCTCACAGGTGACCTGCTCTGGCCTGCCACCATTCCTGCTTTTTCTACCACTGCTGCTGCACTGACTGTCTGACATTCAAGCACCTGCCTAAATGTGCATGCCTTCAACTAACACACATCTACAGCGACTGATCTCCTCGTAGTCACTTCCTGTGTGTGTCCATTCCCAGGGCCAGGTGTCCCTCAGCAGCTGCAGGCCATTCAGGTTCACCCCAACGCCCAGTCCATCTCGAACAGTGACAGCAGCCCCGAGATGTCCCATACCTCTACAAACTCCACAGGTATATACAACTAGTATAATATATCCAACCAATTGTGGGGGGAAACCCGTAAGAAATTGCAGGACGCTTCATTTTGTAAATACTCAAGGAACACTCAGTACTTTGGGCCCATGCGCTGAAGTTTGCTCAACCCTGAAGTAAATTTGTCAGGCAGTGAATAAAACTGTGATATCAAAGTATTTCCCGAAAGAAGACATGTATATTTTCCATCTTGTAAAACATCCTAAATTCGTCAAAGGACCCCACAAAGGAAGGATTGCACGTTTGCTTCGACAGTCAGTCACTGCGTCATATTCTAATCAATTAGTCCGTGTATTTGGTGCTACAAATAATCACCAGACACAACATGACTGCGCAACTCATTAGCGCTAATGCTAGTCTGTGCGTGAAAAGTAAATACAAAGCAGCGCTACGTGGCATGGTAAAAGTGGCGGGGGAGCACCGAAAAACTCAGTATGGGGGCGGTTATGATGTAAATCAGCCGCAAATGTCACAATTTGCGAAATTTAGAACCATAACATGCATTTTCAGAAAAGATTACCTTAGTTGTGTAATCTCTCACTTGATGAGTGAGCATGCACTCTTGAGATGCAACTGCAAAGTATTTGTCTTGTAACAAGAATCGTAAGTCTTAAGCTAAAAAAGTGAAAGTGTGCAAATCATAACCTCTGATCCTTTGCACATTGTACTCTTCGAACTCTTATTGTCTTTTTGTAACCTCTTTTTTGGTTCAAGACATACATTTGGTCCTCTCCCAGACTCAAATATACGAACCTTTAACAGGTTTTATGGTAAAGTCAACATAAACATCGACAGGCACGCACACGTGCTGGATGTGAGTGTGTCTTTCTGTCAGCTACAGTGAGTCTCCCGGCAACCATCGTCACCTCAACGGTGCCGTCGTCCGTGGCTGGTCACATGATGTACCCTAGCCCCCACACGGTCATGTACGCCTCCACGCCCGCGCTGACCGACGGGGGGCTCGCCGTACTCAACGCCTTCTCCCAGGGAACGTCAGCCATGCAGGTGTCCCACGCGCAAGCCCACGACCCAAGTAAGCGGCACGCATATGCATTTTTGTGTTCCAATGGCGCATTCATTGGATCCTCATCCTCTCCCTCTTGTCCCACCCTCGCCAGCATCCGTCCCGCAGGTGTTCCTCACAGCCCCTCCGGGCACGGTGCAGATCCCAGTCTCGGCGGTGCAGCTACACCCAGTACGGCAAGATCTGCATTTCACAAGTGAAACTCTGCTATTCCCTCTGCAACCCGCATGTCACGTGACCTCGCCACATGCTAACAGAGCACCCACGCTGCACCCGTGTGCCGCGTCGTGTCAGTGTCACAGAGTCAAACGCCACCAAGACTATAGCACGCAGCATTGAAGCGCATGCAGTTCACAGCCTACTTTATTTTTTTATATATATGTATATATATATATATATATATATATATGCGGTTAGAATGAATGTTTCTCACAGTTCTGAGGTTCAAGGTTCAAATTCTACGTGGAGTTTGCATGGTCTCACCATGCTTATGTGGCTACAGGAAATATTTCACTGTAAGCACCAGAAAAAGTACTGTACTTACATTTTTTTTCGTACAAAACATACCAAATCCAAACTCCAGTCACCAAGCCTATTCATATTATAAATAGAAAGATTATATTAACACAATTATAGAACATAAAGTACACTTGCACAAGCTAACTGATAATGTTCATAATTGTGGATCTGTGATAAGATGATCGTCATGAGTCTAACGTTCTATTTGTGAATTTTGTTGGCAGTGGTGTGCAACTTCACTGCAAGATGCTGAGTGCTGTTTCTAATATTTGAAATATTCAATGTGTATTACCAGAAGGCAAGAGGAGCAAGTGTGGTCCGCGGGCCACATACGGCCCATTCGTATTTAAATCTGGCCCACCGTGCAGTTAGTTACATTATCAAGGCCTATAATATTCTGTAGAAATAATTTTGCTGTTTATTTCCCTCTTTTTTTATTATTATATTTACTTAGAAATTCTCCAAAAATAAATGGTTCCACATGAGTTTTGTTTTTCATTTATTCCATTTGGTTAATTAAACATAACATAATTACGTAATTGTTATTTTGAGAAAATACACCAGTATTTTTTCAAACCTCATTAATCCATTTTAATTCTCAATTGTGGCCTTTCATCGCCAGCATTTACCCACCCCTGCCCCTACCACCTATCAAATACTAGTATATAAATATAATGAGATTTAAAATCATAATAGCGTTCCTAACAAAGTGTCCTGTGAGCTACTGAACTGTACGCCTTTTGATTGGCTGCTGTGCCCAGGTTAACGCCCCCCCCCCCCTTCCGCTGTGTTTGCATTCCAGATGGTGATTGGGCCCCAGTCGAGCGGAGGCAGCAGCACTAACCTGACTGAATTGCAGGTGGTTAACCTTGACGCAGCGCAAAACTCCAAAAGTGACTAATGGAGCCGAGTATGAGCGTCTTTCTCTTTATTTATTGATGCCTTCCAACATCACACTTCGCAATGTGACCTTACACACAAACACACAATCAAGGGCCTTGTGTGTGAGTTGACCCTTTTCCCATATGTTTTGGTATATATAAAAATTTGAAATTATCATATATATATATATGTATATATATATATGTGTATATGTGTATATATATATATATATATATGTATATATATATATATATATGTGTATATGTGTGTGTATATATATATATATATATATATATATATATGTGTGTATATATATATATATATGTGTATATATATATATGTATATATATATATGTATATATATATATGTATATATATATATGTATATATATATGTATATGTATGCAAACGTATAGGAAGTATATCACTACACCTGTCATCAGAATTCTATTTTCGATGTCGTTAGATGGTATTTTTGTGTGCGTGTGCCATTTGTGTTTGGTTTGAAGATACAATTACATGAACACTCAGTCAGTTGGGTGTCACAAAGTGTCACGCCCGCCAAAGACGTTTGTCCGAATGTACATACACACCCCACACACGCACACACGCACGTCAGTGTTTGTAAATGGAAAACTAAGACTTTTGCTAACGTGTATATAGTTTTTAAAGAAAAAAAAAACTTGTATTTTTAGCCCGATTTAGTTTTGTGTAACAGCATGTATTTTATTTTATTTTTTATGTTGTGGTTTTGTATGTACATGACAATGACACAAAGAAGTGAATCTGTACATGTATACTGTATGGGATATATTTGTATATGCTTTTCATGCTGTTCTACTACAAGTAGTTTGACGACTGCTTCACAAAGGATCAAGCAGCTTTATCATGTGAGGGGAGGACATCATTGCGATGTGGAATGCAGACTGTTAGTGGACATTTTTTAGGAATTAAAAGGCACAATTGGACAAATGTCGACAATGCATATTTTAAACATATCGCACATTTTTCAGTGGAACCTTCGAAAGTTGAACACAACCATATGGTTGTGATCGGATGGACGAATGTTTATGCAGTTTAGACTGTTTCCAACATAAAATCTTTAGGTGGACAGGCAATGGCTTGTATAATATTTTTACATCCGTGATTGTCATACATACACATTAACGCATTAAATCTAAAATCAACAGTATGCACGGCCTCAACATGCAAAGTTTCTGTGCTATTTATACATGTTAGGATCTGCTTGCAAATTGATACATCTCATGCAACTTAAAGCCAATTGGCTAATCATGTTGCTCATATTGGATTGAAAGTTAGATTGTTTGCATGTCAGTTGCCGTTAACGGTCTTCCGTTCGGCCAAACTCTTAAGTTACTCACTGAGCTGACGTCAAGCGTAATTTCAGAAACGTCCAACTTAAAGTTTAACCCAAACTGTGGGAACTTTAACTTTGGAGGTTCCACTGTTAATTAGGGGTTGCTACTTAATATTGATCATTATTTAATTCAGATGGATTATATTGCTGAAGTTGTGATGTCACAACACACGCTGCTGCAAAGTGTGCTGCCTTATTTGCTGGACGTTCAAAGATGCGACAGCAACCCAGCTTCAATATTGCAATTAAATATTTGTTTCATTCTCAGTAAAACTGCAGTGGTCATTTTGGTCTCAACATTTTACTACCAGTAGGCTTTTAAATACTCTTCAAATCTAATTATTTCAAAGCTCTTTTTGTTTAATCTGAGATGCAAGTAAAGTAGGGAGCTAATTCCAGTTAGACATTTTCTTCCCCCCAGCACCATTGTGCCTATTTTGTTCTAAGACCATCCAAGTAAAGGTAAATCATTTTTTGTTTTCTCCAAGCCACCTTAAAAAGCTTTGCTGAGCTTGGACATTATCTTCATGCAATACCTTTACAGTAGTTAAATTTACTACAAGAAAAAAAATAATAATTCTTGTGACGCAGGTCATCAGTACCCAGTACAGCTGAACAAAAATATGACTCCATATTTATACAGGTGTACGTTTTGTTTTATTGTACAGACATTTTGTAATAAAAAAAAAAAAAAGATCAAACATTACTGAGCCCACCAGGGATACATCTTTTATTGAGATGGAGAAAGTTGAACAAGGGCACATTGTCTTAACACAGTGCTTCTCAATTATTTTCTGTTACGCCCCCCCCTAGCAAGAAGAAAACTATTCGCGCCCCCCCTCCCCACCGTGACTATCCTAACTTGTCTTGTAAGTCGTAAAATGTTGCACTGTCGCAAACGTGACAGAAGTAACAATGAGAGCGCCACTGCCCCCTGCTGTAGTAAACGCGCAATTACACTTTATTCTAGTACTGCCAAAAAAAAAGCCTGTTCCCCAGGGTCACACGCGCCCCCCCAGGAATAGCACCGCGCCCCCCAAGGGGGGCGCGCCCCACTATTTGAGAAGCACTGGCCTAGGTGACTGATTCACAATTTGGTTTTGTCTGATATCAGAGATTAAATAAAGAAAACCAACTGGCTGATTGATTTGTTTTAATTGAGAGGAAAAAAAAACAGCAAAAGCATTTCACTAGCTGACCAGGAGATGGCGACAGCGTGGCATCTGAAGACCATGGATTGTTTGTTCTGCTATAGCCTAGGTGACTGATTCACAATTTGGTTTTGTCTGATATCAGATATTAAATATAGAAAACCAACTGGCTGATTGATTTGTTTTAATTGAGAGGGAAAAAAACCAGCAAAAGCATTTCACTAGCTGACCAGGAGATGGCGACAGCGTGGCATCTGAAGACCATGGATTGTTTGTTCTGCTATAGCCTAGGTGACTGATTCACAATTTGATTTTGTCTGATAATAGATATTAAATAAAGAAAACCAACTGGCTAATTGATTTGTTTTAATTGAGAGAAAAAAAAACATCAGCAAAAGCATTTCACTAACTGACCAGGAGATGGCGACAGCGCGGCTTCTGAAGACCATGGATCGTTCTGCTGTGCCGGTTTAAAAAAAAAAAAACAACCGTAATTAGCTAGGGGTCAAAGGTCAAAGTTTACGGTTCAAAGTTCACCCAGGGGTCAAAGGTCGGTTCAAAGTTCACGGGGTCATGTGCGCATTTTCGATTTTTAACTAGAGTTGAAAGTTCAGGGTTCAAAGGTCACCCAGGGGTCACCACGGGGTCACCACGGGGTCACCGCGGGTTCAAAGTTCAGGGTTCACTTTTTTTTTTTTTTTTTTTTTAGGTTAACCTTTATTTAACCCAGTGCTTCTCAATTATTTTCTGTTACGCCCCCCCCCTAGCAAGAAGAAAACTATTTGCGCCCCCCCTCCCCACCGTGACTATCCTAACTTGTCTTGTAAGTCGTAAAATGTTGCACTGTCGCAAACGTGACAGAAGTGACAATGAGAGCGCCACTGCCCCCTGCTGTAGTAAACGCGCAATTACACTTTATTCTAGTACTGCCAAAAAAAAAGCCTGTTCCCCAGGGTCACACGCGCCCCCCAAGGGGGGCGCGCCCCACTATTTGAGAAGCACTGGCCTAGGTGACTGATTCACAATTTGGTTTTGTCTGATATCAGAGATTAAATAAAGAAAACCAACTGGCTGATTGATTTGTTTTAATTGAGAGGGAAAAAAAACAGCAAAAGCATTTCACTAGCTGACCAGGAGATGGCGACAGCGTGGCATCTGAAGACCATGGATTGTTTGTTCTGCTATAGCCTAGGTTACTGATTCACAATTTGGTTTTGTCTGATATCAGATATTAAATATAGAAAACCAACTGGCTGATTGAGGGGGGCGCGCCCCACTATTTGAGAAGCACTGTCTTAACAGAACAGAAGTCATAAGGACAGTAAATAGTCAGTGAGAACACAATGCTTGCGTTTCAAATCCTCAGTGAAGCACCAGGAGGGAAGATCATGCACCATGTCTCATGTCTGCATTGCACAAATCAAAATAGCCATACAAAGAGAACAAGGCTTCACTTTCTTTCATATCAGGAAAGAAACAACCGAGTATGGATGCAATTACAAACAACAGTGACCGGTCACTGTCAGCAAAAAAGCTAACAACATAGTCATGGCAAGGCGAGCTGATGTAACTAAAAAGATGAAGAGTAGAAGTAAGGCATCACGTGTCACTGAGAACTCAGCCAATCAGCCTACTGCTCTCTTTTGTCAAAGAAAATAATGCCACGGCATGCAATGACACCAGGTAGTATATTTCTATATTGCTATTGTTGTACACACACAATACACAACTTAACACTCAAAGTTGGTAAGATGGCTGATAATAAAATATGGATGATTGACCATTTAAGAAAGAAAAAAGCAAGTCCTGGAAAATAGGAACATTACTCCTATATTTGGTTTATGAAAGAGGAAAAAATACACAATTTGTGTTATATATTTACATAATGAGCAAGTGTGAAGAAATACAAATGTGCAAATGTGACCCTGTGCGAGCACTTCCATCAACAGCTCAAGATTGGCGGAGGAGTGCAACACAAATCTCTCGCGTCCCCACACAAGTGTTGAAACACCAACCTAATAACTACACCCAAAATACATGGAGGACCATCTTGAAGTCTCCCAAAAGTGTAGCAAGTTGTTGATTTCAAGCAACCAACACCTCGCCCTGAAATTAATACAGTACACTTTTGGGTCATCCGAGACACAACACTGCTTTTAAATACAAGTTTGTAGAAGAAGGCATAGCAACTTAAGAGATGAGCTCAGTGGCTCAGGGAAGGAAAACATTTACATACAGAATGGGAACTATGAGAAGCCTTGTATCTTTGTACAAATGCAAGCGAAAATGTAACAAGTGCATGTGCAAAAGTTCCTAAACGCACCACGCTGGATGCTGACACCTTTGGATGATGAAGAAAAAGCTTCAGCTCGTTGACTGAATTAAAAGCATCCTAATACGACGACAGTTTAAAAAGAAAGGCGACCTGAAAGCAAATCAATAAATTAAAGAGACCTTGGCGTTTTAAAAGGTGTGTGTAGTATTGTTAATACTACAGTCCAAGGAGAATGTCAACTGCATGTCGATGAAGATAAAAATGTTCTAAAAAGAAAAGGTGTACTTCCACACTAAGGCAATGACATCCATGACTGCAAATAAATACACACATCTGTTTGTCCCACACACATTATGTCCATGATGATGATGATGATGATGATGATGAGTGGCTGGGCAGTAAAAGAACACGCAGAGGTTGCCCATCTTCAGTCTGTATCTTGCTCCTCTGCTGAATTGGCAGTGTTGGAACTCAGAGCCCGAAAGCCACACGGCCCGTCGAGCACGGACGACCAACCGTCGACGTTCAGGCGGCCCGACGAGAAGGGCACGGCGGACGCTACGGCGACGACGAGGCAGTGGCGTGGTACTTGACGAAGGCGATAGCCGCCAGCTCTTTACAGAACTCCTCCAGCACGATCACCCCCTCCAGCAGAGTCATGTGGTCGATACTGGAAGGAGAGGCGGGATTAAAACACGCCAGTGGCTAGTTTGACCAACAGACGAGTGAGCCGCCGTACGTACGTGATGCCCTCGGGCTCCAGTCCCAACAATCGCTTCCTCACCAGGAGCAGTTTAGGGGTGAAGTCTGGGATGCGCTGAATCCTCAACATGAGGTCACCCACCACCTGACAACAAGATTCACGCTCTTATTACTGATTCATTTGAAATGACAGACTCCAGAAACACTCTTAACATCAGTTACACAATAAAGGCAATTACTGTATGTTTAGTCCCGCTGCCAAAGCCACACACACCTTTCACCAATGGGTAAAACTCACCCTGACGACTACGGAGAACAAAGACCTGCATCCGGGAGCCAAGTTAATGTAGGGGTCCAGCAGGTACTCGTGCAGGTGGGGGTGCGGCAACAAGGACAGTTTGGACAAAACCGCCGTCACTTGCAAGTTGACATCATACGGCTGCAAGACGCAGAGCAGAGGAGCGCTCAAGACTACACTGGGAACTCAATTCTGCTCTTTCTTGTAAGCATTAAAAAATATATATTCATTTTTTTTTTTTGATTATTATTGACTGATTCACCAAATATTTGGAATCAAATTAGCTTCCAAAAAAGTCTTGAGTCCAGTCCTAATTTTATTATTAACATATTCATATTTTCAGTACAATACAAGAATGAGATTAAAAAAAAAGACCAACTATAAAAATGACACTTAATATAAAATGGAATGAAACAAAATAATGTTTCAAAGAGATGACCTGAACTGACCTGATCTAGAATGCGCCCCATCCTGTCAAAGAGGATCTTCAGGAAGTGCCCCTCAAAGAACGGAACTTCCAAGTTGCATTTCTCAAAGGGTTTGGGGCTTCCTCTCCAGTCCCAGCGATGACAGACGCCGCAGTAGTCCCGGAACTAAGAACAGCCATCCGTACGAATTAGAACCTGCTCTGATGATGAAGGGGGAGTCTCGTGAGGCTCACCTGTCTGTGCGCGTCTCGAAGGTACGTGTCATAGCCGGTTCCTTCCACGAAGTAGGACGACTTTGCCTCGTCGGGCACCAAACACAGGAAACTGCAAGTGATGATGTTCAACAAATTAAAAAAGCTCAACGGTGAGTATTTAGCGTGACAGACAGATGGTGAACCTGTTGACAATCTTGTGGACTTCCGTTTTCCCCTCAGACTTGGAGTGGTCCGGACTGTGCGACGGGCTGAGCCAATCGGAAGACGGCAGCCTGCTGTTTGGAGAGAGGTCGTCGCCAAACAGCGGATCCTCCTCCAGGTCTCTGCATACAACCATGAATAGCGCTCTTTTATGAGTTGTGTTATGAGATTTTTGTAGGGGACAAAAACAAAAACCATGACTGGATAACACTGCGGGTCAGTGTTGGGGGTCCTTACATAGCATCATGAGGCTGGCCGTTTTCAATGGGCTCTCGTTCCTCGGGAGGTTTGTTCTCCAGGTAGTTCCTCTCCTCGAGGTTCCGCAGCACTAAGCTGTGTAGGATGTGCTGGTTGGGCTTCTGAATGAGCTGCTCAAAGAGCCTCAGAGTCATGATGCTGATCTGCAGACGGGAGTTAGGGGAAAAAAAGAGGCTCAGATGTCGGCATGGCACAATGGCAACCGTTTGCTTTCTGACAAGAAAAGAAAACCGGCAGAAGCCACCGCTTGAGTCTGAACAATGCGCGTCCTGGCTTTGTCAGATGTTATTTGTGTGCTTTTGGTTGATAACATGAGTCACAGTCACACTGGGTTTTTTTTTCATTTTGAACAAAGGCAGGTGGTGAATAAGAAAAATACATTCTGCCTACAAGGAAAGCAACAAAAGGCTTGACAGTAATTGACATAGACTGATGTTGAAAAGTGGCAATGACCTCGTCTGAAATGTGGTCACAGTGTTCGATGAGTATGTGCCTGACGGGATTCTGAGCCATGGTGGACGGTGTCTCGGCCTCGCTCTCCTCCCCCAACAGGAAGTACACCATCTCCTGAAGCAGAGCCTCCGACGTCACCTGACGGATGATCCTGTTGAGAAGGGCCGTCGAGGTGAGGATGCCCACCTCAGACCTACGGCCGAGAACAGACTTTGAAGACACAAATCGTGACAGCGCGGGCGACCGATGACAGGAACTTACGTCTGCATAAGCTGCGGCTCCATCACGCAAACAAAAAATCTTTCTCGCACTGCTTTGGCCATCACAGAGGCCGCCGACTGAAATGACAAAATGAGTCAACTCTAGCCACACGACAAACGACACGCCATCCAAATGCAGCGAGCAAACCTTTTGAGCCTCTTTAATGAGCTGGTCGCAATAATCCAGCCAAGAAAGGAAGGAAATGAGAGGCCTCTTCCCTGCAAACACTGCGCCATCCTCCTTCACATTATACACGTCAAGGCTGGAAAAAGAACACACACGAAACAAAACAATAAGAATATGAGATCATTTGCTAACATTTTCAGAAACAAACTATCAAAAGTTACCCCCAGTTGATGGACTCCACTGTCTCAATGTCCAAAGGGTCCATGGATGGGGGAAGGGCTTTATAGAGGCTGACCAGTCTGTCGGTCAGGAGCTCACAGAGCTCAGTGTTCTCAGTCAAGCACCTGGCGGCGGCGGGCTCGGGTAAACTGACTAGCAGCATGAGGCCTTCGCAAGCCTTCACCACAATCCGGCCATCCTGGACAGTGCGCAAGTGGACACAAATGACAACAAGGAAGCCTTGCAAGACCCAAAGGTGCGACGGTGGGTTACTCACGGGGCTCTTGCTAAGGTTGAGCAGCGAGGTCACCAGATTATAATTGCTGTTGTTATTTTTGCTCGGACTTGAGGTAGCGGCGGCAGCTTGTGCTGCCTCACTGCCTTCTGCGTGTTCTTGACCCGTGTCTGGAGCCAACACAGCGTCCTTCTGCTCATCTGCCCCGCCTGGACTCTTGTTCTCATTTCTCTGTTTTGACTTGCTCTAGAAACAAGAGTGGATACATGTCAATTTTAATACTTTCTGCCGTCAAATTGCATTTTTCGTTTGTCACTAGCATACATTATTTGTTGTTAATAAATAATTTGTGATGTTTTGAAAATTTCGTTTTCCAACCCCAATTTTTGAAAAGAATTTTCGATTGACATTTCATTTCGCTAACACTTTTTCAATTCCAATTTTAGCTACTTTGTTAGCGATCACCTTGCAGCACACCAATGTTCCAAAGCTCACTGGTTGCGAAACGCTGATCTAAGATATGTTCACAATTACAACCAGTGTAGATTAGTGATAAACTTTGGCGAGCTCCAATGTTACGTACAAATTCAGGTGAAGAATGCTACAACGTACCTCAAGGAAGAAGTTGACAAGATATGGATCCTGCTTCAGTTTGGCACAAACTGTACAAAGGAACTGAATCTCCTCATTTTCTGTAGGAGCGGCAAGTACGTCGCCACACAGACGGATCAATTTCTAGCGGACACACGTTGAAAATGTCTTACACAACCTGTACTGGGGCGAACTGCAATGCGTAAAAAAAGTACTGGAAATGCCGGTCACCCCACCTGAACTGGTCTGTGAACATTGATGTGTGGCAGGAGTGGTTGACGGATGTGTGCTAGCAACTTTGTGTAGAAGGTCAGGACCTGCTGCTTCATTCCTGGAGGACACTAGGGGGAAAAGAGCTTTCAAACATCCATCCCTTTTACATCCCTTACAATACATGTCTTACATCTGCCTTGCCCAGCGTGTAAAGTGTCTCCAGGATCTTGTGGTGCAGAAGATACTCCATGCAGGGCCCAGTCTCCCCAGACTCCCGTTCAAGTTCCTCCTGACTGAGAATTTCCAGCATCTGTTCCAGGTGGGATGGAATATTGGTGTCTGTGACTGGCGCTTTGTCATCTGAGAGCAGAAACAAACATGCAAGTTGATGCAACCATAACATTATCTAAACTTGGTTGAGTGACGTTTTCTGCAGCTTCAGTCAAAACATGTACTGCTTTCCAAAGCCATGTGTAAAATAATTTTCAAGGATAGTAACCACAGTACCAAGCTCAAACAACAACATAGGTTTAACACTCCAAGAATGTCAAGCATTTCACATTCATTAACAATGTTTTACCATTGTGCTGCCACTTCAGCATTTAACCCTTATAGATGATTATACTTGAGCAAACATATATCAAATCAGAAACAAAATTTTCATTCAGCAATGCAATCTAATAACTTCTCATCTTAAAACTGATCTTACCTGACGTTTCAATGTAATAATGTGTGATGGCTTTCCAGTGATAGACAAAGTCTTCCTGCAGTGGCAGCGATGGAGCTAGCTGGAAGAAGAAGAAAAAAAAAATGAGGAAAGCAGTGAGAATAAATTATACATGTTGACATTCATCAGCTGACAAGCGCAAAGAGTGTGTGTCTGGTGTGAACGTGCATGCTTGTTTGTTGTTGTTGTTGTTGTTGCTGTGTTTTTTTACTTTCTTTTAATTTTACATGATAAAAATTGTTGAGTAGATTTGTATTTATCACAATGTCTGGATAGTTTCAAATATTTATCATTATATTTCTCGTTGTCTAATCCTGATAAAATACTGACATCGGAAAAGTAGCACCCCTCGATTAACTTGACAACATTCCAAAACACACGTCAGACAAAACATATCAGATGTTCATGAGTCCTCGCTGAATGTTTGCTGAACAGCAGTGCGACGATATTTGCGCAATGGAAAACTTACGTTTCACTGTTGCAACACCCAAAAGAGGAAAGCCAGTTGCGCTAACTAGCAGCAACGTGAGTTTGGCTGCAGGAAGCTGCTAGCCGTTAGCGGCTAACTAGCTCCGTTTGTCAGGCTACGTTAAACACAAACAGCTGGCTTACGTTTGAACGACGATAGTCGAGAAATTGCAACATGTAGATAATAAATGGTGTCAAGATTGTTCCTTTGCTACATTTACCAAATTAAATAGACAGAAGTAAATTAGTGTTAGCATATGCTAGTTCGTTATCTCTGCTGACGTGATAGAAACTGTTTAGATCGCCGAATGTATGTCAAATATGTCCAAGAAAATAGTCACCAGTTGATTTATGCGTGCGTTTGCTCAAGACTCACCGCTTCCACGGCATGCTGGAGAATCGACGTAAATTTGGAGAACATTTTGTTCTTCGACTGGACTATTTTTTCCCGAGAAGACCTAGAGAATTCCTCTATTTTCTTCTTCCTGTTGTTGCCGCCTCGATCCAGATTGGAGCTTTCGTATAATGACCCTTGCAACGAGAGAATCTGCGTGAGTAATAAAATAATAAAGGGTTTCTGGCCTCGTAACTTCGCAGGCCATAAGCGCAGCAGCCGCTGTAAACAAAACGTCTCGCGAGCTCAGCTAGCTCACTTTGGACACGGTGGCACTTCGCTCACCAGGCAGCACCGTTTCCGTTTGTCACCAGCAGGGGCCGCTCGACTACAACACACGGACACTGATACTGACGACTCGCAATGCATACAAATGCAGGAGGGAAGAATTCATTCGGTTTTCAACTGACGTTATATTAATTTAAGGCTGATGTGATGTCATTTTTACAGTCAAACGGCACTCAAATTAAAATAGCATTTTTCATATACAGGCCAAAACTAATCCAGTTGAAATGCATGTAGAAATGTTTTGCAATGTCATACGTCCACACGATCACGACAATTAGACAATATGTGATGTAACAATTAAGGAAAAAACGCCTGCTGTAACTTTAACGTACCACGATGATTATTACTTACAACGAGTCTTCTCCAAAATCAGGATTATTTAAACGTTACAAGGATCGAATGATCTAACCACGCAATTTTGGTGGAAAACTTGCACAACAAAAAAGATGCTGCCTATTCGAGGACACGCCCTGTCGCCAGGCTGTCATCGTCTAGTCCGCTAAATTGCAGCCAACGTTTAGCATGTGTTCAAATGATACGACATGTACTAAGAATGCCCAACAAAGTCCATATGAAAACAAAATCGCCAATCAAGCCATGCTCCAATGTTGCCTGCGCTGAGCTCGCCTTGTTCATCGCTGCAGAGGACCGTTTACCTACCCGGCATGTCTGCTAAAGGTGAGTGTCTTGTGCCGCAGAAGGTTTCATATCAATAGATTCGGAGGCAAAAAGGTCTCTTCATTTTGGTTAGGAGGGGGGCTCGAGAATAGAAACCTATAGTCGTCTGTCTGGGGAGCGGTGACACTACCTGTGTAAGTAGGTTACATCCTTGCAGATGGAATAACCACACTGCTGCAGCCTACAATTTATTACGGGATGTCTACACTTTGTAATCTAAAAATAGACCAGACATTTGAAATCATCACTCATAAAATTTGCCTCATTTGCTCTTTCAGTAAAGAGAATCTGAGATTCACAGCTGTACCTTTTCTTGCCTTAGCAAAGCTGTGAAATAAAATGAGTAAACACTTGCAGCGACATATTTTCATGTTAATGGAAGACTTCAAGCAAGGAGATGTACTAAAGTGCATTGCCCAGTGGTCGTTTGAGAATCACTCTGAAGCACACGGAGATCATTGATGGTGTAGGTCCCTTGACTGACCTCTGTGCAGGCTGCGTGGGTTCAATCAATAAAGCTCATGGTCCACTGCATGACATTCTTGGTTACCCAACTTAAACCAAGTGCAAGCCAGTCAATATCCATAAGCAGCAACCTCGCAAGTGTCCTTAAGATTTTCTGCTCTTTATATAATGTGAAAATCTATATGTAAGTTCTCTAATGTAATATTTTATTATAAATACAATAGCCCAAGATTAGCAAGAAGTTGAATTCTTAAGAGCCTTGAGTGATTGATCTCCATTTCTGATTATCAGACATCAACTGGTCAGAGCCATTACTGGGCTCTCTTATTTTCTAGCCATCCCCTTGTATCAGTCAGTGCAAGGTCAACAGCTTTTACCTTGCAAGTGATTTCCTTCCATTAGTGACCCAATAAAAGTAGAATATTCCCATTGTGGGCCTGCTGCTTATTCAGGGTCATCATATTTCCACTGTGCTGATGTCTGAGTTATTCTTTCGGAAAATGTATTTTCATGTCATCCTTGAACGCTCAAGGTTTCTCAAAACATTTACAGTTGTACCAGACCTATTGCAGTGATGTCATTTTAAAACCTTATTGCAGGGGTGTCGAACTCATTTTTTTCATAGCTTCATAGCTTCTTTCGACTGTTAACCCAAATAAATGTATGAGCCCCTCATATTATATACAGTAAAAGCTACAAAACAAACTGACAAATAACTCGTTTTCAGATTAGACGAGTAAAACCAGGTCAAATATTTAAAAATATATATACTTTAAAAGTGGAAACAATTTGCAATTCTAGTAATGACAGACGAATTTGATGCACAATTTGTCTTCGCGGGCCACATAAAATGATGTGGTGGGCCATATCTGGCCCCCGGGCCTTGAGTTTGACACCTATGCCTTATTGATATGCTGTATTAACAGCCAAACTGGTTTCTGCTCACTCTTTTGATTGTGGACAGATTTACTGTTCATTTTAGTCTATTGGAACATTTCCATCATGGGATCTTCAACTCAGCAGAATTCTCACATACACTTGGTGAGCCAATGTTTTCCATTCCATTTGGGTTTTTGCTACTTCTGGTCTTAGTGTTGACATGTCATATTTGGTTTCATGTAATATCAACAACCTTCTAGGCCAGGGGTGGGCAAACTACGGCCCGCGGGCCACATCCGGCCCACGGGACCGTTTAATCCGGCCCGCCAACCCTGAACAAATTGTATTATTAAACCTTTTTTTTTGGGCCATTTTGCCTGCAATGACTGCGTTTTCCCAGTAGATGGCGAAGCGCTCGCCTGCGCATTTACTACCGGAAGCCGTGTCAGAAAGCTCGGTGCACACTCACAAGTGCGTGTACGTACTCAGTAGTACGGACTTGGCGCACTCTCGCTCTATTCGTATCAGTCCCGAATTTAGAGCGTGGGCTTTGACGACAGCATTCTTATAATTCGCGCGCTGAGCTTTCAGATGCAGTTTTGCGCTAAAGCCACCCACAAACCTTCCCCTGGAATCCTTCCATTAAAATGAGTGGCCCGAAAAAAAGAAGTGAGTGCCGAATGTTAAAAAAGAGTGGACAATTTGGCTCGACGTACGCGACGTGACGTTCAGCCACATCAACATCAACCCGTCACAGATCAAGGTAAACGGACCAACACCTCGGATCTCGCCTAAGAATTGCCACAACAAATTTTACTCCAGACTATGACGCACTAGCAAAAAAGGGAGACCAACAACACTGTTCCCACTGAAAATGAACGGGAGGCTCTCAAGTTTATTGTAAAAAAATGCATTTTGAATATGATTTGTACACATAGCAGGGATTGAAACTAGCGACCATTCTCATTTTCAAACAATGCAGGATGCTCAAGGACATTGATGCACCCCCTATTTGCGACTAATCTTAACCTGTAAAGTTCTTAAGGCTTACTTTAAGGAGGTGTTTCCCGTTTCCTCACCTCTGTTACCAGGTGTTTGCGAGTTAAAACTCTGCTCTGATTTTCAGATACCCCTCACCGTGTTGCTGTTTTGATTACTTTATTTGGATGTATGCTTTCACCGATTCTTCAAGATGATATATTTGGTCAGAATGTTTGCCGTTTGATGTGATCTCATAAGATAAACATCTTTCATTAATCTGACCTGCAGGCACTGAAGTGATGGAGATTGTTATTCATAATAACAGTGTCGTATTTTATGAGAATCACTGATAGCAGTTTTTTAGTGAATTATTATTTTTTTAATGCTGTTAATAAATGCATTTGTTTTCAAAAAAATTGTTTGGAATATCCATGCTTTACTACCTACTAAAGGCCAAGATCTTTTATGCAATGACCTTTACAGGTCGCTTATATGACTTCACACAACGCCTACGTCCATCTGCTCCTTGTCCGGCCCTCCGGTCCAAATTTAGAACCTAGTTCGGCCCGCGAGTCAAAAAGTTTGCCCACCCCTGTTCTAGGCTGTGAATTGCAGCTGTAAATCTACTTTGTTTTATGTTAACACATTCATACTTCACCTCTGCCATGTGACCAAGGAGATACGGACAGTAGACTCGATAACAAGGCTGTTCATTGGAAATCATAATACTCTATTTATGCTAGCTGGGTTACCTTCAATTTATGCTTGGGGAAAATACCTTTGGGTCCATTGAAAGAAGATGAACCCTTTATTAGTTTCCCAAAGCATACTGGGGAAAACATCTCCATTTAATTTTGGCTCATTTTAAGTGATTAATGTGTGACTCATGCCCCTCAACAATCTCATTATCCAGCAAGTTTCCTGGTACGGCGAGTCCACATTGCTTGGTAAGTTAGTACATCCCGCACACTTCATCTATTGCACTTAATGTGACGATCAATGATGGATCAAAAAGGAGGCTTTATCCTGCAGTAACACAATCCGCTGCCTCCTCCATATAGGACCAGACAGTGAAGAGGGCTGCACATCCTCTGCATCAGCACTTTCTGTGCAGGGTGCTCTGCATGAACGCGCGTGTGCAAGTGTCCTGGCAAAAGCATAAATAATTTATGAGCAGGCGAAGGAGTGAAGGCTGCGTGCACTGTGGTAGACGGGACGGCTTGTGGGTGTGATTGTCTGTGTGTAGAGATTGGGGAGAGGAACACAGTGATGCAAGAGCAAAGCTACGATGGGCTGTGCAACTACGCCCAAAAAATCACCTCCTGCTTCGGACTGGATGGTAAGAAGCGTGAAAAAGGGTCATATTTGTGCAGGGGGTGGGGTGGTTTTGTCTTTGTGTGTTCAGGCACAGCTGACTTTTGTTCTGAACATGCCCGAGTAAATGTGAGCATGTGGGAAGATGTGTCGTAGCTAGATTTGAGGAATGGATGACAGTTGGAGGGCAGTGCCTCACTGCAGCGCAGTAGCGTGTCCTAAGATGGACTCTTATTGTTTTTGCGTGTGTCGTTTAAAAAATCGGCTGCTAATTATACATGATTTATTTTTATATGAAATCAATTCTCAAAAGCCTGAATGGGTTATTGACAATATATTTGAAAACAAGAACATTAGTTTAATAATTGCACACTCAGCCAGTCTGAGTTCTTGCTCTAACAATCAAGATATTCTTATAATTCTAAATGCAGGCCCAAGGCAATGACAAACAACAACAATTATGCAATTTTTTTATTATTATGATATTGGGTTACCTTTCTTTTGAAAACACTATTTGTGTGTGAGTGTATGTGTGTGTGTCTGTGCGTGCGCGCGTGCATGTGTGTTTCAGACAGTATTGTTCAATATATTCTGTTCATTTGTATTTCATAAATAATAACTGTTAGGCTGGCGGGGTTCTAATGGACAGAATTAAGTCGCTTTTTTAGTTTGCTGTAAAATTCCAAGTGCACAGTTTATTTCGTCTTATTTCAGTTCTTTGCTCATACTCATTATCTATGATTCCATATCAATCTGTCACGAAATTCTTGGATTATCATGTTGCACCATCTTTATGCGCCGCATCCATTTGGCCTTTGCACTAATTCCCTAGCATTTGTTGAATTAACTTGAATTGGTCTTGATGCCTCTAAAACAGCCCCCTATAGTGGTTGCTTTTAACGTTTTAAAAGTGTCCCGTGAACCCAAATAGGCTTTCACTTTCTGGCAGACGTGTGAGAAATGACGGCGGGTCCCATTGGGTGGCATGTCTCCCAGAGTACATTGAGCAAACCTGATGTGGAACTACCTAACCCCACCCAGAAGATAATCATAGGCTCAACGTCAGCCTTAAGCTGCTTAAGGCTCCAGGCTGGTTGGGCTGAAGACATTCATAAGCTTCTTTGCCAGTGTTTCACTGGGCACCGACTCTTACCTGATGTTTGACTTCTCCTGCACTAGGTGCGCATCAACACCCGGCTTTCTGCTTTTTCTCTAGATGTGAACAGATAACAACCCTGCTGGACTTTATAATGCACCGCTGTGTATTTGGGGCTCACTTTTAGTTCGGATTTGGACCTCTTTGACCACTACACTTTCCTCATGTCGGAAGAAAGCTGTGTTTTCGAGGAGGACTGTGCTTGACGTCTACCTGGAGTCCTTTACCTCCCTTTGTGGCACGGTTGAGGGAGGGCAAAGCGTCATGCCCACTCTGCCCAATCTCAACAGCCTGGGGAGGCTATGCAGCTCCAGCCGCAGCCACGACATAGATCGCGTGCGGGTGAAACGCAAGAGCTCCATCAAGCGCATGTCCATCATTGAGGATGGACATGTGGCCGAGGTCTTGTACCTCATTCCTAAACAATACATGGAGCAGCTGCCCTACCTCAACCCAAACGACTATTACCTGAGTGAGAGGCTACATGACGTGGCTTCAGGTAGGAGAGCGAAATTAAATGTGTGCATCTGTCTGAAATGATGTCACGTGTCTGGATGCGAGTTATGGGTGCTTTCTAACCACCAGTTGCGATACTAAGTTAAAATCAATAACAGATACCAGACTGTTTCTATTCAGCCCACTTTGTTTATTTTAGCTTTCTGTCTGTCTGCCTTGTCTCTATTTAGGTGGCCACCAGTTCATACTTTGCTTGTTAGTTACAGATGACAGTATTTTAATTGGCTGCTGACATCTGACCTGTTTATGTGCACAAATTCTCCTGTGCACTTGTTGCGCAATCGCATATTCCCTACGTTCAAAAGTCTTGCTGCAAATGGGGGAAGGCAGTAAGTTAATCACAGATAGTTATATAATGTGTGTCCATCGCGTAAGGCCAGGCCTGCTGCTTCTTGCCAAACAGCAGCACATGACCAAGCGACATGGTGGCTTACATCAGGATTATACGTGGCCATGAGTACAACTTGAGATTTTCAAATGTTACGCACACTCCGACTGCTTGCCACACAAAGCAGCATAACCATTATAGCTTGGCTTATTGGTCATATGGACATTATGTTAATATTTAGATCAGGTTTGATTTTCAACTTGAACCTGATAGCGGCAATATGCGACAAAAGGTTGCAGATGTTAAGGTTGATCATTCGTTTCCTTTAAGTGGCAGCAGAAAAGAAAATCAAATAAGAGTGGATACTCCAACCTTTCTACTGAAAATCAAAATATTACTGCTGGATGTATCAAAATTATTCTACTGTATTTTAATAATCAAGTAATCATGTTGAGATTTTTTTTAAATGAAAGATTGTCCAAATATTTTGATTTCTGTCTATGCAGTTGTACATCCGTAGGTTCACAAAAATAATCAAGTTATTTGTTGGCGTCTAAATGCTAAAGTAGTATTTATCACTTGGACACATTTTTCACATTTATCATAATACTTAGCATAGTGCACACAAACAAATGGACAATGACCAATGTAAAACAATAAATAATTAAAAAATGAAAATGAATTTGCTTGGCAGAATAACATTTGGAACCAACACAAAATGAATGTATAGCTCCGCCTAGTTTGTATTACCTTGAAATGTCAAATGGGCTTCATTTACATCTTATATGTAGGAAATAGTTTGCTTTGGGTTTTGGGGTTCTGGGCTTAGTTCACACAGAGGCAGCAGCACACCAGATTGCTGCAGTGAGGAGGTGGCTGACACAACAGAGGGACAGAGTGAGGGAGTGGAGAGGAGGAGGAGTAGGCAGAGGAGGCGGAGGAGAAGAAGAGCAATGTAGCAGCAAAGCAGGCAGTCAGAGGCAAACCCCTCACTGTCGCCGTATTTTCAGGAGGACAGCATAGCACCTGCACCTCCCCCTTTCTCTCTGTGCTGTCTCCACTTGAAAAGGATCCAGCAGCTTCTGTGTCATTGCTGAAGGATACTTAGAAGCTTCTCTGTTGCAGATTTATTGGATTCCAATGGTCATGGTCAAAGAAAAAGGTATTGTGTGATTGCCGGCCCTGGAATGTGGATGGATGAGTGTGCCTTTGTGAAGAGATGTTTTTTATATTACATTTAACTGACTCACATCTGTGACTGATCTGACAAATTCATAGGGCAGATGCATGATTCCGACCGAGGGATATTGACATGGTTTGTGGGGGTGTGTGCTGCTTAGAACTTTGAAGAAACATGTGGCATGGTGGAAACATGCTCTGGCTGACTGGAACGTGCAATGCCTCTCCCAGTACTAACGCGTGATGCTCGGGCTGGAGTATGATTACTTTGGCGGTGTCAGGCTTTATGTAAATGTATGTTGGAAGAAAGCGTGTTATGAGGAAGCGTGGTGGAAAATTGGCATGTTTGATTCAAAGAGAAACCTCCTCACATTCAATGCAGCTAAAACTATAAAATGTAAAAAAGTGGAACACATAGAGAGAAGGAAGCACACTGCGCAGAGCTCTCTCTCCCTCTCTTTGCCTCTCCCTCCAATGCTCTGTCTGCAGCCGTTGCCATGGTGACTATCCAAAAGGTACACTCCATTGTTGTCAGATGTGGCCTCATTCGTAGTGCCCTGTTAAAAAGAAAAGGTGGTTTCTACTAACCACAAGCAAGGCCACTATGCTGTGGTTTAGATACATGAAGGTCAAGGAGAATATTTCCCGCATTTCAGGTCTGTTTTATGGGATTTGTGGTTGGATGGTATTGTTTGTTATGATCCAGCCGTAACACTGATTTAGATATTTAAAAAAAAAAAAGAAACTCACGTCAGTCCGAATTGATTGATCGGCAGTACCATAGCGCAATAAAGAAATACGTCCGAGGTATTTGTCAAAATTATGAAAAATATGAAAAGCACACCGTAAATCTTGAAATATCGACATAAAATTGAAAAAAAAATTAGGTCACCTGATCAGTAATTACCGTGAAGCTAATCATGACAATCTGAATAACACTGCCAGAAGTTATCGTCATTTCTTTAAGTAATGTCATGCTGTTTGTTTGTGCTGTGATTTAGCAAAACATTTTCTAAGTTGGGTTGTAGCTTGTACAGACGGTTTTGGTTGCTGTGTGGGTGTAATGTTATATTTCCAGGGACTTTTTTTTAGGAAAAAAATAAATAAATTCCTGTAACAAACTAAAAAAAAAAGTGATTACTCATATCTTGACCCGTGCGTGTGTAGGTTTGCGTGTGTAGGTTTGTTTATTTATCTGACAGCGCTCTACTGGCCGGTGGCTGCGTCCAGCCCTGAAATCCTTCTCTTGATGTGGACGCAATAGGCCACAAAATAACGGCCTTGCTACCAAGACCCGTGCTGGCAGAAAACCCAAAAGTTCTGGGAGCCACATGTTCATTCACCACAATGAGTAAGTTTTCCACGGAGTTGAGCTGCTACTTCCCATGTGGATCCTTGGGATCTGTCACAAAAGGGATTCTTGCCTGGTTTTGTCATCCACAGTCAAAGACCTTTTTCTTTATAGATCGTCATTGATGTTTGTTTAGTATGCATAAAGAAAGTGAGCAAAGATTTCAGTAAGCTTATCATGCAGCATTTCTGAGGCCAGATGGGCTCTGACCTCAACCTCACTCAATTACGCTGTGTGCTGTGAATGATGAATCAGAATGTTGAGATTGCAGGGTGAGCATTTTCTCACTGTGTGCAGGTGGTTGTCCTGTTTTCAATGCAAAGCCTCTAAATAGTTAGTGATTCATCAATGCCATGGTGGCACCGGGGAATTTATCTTATCCTTATTTGTGTGCATGGTGATCTAGGTTCTGAATGCAGAGCTAACCCCTGGAGGTAACATGCCACACTCTCACACAATTTTTGTATAGACACAATATTTGTACAGCTGCCACACTGGACCAGAATATACAGATGAGATTAGTGGTCAGAGAGGAAGTGAAAGTCATTGACCTAAAATATACAAGTTAAAATAACAAACCAGACAGAAGAATATCATGCATTATGCTTGTTAACAAACATCCTCTTTGTCTGTTGTCGTGGAGACGTAATGAGGTGTCATTTCTAAAATCCAAGAGTCAATAGCTTTTATCATTTCCATGTATACACGTGCAGTGGTTCTGTGGTTCATGAACCAACTATTGTCTCATTACAGAGAGGGCCAATGAATTGAAAGTGTTTATCAGCAAATTGTATGGTACTTGCTGCAAAACAAATGCTTTGCATGGTGCTAAATCATTATTCCAAAACCGAGGTCCCTGAGGAGTAGTTTTGGGGGATCTGGTGGAGTCTGATAGGACCCCCAACCCCCCCGACACACACACACACATTTCACGCATGTGTTTGAAGTGCTTTGTCTAGGGTGCTGGTATAGCGGGCCAGGAAGGCAGGCTGACAGCCATACATATTAATGGCGATGAGTGTTAGGAGCTTCTTGTTATGGCTCGGTGATAAAGAGCTCAGTGCACCCTCCCCCATAGACGCACACGTGCATCTGACCGTTGGACCTTTGGGATTTAATGCTGTCATTATAGGCCTGAACTGAACTGTAAATATGGGGCAAGTTTTATGACTGACCCCTGATTGATTACTTCCTGTCTAAATACTACTGTAGGGACACTACATTGTGTATTGTTTTAATTACAAATTGCATGTGGTTCATTTGTATGTATTTAGCAGCATGTGTTTGCAAACCATATAGTATATTTATATGAGATCATGTAAACTGAATAATGTAAAGAATGTCTGCATACCAAACTCCGCTACTCAGCTCTGCTTGGAATCTTCACTTTGCTTTTTGTGTGGTCATCACAAAAATGGGAAGGAGCAACGGAATGTTGGACATGAGGCATCCAGTTTATTTGAAAAGCTGATAGTGTTGTTACTGGCACATCCCAGAATGATAGAAACAAGGTATTATTTCTATGGTAATTTTTACTGATCTGTGTAAAAACAGTAAACAATCAGGGTGTTGGTTCAAGGGAGGAGTCACGCAATAGTCTATCGTAGTGACACAAAACTAAAGGTATGAATTCAGATTTCTTCAATTTGAATAAAGGAGGTGAAAAAAAAACAATCCTCCCACCCCATGGCTACGAGGCTCGAAGTTGCGACTTTTACTTGGAATGAATGTAATGAACATTCTTTAGACATCAAAAGACTTGTTCGAAGACATACTGTGAAAATACTCAAAGGAGATGAAATTCCTTCCCTAGAACTGAATACCGCATCTCATGTTTGTTTAACTTCCTGCTGATGCACAATGCACGTTGGAGACTTTCGATTTCCCGTTGCTGAAAGGAAACCAAATATTCCCAGCTCAGGTGATCCAAAGCTGCGTCAGTATTTGGCTTAAGAGTACACTTGTCAGTAGCAATTTCAGCATTGGGTCAATGGAATTTTTATCCTCTGGAATGTTGCAAGCGCTGATGTGTCCAAAAAGGGATCAGAAAAGCCATCACCCGTAATACTTGTCTGGCTATCCCCCAGTTCCATGATGACCTAGTTGTAACCTTTGAGGTTGCTGGTTAATACTATGATTTCCTATCATTGTTTTCATTCCTCAGGGAGATAATATACAAATGATGGCAACATTTTTTTGCATCAAGCACAATGTCAGTTAATACGGTCTTGTCACTATGCCTGATTGAAATCAGGGTCGAAATATAACAGATAGTGTGTAGTTGCTCAATGTTGTAAAGAATGTTCTGTTTTCATTGTTTATTTGTTAGTTAGCAGAGTATTACAAAAGCTGCAATACTTAACATACAACTTTGGGGTATGGGCCAAGAAAGATCCTATGAATTTTTTAAGTCCAGATCAAATGAAGCACGTAGTTTATACCAACGTTGCAGACTAAGATTTATCAATAAATAATGCACAAATGAATATTAAGGCATATTGTATGCATGGTTGATATATCTACTGGATTAAAACAGGGGTGTTCAAACTATTTCCGCTGAACAAGCAAAAAAAAAAAAATCAAAAGATGTTGGTATTGATATGATTGATATTCCTCACTTTTATGTTTACTAAGTATTCAAATTTCACATAATCAACAGCCATTAGAGGGATAATAAACACGTTTTTCTTTGCTGGCGAAAATGTGTTTTACTAATTGGCGATCATGGTCCTTTGGATTTATTTCTGCCTAGACCACCTCTTAGCCATGCCTTGTGTTTTTCTTTGACCCATCCCAGATGTCACATCTTCCTCATTCTGTCCCCTCCTTTGTGAAGGTGTCACACAGAATGCACTTTAGAAAATAAGGTCAAGGGCTAGCTATCCGTCACATCTGGGTCCCTATTGTTTTGGATGCAACCTCTTTGTGTGTTTTCTTACCAACATTCACACACTCCTGTGAGGATGTCGTCTGACTCTGCTGGAGACTATACGCTGTATAGTACAGTAGCGATGAGCAAATGAATATTTTATCAGCGCTACCCTCTCTTGTCTGAATTCCCTTTTCCCTGGTGTATTCCCAACCTGCCCCTATGATTGTACATTCTGATGAGTTTGTAAATCGAGGTACTATCACTGTCAATATTGTCATTTAGGAAGGAGAGCACGTGTTGCAGGAGAATCAATCCTCAGGGTTTTCTTCATTTTCCCCTTTAGACTATCATCCTTTTGTTCTTGTCCACACAGTCATGTTTTGCTTTTCGGAGTGAAGGGCGGAATGGCTTTAAGGGTGAGGAGAGAAACCCCGCCCCTTAATGCCGTTTCACCAGCCTTCAGGATGCTCTGCTGGTTTTTGCTTTCTCAGCACCATGGGTTGTGTGCGTGCGTGCGTGTGTGTGTGTGTTCATTGTGTGTTTAGGCTCATATCAGTCACGTTAACCCTCGGCGAAGAGGCAGGATAGCTCACAAAGCCAGCACAGCCAACACTTCCAACAAAGATTAGGAATGTCTGCTCAAATCAGTTTTTTTTTCCCCCCTGTTGTAGATTTGAGTGAGTTGATTTGTGCTGAGCTTGCTACATGAAACATAATGTTACTTATTTATAGTGTTGTATAACATATACATTCTTGTTAAACTGCTATCACGAGAACACCTAAATTGCTGCAGGGAAATTGTTTAATATAAATGTATTTTATTTGCTGCTGCAAATAGATTTTTTGCTAATGGTTTGTATCTAAACTCACACGTCCCAATCTGTTTTTTTTTTTTTAGTTAAAGCCCTTTTTGTGTGTTTAATTTTTAATGACATGTGGTGTTGCGTGCCTGTCTGAGTTATATTTCGTCACCGTGTCTCCGCCTCTCAGTCTACAGCAATTTAAAGTGGGGCAAGCAACCCGCATTGAAAAACTCAGCCCACTCTTTTGTTCTTGGAATATTGTAGCTTTGAAATGTTAGCAAAAGCTTTTCCATGTTTGAGGCTGTCACTGTTACTTCTCTTCAAGTTACACAATGTATTACAATATTATTACAGTCCATCACTGGTTCGAACTGAATTTTAGTTCAGCTACAATGTGGTGAAGGATAAAGAGGCTTAAGATGTGTTTTTGCAGTGCTCAGGAACCCAGATGGCCTGTGGTTTTGTTTTTGGAGGTGCAACGTCACACTCGGAGCGGTGCTGCTGGGACTTCACTGTCTAGTTCGTCCACAGATGACTCATTGTCCTGCTGAGTGTAATTGCATCAAAGAAAACATGGCCACCCCTCTTTTGTAACCATGTTCTTTCCATAAATGTGTCTTTATCCTCTTTACTATATTCAATCTGAACCAGGACTTTTAATCCATTTATTAAACCTATAACACATTTTACATACCCTAATGATAGTCCAAAACAAGTTTGTTAAAGCAATGTTCCTACTGCCTCCCATTAAACTTCACAAACAAAAAATAGGTGAACATTCTGTTCCTTTCCATCCTTCATCCCCCTGCTATCTTAACAGGAAGCCTGTTTTATTCTTATCTGAGCTGAGTGCCAGGGTCTGCACACTGTCAAATATTTGACACGCTCTCAAACATCCAAACTGAACACTTCAAGAGCCCTGGACTAACATTAAAATCAGATGTTTGCACACTATGTTACAATAATAATAATAATTAATAATTCATCAAATTTGTATAGCGCTTTTCAAAAACCCAAAGACGCTTAAGTGGAAATGTGGCTGTATTCCGAATTAACAAATCTCATTCAAGCCTGTTTCTCTCCAAATAAAGTCTCTTTCTTTGTTAATAACAACTTGGGATTTGACCAAGTGAATGTAAACTGTTTTTACCAACTCTAAGTGCCAAGAACAACAACGTGGAAAAGAAGAAAAGCAACAAAGTACAGACACTCACAGCGAGCACCCGAGTTGAGTCATCGTCATCATTTCGAAGCCATTAGTGATGCTAATGTGTCTTCTCTTTGCAGTGGCTCATGCGCAGGATACGCAGCACCACTCTACAGAGAAGCCCCTGATCCAGTGCTTTAAGTGCAGGCAACCATGCAAGGGCGAGGTGCTGCGAGTGCAAAACAAACACTTTCACCTAAAGTGCTTCACTTGTAAAGGTACAGTAACACACTGCTAAGTACGCAAACAAACATACACAAAACTCAAGGTCTCATTTTTGTACCCTATCTTAAGTAAGCATAAATAAGAAAGACCTTTTCTTCCTCTGCACTAATTTCTTTTTCCATGGGTGCACCATCACCCTGGATGCTCAAAAAGGCCTTCCTCAAAGTTGCAAGTCAAATGTTGTCCAGTATGCAGTATCTTAGTAATATGAGTAATTAGCCTCTTTCACATTGTTTAAGACGGCATTTTCCTGGCTGGCTATTCTGTGTGTACTGTACAGTTCTAATTAGCGTTGAAATCTCTGGAGCTATTTGCCAGATAGTGATGCAATGCCACCAGTTAAGATCATGGCAGAATGTCAAGTTTAAAACCAACGCTCACGGCGCTATCACTTTTTGTGTTGAAAATATTTGTCACTGTCACATTGACATTTGTCTAATTACGTTAAATAGATCAACCCGTATCGGCTGTGTGAATGTGGATAGAAACATGACGCTTCAGTGCAATCGTAAAGGCAAAGGCAAATACGTACTATGCCTTCATTGTGTAATTTACCAGAAACATTATATAATTGTATCTGTGGTGAATTATGGGATGTATTTTTATCTGATCTATTTTGATTATAAAATAGCAGTGAAGGTGCAACCCTGCAACATTTTTCACCGCATAGCTAATTTGACCCTTTTTTAATAGTAGGACGCTAGCGCGGATCCTGTCTGGTTAAGCACAAATGTGTTTCATCCAAATATGTTTGCCCTTATCCTGAAATATTATTATAAATGGTACAGAGTCGTGACGTCTGATTACGTCGTGAAAGACTGACGCAGAAGAGCTATTTTGCTACTGCATGATCCGACTGCAACTTAAATAGATGTGGCTCATCTTCATTCCAACCTGACTTCAATGTTGAACCGTATTAGTGATGAATTCCCGGTATGGTTACTACATTGATGCCCTCGGCTGGCCTCACTGCCTTCTTCTTAAAAGCTCAACTTGTCGTAGTGACACCGGTTAATCTGTGACTGATTCCCTGTTACAGCTATCAACAAGTAGCTAGAATAACAAACTCCAAATAAGCAAATGCTGAGATTAGTACCTATTTCTGTCCTCCGCAAGTGGATGTACATGTCTTAGCAGGGAGGTACAGTTTGTAATGGACTCAAGAGCTTGTGAATGGAGGGAGTAGTGCTAAACACAATTCTGTTTTTGTTTTTTTTATACCCTTAAAATGTTTATGCAATAATGTGATATATTTTTATAGCAAATGACAGTCAGCATTAAAAAGGCGTTCCTTCATTCGCTCCCTTCATCCACAGGGTTTTAGCATCGCTCATTGCATAACAATGATTAGAGGAAACATCCAAATATGTTGCTCCCTTTTTGTGTGGCATTTCCAAAAGCCTTTTAATTCACAAGCTCGCATGCTGTGGCGCTGGAACTGCGATTCACGTAATTATGTCATCATGAGGCGCTTCAAATATAAGTCAGCCAGTATCTTGCTATTATACCAACCCCTCTGATATTCTTCTATTAATTAGGTCTTTGATTTGCAATCCTGTTTGTCATAATGACTAGGTCTTAATTAAATACACGGAACTCACTGCAGTGTGAAATATATTTAGGCATGTTATCTTTTGGGGCATATCAAGGGAGTTTCCTGAGCTGCACAATTGTACAATTGTTGCAGAAGGACTCAACGGTAAAAATAGACAGACCTTGCATTTCCATTACCATTGAAGCTTGTTGGTGCTTTGTCTTTGAAAAATGATTAGCGTCATGTTTCTATTTGAAAGAAATTAATATTTGGTGTATTTTTCTCAAGCACCCAGTGATTCTTTCACTCTAGTGCAGTGCTTCTCAATTATTTTCTGTTACGCCCCCCCCTAGCAAGAAGAAAACTATTCGCGCCCCCCCTCCCCACCGTGACTATCCTAACTTGTCTTGTAAGTCGTAAAATGTTGCACTGTCGCAAACGTGACAGAAGTAACAATGAGAGCGCCACTGCCCCCTGCTGTAGTAAACGCGCAATTACACTTTATTCTAGTACTGCCAAAAAAAAAGCCTGTTTCCCAGGGTCACACGCGCCCCCCCAGGAATAGCACCGCGCCCCCCAAGGGGGGCGCGCCCCACTATTTGAGAAGCACTGCTCTAGTGAGTCTTGACAACTGAACACTGACTAGTGGGCTGACCAGTAAACGGACCATGCTACTGTGTGTGTGCTCTGTTTAGCGTGTGGATGTGACCTGGCCCAGGGGGGCTTCTTCATGAAGAATGGAGATTATCTGTGCACGGTGGACTACCAGCGCATGCACGGGACTCGCTGCAATGGATGCGGGGACTTTGTGGAGGGGGAAGTGGTCACTGCACTGGGCAAGACTTATCACCCTGCCTGCTTTGTTTGCACCATTTGCAAGTAAGAGTCAAATATATGTTGAAATGTAATAAAAAGAATAGCAGCTGAATTCATCTGATGGTTAGATTGGCTCCATAAACATTTCCTATTAAATATAAATAATATTAGATGAAGTCCCATTTTAGCCAGCATACTTAATGTGTTTCTGACCAATCCTCTCTGACCACGCTCAATAAATTTTAACCATAGGATCTCGGCTCACTTTATTATTGATGTCATCCCCCATCCAGACGGCCGTTCCCTGCCGGCGACAGGGTGACCTTCAACGGGAAGGACTGTCTGTGTCAGTACTGTATTGAGCCCATGTCTCCTGGACCAAAAGACGTCCTGGGCGCCAGCAGTAAGTCGTTTTTCAAGGTTAATGTATAGGAAGGCATTGTCTTTCACACACTAGTATTTAAGTGTACTATCAAACACAGCGCTGGAGGGGGGGGGGGGGGTCGCACGTTAGAAATATGTGTCGCCCCAATTAAGCCCCTCCAGCATTTTATTTGATATTTTAAAATATATGTATTCATTATTTTCTCAGTCCACCTGTATTAGCCCCAGGAGAGAAAAAATCCTTGCGCCATCCCTGGGTGTGGCACAAAGAAAAACTCAGCGACATGACATCAAACTACAGCCACAATAATAAAGACATTGTTGATACAGTATTCTGTGACCTACAACAACCCTCTGGTGACTCATCTTTTATCCACATGCTGTAACTACGGTATTTTTCAAAAGACAGACAGTATCATACAGTATTAATTCATTGTATAGCCCCCCATCCTCTTAGCCTGATAGTGATGTCATAGCCCACCAACATTGGCTCAGCAACCACTGGTGAGTCCAACTGACTAATAATCGGTTCACAGCGTTTGCTGCACCAGAATGATGCTGCATGCCTCATACTGGTGCAAAGAAGTCGCTCTGCTCATCATGCAAAGCTTGGATAGCCTGCAGCCTGAAGGAGCCGCAGTGCTATAAGGAAACCAGAACACACATTTAGCCAGATCCGAGGAAGTATGCACAATCCCGGACATCTATGTGGGGCCAGAGGATGATGGACCCACTTACAGTAGCAGCCCTTAGCATGGGTCCTAGCCATCTCTAAACACAGCGGGCCGCCCCTCCTATGGGTCACCACCCTCGTGGCTCACCAAGGACCAGCCCAACAGGCATCAAGAAGAATGAATAGGTCATGGGGAGGAGGCGTGCTGGTACCTATAGACTCATTCAATTATGCAGCTATAGCTAATATTGTGCCTGTTGATTGTATAGTAATATTGCATATTGAACATGTACAGAGTAATCAATCACAGAAGACTAAAAAATGAAGGCTTTTCATTTCGTGAAATTTGTTCTCAAGAAATGCCATTCTAAATTAAGCAGGCTTTTTTTTTTCCTGGCAGGCTTAGGGAATTTGCATCCTCTGATTGCTCACCCTCTGCTTTTTCTCTCTCCTACCATTGCGCTCTTCCCCAGCAGTATGCCTCGTTGGCATTTGAAGAGCTTTCAGACAAGGTCACCTATGAATAACACATGCTTATTCTCCTCACGTCATTGCCACAACCCCGTTATGCCTTACGTCCTTTCGTCCCCTGTGGTTGGAGCTGGCTCTGCCGCGCTTTCATCCTCTATTCATTAAACAAGAGATGACTTGAGTTTGCTGTTCATTAGTCAAACCAACCTCTGTGGCTTTTGAGAGCCTCTGCATGCTTCTTCAATATGGAGGTAGTTTTGAAAGTCATGGCTAAAGAAATGTTATTGATAGAAAGAGGCAGCTGTCGGAACCTCGCTTACGTCTTGGAGCTCACTTTGCGTGCAGTCGTTATCGCTGTTCGGGGTCTTAATATTAATGACTTAAAGTGAGAATGTAATCAGTCCACTCTTGTTACTTGACTTTTTTTTTTACGTGTATATGAAGTTGACAGCTTTCCAAGCCAATGTAACTTTTGTTCTTTTAGATTGTGCAGGATGCGGTCGCGATATCAAGAATGGACAGGCTCTCCTAGCATTAGACAAACAGTGGCATCTTGGTTGTTTCAAATGTAAGGCCTGTGGGAAAGTGCTAACTGGAGAGTACATCAGCAAGTAAGTAACTGCACATTGTTGGATTTTTATATACAAATGTTGAGATCTTTATGATCTAACCAAAATAACTCATTTGTGCTGTAACGTTTTTTTGGGCATTCACCACTATGTGAAAATTAAATGAAAAACAAAATTAAGTCCACAAATATTATAATATTCTTATTAATCCATACAAGGTTGAAATTACACATACAGGCTCAAATATTAGCATGGTGAAAGGATGGCAACCAAGAAATAATAACATTTTGAAACTTAACAGAAATTAAAAGCTCCCCACATGGACAAAATAAAATTTTAGACAAAAGTTTTATGGTACTTCAAGCTTCTTGACTGCAATGACAAGATATTTATTGGATGGAGGAGTCAAGGAGTGGCTTTAAAACTAAAAACACTGTCGCAACTATTAAGCATGGTGATGGTCGTGTCCCCCGATCATCTGGTTGAGGTGAAACGTTTAATACACTGTATGGCGAGTGAAGATCCAAAATAATTCTTCATTGAAGATACATGTAGTATAATCATTGCACCATGAAAAATGCTGATCCAAATAAATTATTACATGAAGATGGCATTTCTGGCAAAACTAGGCCACAACTGTAGCTGACTTACTGTTTAAACTGTACAATGGCTGAATGAACTGAATTGAACCGTACTGTTCAGCGGAAACTTGGCTGCATATTTATTTATATTCCTGTATTTTTAGCAACTGCTTGTAAGAACAATGTTCAACATTGACTTCCTCCACTTAGGGATGGTGCACCATACTGTGAGAAGGACTACCAGATTCATTTTGGAGTGCAGTGCGAAGCGTGTCATCAGTTCATCACAGGCAAAGTACTTGAGGTAAGAGACAAAGAAAGCCATTAGTATGAATTTTAAATACAGGGGTGTTTGGCCAGTTTGGCTACGTTAAAGTTGCCGTTGCTCTCTTTATTTTAAAAATTTATATAACGTTCTGTCGAAATCTAAATTCAGTTTGCCATAAATGTAGTTTGTTAATCTGTGTTGTAATCTCTTCAACACGGAGCCAAACAGTCTCTTGACATGAAAGTGTTCTAAAAGATTAATTCTGGGTAGATTTTCAGCTTTTTATGACTCTTAATGCTTAGGCACTCAGCATGGTTTGCCGCCAATTACATAAACATTACATAAAATACCAAATGTGATTTTTTTTTGTTTTTTTGCATCTGCAGTGAAACGATTATTGAATGAGTTCAAAATATTACCACAACTATAATATCTATATGTGCTAATGTATAATCGATGTTTCAAACCTATTGCCTCACGTATCCCCATCAAGCTCGATTGCCTGGGAGACAGTGATCCAATCAGACAGTGAGTCATTTAATGGTATGAAAATGTCACTGACAGCTCGCCCGGTTTACGGTAATCCAGCATTAAGGCTGGACTATATGACAATGGGAAAGGGTCTCTGAATCTCCCTCCTGAGCTGCTGCCAAAGCAACTGCGCTGCCAAAACGATGCCAGGCTGTCTGACAATTTAATCAGCGACAAGTTAAGCATCTCTTGAACTCTATTGGCTTAATAAATGCCACGCTTACTCTGCACAGTATCAAATGCATGTATTAAACCAGCTAATATGGAGTACAAAAGGTTTATGACATAGCTGCTTTAAATTAAGTGTTGGTAATGTATCAATAAGGTGAGGAGAAGCTTTCCAACTGAAATAATATTTGAAATGTAAAATCTAATTATCCTTGAATTTTCTAACAACAGCATATTGTTTCTTGATTTATATGTTACTCAGATTTACTGTATTTTGGAAAAGCTTCCAGTCTTCTTCCAAAATATCTTGCTGAGAGGTGGATTTAAGATTCAGGGGGCTAAAAATACATGCGTAGGCCTAGTCCAACACTTGATTAAGACCTGTTTTTTTTTTTTCTTTGAAATACGTCTTGAGATATTATCTGTTCCAGTAGAATAGTGGCCACTCAAGATGTACAAGTAGGTATTCAGATTTAATTGAAAGCACTTCTCATCAATTCGTAGACCAGCTTCAATACGGACACTTAAATTTGTCTGAGCTTTTCACATTGAATCATTTTGAACAGAAATGAGAAATTAAAAATGTTCATAGCCAAATTTGAGCCAGTTCACTGGGCTTAATCGAGCATAACATTCAACCACTAAAACTAGTTTTTCTGGTCAATAGTGACAGTAAATAACTAGCGGAACGATATTTGATGTTGTCTGACTCAGCTATTCTTTCCCCTCGCTGGATCTAATGAAACATCCCTGGGTTTAACGGGCTTTGAGGTTGCGAGTATAGCTGAGTAAAGCCAGATTATTGGGTTTATTTCCTCCCGCACTGCTGCGGATGTCATTGATCTTCCCACGTTCTCTGAAGTTAGGTCTTTCCTTTGCACTGTGTGTTTTGCAGGCGGGAGATAAGCATTACCACCCTAGCTGTGCGAGATGCAGCAGGTGCAATCAGATGTTCACAGAAGGAGAGGAAATGTACCTGCAAGGTGGGGCACATGCGCTGATGTTATTATCTTCACATTCGTCATTAGGCTTGTAAAGTATTTCGTTTAAAAAGCGTCTTTGATGAATAATACTGTAATCATTCATAAGAAATAGATTAAATGAATATGAATGTCTTTATTTTCTATTATTATGACTACATTCTTTTTAATTGTCCAGTTTTGCTCACGCCAGCCTCATCGCTAATGCCAAGCTAAGCTATCCAATTGAGTGACATTTCTCTCACGGTAGAAGCAAGCCTGACTCTGCGGGAATCCTTTCCAGAATTGCAGGACTCATAAAGGGATGAGTACTTGGGCTTGGGAAATAATCCGTCGCATTGTGTTTCCTCAGGATCAACAGTATGGCATCCTGGCTGCAAGAACACAACTAGAACAGAGGAGAAACACAGGGAGAGGGTAGGAATGTGCATGTTCTGTTATCCTGACTGAAAGCGCATTCTGTTCATGTCCCATGACAACATTCTATGCGGATGGAGAGCGATTCTGCATGTGCAACCATTTCTATAAGGGCAAACAATTTCTACCAGGGCAGACCTTTGTGAAATGAAAAAGCTTCGGAGGTTTTAAAACATCACTTTTGGAAATGTTTGACTTATCTGAGGTTCCATTAGGTACACTTGCACACTCTGCTTGATGTATCAGAAGGAAAAAAACGATCGTTATTGACACTAGTAACTAAAATCTGCAAACCAAGTTAATAATTGATTTATTGCCGGTATCATAAAACTCTCATTGCAGAAATATATATCTGCTCATATATTCCATTTTAGATTGTTTGGTTGCATGAGTGTACCTCATTTCTGTCTGCTAAGTGTATGCGGGGCTGCTGTATGAGTGATGACAAATTTAAGGTCCCATGAATGGCAGGGACCCTAAAAAAGAATACATCTTTCCCAAATCACAAGTGGCGCCTCTGAGCGTACGTGTGAACTTTTGAGTCAGACTGGAGATGAACAACCCCTTCTCCCTTCCTCCACAGCTACTGCCTCCGTCCCATTTATTCCTTCAAAAAACAGAAAGGCAGGTACTGTATTCGCTATGGGCTGTGAGGCGGGCGCATCATCGTGTTCCACCATACATATAGCACGCAGGGAGGTCACTGTTTGCTTCCATCTGCTGGACATAGCTTGCAGTGCCCTCTCCATGATTGCACATGAAGCCATTCAGAATAATGACTAATTTGTCTTCTATAAAAGCCCCATTAGGTTAAAAGCTCATTTAATTATACTACATTCAAGATTGCTGCTGTCATCCCAACAGTTCATTTCTCATAAACAGGCAAGACACTCATTCACTTTGCACATTTGCAAATGAATGACCTCATCGTGAGATGTTGAAAATATTTGAAATGACTTTGCATAATTCCTGAAACATAAATACAATGGTTGCAAATCTCGCCATCACTCATGCTCATAACGGTGAAATGATGTTGGAGTGTTTTGTTTAATATGCAATGGGTGAAAACAAACCGGCTGCCCTCGTGTGCCGCCATGACTAAATGTCGCGTTTGTATGCTTTCCCCTCCTGCAGCCGACGAGGTCGTCATCTGAAAGTATTTGTTCCAGACCTGGTTCAAGCATACCTGGCTCACCGGGTCACACAATCTATGTAAGAGATTTCAGCCATACATCTCATCGAGCGTTTCTTCCCTATCAATCTCTTCCCCACCCCATTTACGTACTCAAGAGGAGAATGCTTTTATATCTCTTTGCTCATGTCTATATGTGCATGTTTGTCTTTATCTCCTTCAGGCAAAAGTAGACAATGAGATTCTTGATTACAGAGACCTAGCTGCCATTCCAAAAGTCAAAGCCATTTATGACATTGAGCGCCCTGACCTTATTACCTATGAACCTATGTACACCACCTCCATGGAGGAGAGAGAGGAGAGACGAGAAAGTGTAGGAGAGGTAAAGCAGACTGCATGCACCTCCCATTGCTAGCACTGCATCCTTGTGGTCATGTTGAATGGCAAGAATGCTAATTCCTAAGATGATCCTCTGTTTACTTGTGAAATGTAAAATACATTTTAAAAGAATTTCACTTTTGGTCAAGATTACTGGTGCGTGCGCCTTCTTTATCTGCTAATGGAACTTCACTGTCCCTCACAGCTGCTTAATGCCAGGAGGGAGCGCTCGCCCTTACCTGACGAAAAGGTGAGTTACGTCAGTTGCTGATCCATGCATTCATTTTCTAACCTGATTATTAGAATCGGATTCATAGGAAAGCTATGAGGCGGTCACGAAGATGTACATCGCGGATACGGACACATAAGACATTTACAAGTGCTGGGACAGTTTGAGAAATGTGCCTACAGATTGTTGATTTTTACTTTTTTTTCATGTCCAATGTCCTTGAGGGTCTGGAAAGGCGTTTACAAATCAAATTTATTATTATTACTGCCAAAACTATAAGCACACCTACCCACATTTTCATAACTGAGTGATACTTCCATTAAATGTATTTTATAAAGGTACCACATCATGACTGAGTATTTTTTCTCTTATGGAGCAGAGATTTGATAATGGTGAATGGTAAAAGTTCTGCTTTGTCTTATTTTCCAGTATTTTAGAACCATGTCTCCAACCCTATCCAATGAGGTGAGCTTAGTGATTTATCAAATTTAAGTTTTCTTCCTGTATGTGTATTTTAAGTATAGTACTGTTTAAAATATCATCTTTGTATCAACATTTTTATGTTCTCTAACACTGTGTATATTATTATATTTCAGGGTTGTTATGACAAGAGAGAACGCATTCTTCAGCGGTCCACCAGTCAGGGTTCCTTAGGCTCGCCAGTTTATAATCGCCATGGTTATACTCCCACTCTGTCAAGGTCCCCGCAGCATTTTCACAGGCCAGGTGAGTAATTTGTGGATGGTTTGTGTAGTCGTATTGGTGATTCGCGACTAATGAAGTGGTCTTAGGGAATAATAACATTAGCCTTGTAAGTTTGGGTTCTCACTTCCTGCTATTTTTGTTTTTTACCATGTTAAAAATAAATTTCACTGAAATTGACTGATTGGTTGTTTTGTTATTAAACTCAATGAAAAAAAAAAAAACATCCCACAAACAACCAGACAGCCAATTTGCCTCCCCAGCATCACACTACCTTTTTTAATTGTATACAAGAGAGCAGTTTGATTTATTTGGTTTTACCTCGGTTGTGATTTCTTTGCTCTTTTCAATGCCTGCAAATTTCCCTTTTCATTTCCCCCCCTCACATTCTCAACCTCAACCACCCTCCCACAATGGGCCACTCTGCCGGCAGCTGCTGCTGGGGCCCGTACTCCCTTCCTCCCCGCAGAAGCTCTGACAGGCATGCAGAAGCTCTGCTCCGCCTTGTGCAGTAACAGTGTGGGCTCCAGAAATAGTGACTCCCGCCCCACCTCCCCCTTTAGACACCACTTCCTCCCCCATAGTCAAGGTAAGCCCCCCCACAACCACCACGCCCTTCTTACTCCCCCAAAGAAAGCAAATCATCTCCATTGCAGCCTGTGATGCAACTTCACGCTGGTCTCATCTGTCACTAATCTCAAAAGACAAATTGTGCCATCTGTCATGACACTGGCGCGACTTGAGCATAAGTGAACGACAAGCTCCTAGTGTCCGTGTATTTTCCGTTGGCATGCATGCCATTGAGAGGTTGTACAAATCACTTTCTACCATGGTTGTTGAATGATGTCATCCTCCACATGATTAACTTTACCGCTCCTTTCAAAGATTTTACTCACAATCCATAGAACAAGCAACGTGTCATGTACATGTAACAAACAGTAATCATCTCCATAATCTACCACTCTCCTGACGACATTCATCTGCTCCATCAAGATTAACATTGAGCCCAAATTCGGCCAATTTGTCTGTTCACCCATCCCCATTCGGGTCGCCCTTATACATCCCTATTTACGTTCCTTTTTTGGTTCTTCTCACTGGAGGCACTGACCCACCAAGCGGCCGGAGCTCCCCTCTCCCACTCAGGCCCGACAGCCGGCCGGGCACCCCGCCTCTCTCTTTGACCCCTAAACATTTTCACCTCCCAGGTAGGAGTCGGAGCACACCCTGTCACTGCTCATCTATTTCTAGCTCTAGCTCGAGCTCTATTGTTTGTTGATATCTCTTTCTCCTTCTTTCTCCTCTTTCTCTCACGCACTCTCTCTCTCTTTCTCTGTATACGGAAGTTTGCTAAGTTGCTTTTTACTATTAAACATAGAGAGAGTTGAACTTTAGGCTGCTTCTATGGGTAAAACTATGTTATAATAATCATTTATGTAGTGGGCTTTCCATAAATGCTGAAGGCTCTTTAAATGTGATTTCTTCTATTTGACAAATTACAGATCAGGGCAGTAACATCTACAGAAAACCACCCATCTACAAACAATATGGTACCTTCTTTTTCTTTTCTTCTTACCTTGTTTTCTCTTCTGAATTGTGACTGAATACTAATGTGAGGGGGTTATGAGGATAAATGTGTAAGATTATGAATGTTCTGTGTTGAAAATGTTTCATTTAACCTATAGTTGCCCACTGTCAATATATGTGCACTGTTTGAAGTCTGTCTCTGATACTTTCCCAGTGATCCCTCAAATCAAATTGAACTGTTTATTTTTAGGGCTTAGGGTTATGGTCACTACTCACAAAACGTTTGGGATATTTGATGAACCCACAATGCACTTTCTTACCAGTTACAACTTTTTAAGCTTCTCTACACTTTTGGGATATACATGTCCAACTTTCTAGAAAATGTAAAATGTTCTAGTTTCAGCACTTTTGGCACAACAAATACAATTTCCAGTTGAATTGCAATTTGTGTTCACATTTTGATCTCATGAGAACAAGACATCTTACAATCGATCAACAGTACCTCCCCGTTGTGAGCTTTCAGATAGGATGTTGTTAGAGCAAAGTGATCACTGATTTTAGAGAAAGACTGGGAGAGTCACAGAAAGGCATAGACGTGAACATCCTTGGAGATTCTCATGATTTACACCTGTTTAGAAATTTGCCGCTCAGCAGAGAACAAGTTGTGCAAAAAATATAAGCAGTGGAAGTTGCATTCAAAAGTATCGAGAAAGTAAAATTAGGTTTACCTTGCAGTTTAGGTTAATCCCGAATTTTTTTTTGCGAATTGTATATTTCACTTCAAAGTAACAATAGCTTGTAAAAAAAAAAAAAAAAAATCACTATACTTTCTTTCTATGTACTTTCCTAATCATCAGGTGTTCCCATACTTTTGACAATACACATGTGAAGTGACATCTATTATGAAAATTGCTCCCCGCTGTGAAGCTGACTCTATGTAGCATTTATTGACTTGTCATGTGTAAGAAAGAAAGGCTTTGCTTTGTGTACGGCACACATTGCTCTTATGTGGTTGAACCACTGTCCAAAACGCTGATAGCCCAGTTGCTATGGTTACCAACCTATATACATACAGCTGCCATAGCACGTCAAAGCAAGTCGGCTGATGACATCATCAGATCTGCCACCTTCCCTGCCGCCCATGCTCCCTCTCCAGATGACAGCTGGCAGAGCGAGGGTGATTGTTGGCCCTGCTCTAACATTCTATTAGGTACAGTAGGCTTCTAACGGGCATGCTTGCACTGCAGCCATGGAATGGCAAACCTCGCTTAACTAATTCCTGTTTCCCCCTGTCGCTGCTCTAAATTCTTAACTGCATCCCTGCTTTAGGCACATCTGGTATCTGCCACATTTATTGTGTTCCGCTTGCACACAAAAAAAGCTTCTTTTGCTACAGCATTATTTTGCTTATGGTAGCGTTAGCATCAGTTTCACTTTTTTATGTTACGTCCCTCTTCGGTGTGATATGTACATATGTCTACAATAAAGCCACAAATGGCTTGGACAGAGATAACTGAGACTGACTTCAAACTGACATGTGTCCATGTGTCATACGTCTGTGCTGTTCTGTGTATTAGATGTGCAGAAAATCCAGGGGGTACCAAAGTTGAACTCACATCATGTCAGCGCACCCAAAGATTCCAAAAAGTCCCCTGTTTGTCTGTCCTGTCAACTCTGTCTCACATTTGTGTTCATTTTGAGACCTTGTATGTGATTTACTTTCAAGTCTTGATGAATAACGTACAACCAGTGGCAATGCTCCTTTTCTTACTATTATTTATAATTGTTATATCAGTTGCACTATCCCAACTAAATGTGCATCATGATATCGTCTCACGGGATGGACATGCAGTACTAAGAAATGTATTCTGTCCGGGCTGTATTTGGGTCCTGCAGGTACAGAAGGAAGAAGACGATCCAGAGAAGAAGAGGAGGAAGATGCCTTGAAAAAAAAGCAGCTTCAGGAAGAACATCTCAACAAGGTCAACCAGATAGTCCTCGTCATAACAATTAGATATTCTGTACACGTTTTTTTATCCTTAATTGTCCTCTTCGGAATAGTACTTGACTGCAAAGTGTCTTCATATTTAGATTCAGTCAGGTTTGGGGAAGCTAATTCTCAGGGAGGAAATGGAAAAAGAGCAGATTCGGGAACGCCACGTAAGGAGTGTATCTGCTCAGCGCTATGACACCAAGCAGGATAACGGGGATGCAGGTAAAGAGAAGCATCAATGAATCAAATTATGATTTCATCGAACGTACGTATAAATGTTTGGAATTTTCAGATCCAACTTCTCCAACTAGAACAAACTCTTTGCCTGGATATGGGAGGAATGGCCTTCATCGGGTGAGACCTCTGTCATACAGATGTTTATTTATGCACCCTTGTGAATGTCATGTTGTTGTCCCATGGAAAATGTGCATGAATAAACAACTCTCAAGTGTGTCATATTTTCACAATGGAATAATATCTTAAACCAAACTAAGCAACATCCTTCCACTCTGCAGCCCCAGTCAACAGATTTCACACAGTACAACAGCTACGCTGACATGTGCGGAGGAGGCAGAGGTGAGCATCGCTAGCAGAACATGTTTACCGAACATATTTCACCAAAAATATTCCTGTCGTAAAATATTCCGAAATAGCTTTGCCACTTGTAGCCGACGTGATATTTTAAAATATCTGTTTAACAGTGCCCCCAATGTGTCGTCAGGGACACACACGTGGTGTACAGTAGCTAGTACTGACAAGAAATAAGAGAGTGACAGCAAAACCATTAACTGTGAGTCTCATTTTCTGTCCCATTTTGTCCTGCAGAGTTTCAGGTATGTCCCTCATCTGCTTTTCCACATGGCATGCCTCCTCACCACAGATTTGCTTGCAGTAGGCCTTTTGCCCTGAATGCACACTGTCCACTCGCGCTACACGCTTGTATGTCATCTAGATGTCACCTACCGGGCATGCAGCCATTTGAAATGCACTGCCCAGTAGCTGAGCAAGTGTACTCTACGTGCAAAGTTCAAGCACCACCTCATGTGTTGTTGTGTTTGTCTGTATACCAATGTCATAACCTGAGCTTAAAAAAAAAAAAATAGATTTTTTTTTTCTTTACAAATTCACCTCAGAAACACATAAACATCCAATTGAACAACATCTGCCAATCATGAATACTAAGATCCTGAACGGTAGTCAAGCTCCTTGCTCCATCCAGTGAAAAGTGTACCCACTGTCATAAAACAACAAAATACTCATGCCATTAACCATGCAGTCCCCTCCCACTATATTATATTTGTGTATGTTCTATTCTTTAGCACATTAAGGATGGCCGTGCAGCACTTGCAAGGATGGACAGGGGAGTTTCTATGCCTAATATGTTGGAGCCCAAAGCAAGTATCTTCTTCTTTTTGTACTGATGGCAACATGTGAACTACATTGTATGGGCAAAAGTCCACCTTGTTAGTTGTCCCGTCCATCAGGAGTTGGACCTGACTCCTAAATATTCATTCATTCATTCATCGCCTCTTAAATATTAATCGTGTTACTCATATGTCTTAGAAATATTGTCTAAATTATTGGAAATTACCTGAAATGAAAAAAAAGAAAAACTGTTCAAAAGCTGTGTTCCACCTTGTTGCCATGGTGCTAAATGCATTGTAGACTAATCCATGTGACCTTGCTTTGGTCATTTACATATGCATATAAGTACGCTGACAGTATTAGCTACAAATGGAATTTTCAGATGCAGGCCCTTGTAATCATCCTTTGTGCCGCCGATATGAAAGGATCTGTATGAAAAAAACATTTTAAAGAAATTGCAAGGACAGTGGAACCCAAAAGTTGAACCCAATTTGTTCTGAGACACTAGTTGACTACTTAACTGTGTAGGCATTTTTTTAAGTACAACTCTTAACTGTCCACACTCTTATTTACTAGTCTTAGTGTTCTTCCAGTTGAATGGACACATTCCCATACACTCCAAAATCTTGCGCAGTTCCAAACTTAAATGGCCAGAAGTCCCAATATTTATGTTCATATATTGTGTGTAAAAAAAAGTACAGCGAGCCTACACTATCAATATCTAAAAGTTTCAGCTGTCATATAACCAAAATATAAAAACATAATATTTCCCTATAGGTTGATAGAAGTCGATTACTGTACGCAGGGACATCAAATTGAACATCCAAGTTGGCGAAGTTCCAGATTTAGCATGCTGCTTCAGGAGCATTTCTCTAGTGCTTAGCATGCCAGCTTCTTCATGTTCATCTGCACACAGCTTTGATTTCTGGGGGCTGGATACTGTATGTGCTATACAGTGGGGTACCAGCACCTAAAATCCCATCTAAAGCACTCATACCACTATATACTGAGTATATCGTATATGAAGCATGTCCGAAAATTTGAAATATCGTGTCACAAAAGATAGATTTCAAATTGAAGTTGAACATACTTGTTGTTTTTACCCACACGTTCAAAACAAGTCCGCTTGAGTCTGGGGGTCGCTCCAGCGCGCCGATGTTCTCCTTGGCTAGGATTTGTCGGATGCTTAGGGCACTGTGGGCCAACGTGTTGACACGGTAAAGCAGCCACAAGTTTTCCTGGCACACGTCTCATGTCTTCTCATGTACGGAACGAAGCTAACGCTACAGGATATTTCTGGAGACGTGCTGGTTGATCCCTGATGCTCCTCATCTCGAAAATTGCAATCAACTTGACTTTGCACTTTGACTGCCTTGCTTTATTCAGACTGGACTTTTCCACTAAGGGTTATGGCATTTGGTTGTACCTACTTGAAGGATTTCGCAATAGTATTGACTCTCCCTAGAGGGTCTGGTCTCAATCACACTGGAATTAGTTGAGAGCCTGACTCAGAAGATATTTACAATACATCACAGTTAGTACGTACTTCACAACAATGGCAGTGAAGGGGAAACATGTACTTTGTTGTCCTTGCTTGAAATGTATCATTTGTGACAGCAGTCTTGGAAGTTTTCTGACACACCTCGAAATGGAGCTCCCACTCGTGTGTGGTCAGAAAATTAGAAGAAATATAAACACATTGCTTATCCAGCACATCGCCACAATTTTGATTTGCCGCTTTGTTTTCATACAGGTGAAAGTAGGTTTGGAGTTTACTTTTGGAGGGTTTACTTGGCCAGCATTACTAATGTTACCCTTATATAACCATGTCTACCCGTTCCTTCTTGACCTATTGCACGTACGAGTATGCACCCGACTAGCATTTCCCCAAACGACTGCTTTCACTTTCAGTCACCCTCCTCTCACATACCTCTTCTCTTGCCTAGTTTTCCCTCTGTCACGATCACAATTAAATTCACGTAGAGTCATTATTCTTTAGTTAACTAAACTAGTTAACTTGGGTGCGTGACCCTGTACACTGATGAGTGTTTTCCTCTGAAGGTGTATCCCTATGAAATGCTCATGATAACCAGTAGAGGGAGACCTAAACTGCCCAGGGACGTGGACAGAACCAGACTGGAGGTATCGGTGTTTGTCCGCCATTGAAGCTAGATTTTCAAACTTTGTGTAATTGCATGTTACACAAAAAGAGCATTAGCAAGAATGTGCAGTATATTGCTTCTCATCATTTTTGCAGTGATCGTTTCAATGGCTTTGGTGCTAACCCCAACCTCCCCCTCTTTTGTTGTCTCCACCTTTTTAGCGCCACTTAGCACCTGAAACATTCTTTGACATCTTTGGAATGGAGATCCAGGAGTTTGACAGGCTTCCCCTGTGGAAACGCAACGACATGAAAAAGAGGGCCAAGCTTTTTTAGCGCTCACAGCAGCATGCATCTCCACACATACACATTAAAAACAATAATGTAGGCTAGGGTTTGGTTTGTTTCCTTTTTTTTTTTCTACCTTCTGACATGAACTCTGTTTGCTCTGACACTTCCTGAGACTGTCAGCTGAATGGTGCGACTCCTTGCACAGGAAACTCATCATCTAGGATCGGTTTCATGTTCAAAAGTGACGAACAATGAATGATAAATAGGCTCACGATATTTGTATTGATAGCGCTTTTTTTTTTCTTGCTTTGCTTTTTTCCTTTGTATGCTTGTTGCTTCCTGCTGTTTGTTGCTGTTGACTCCTGTGGAACTTTGTAAGTGTGGTAGAACCTTATGACGCCACAGAATGTCCACGCTTATAGCCTGAACATACATCTGCTTTCCTTTTGCTTGGACCAAAAAAATATTTGGTCCAAAGGTTGCATCAATTGGCTCAGTGAGTCCAAAAAAAAAAAAAAAAAAGTAGTCACGTGACCAGGTGAAAGAGTTTTTTGCTGCCTCTATGGTAATGAACCACCCAAGCATCTACAATACATTAAGCCTTCATCTTGAATCTTGGACATTGCAGCTTTCATTAAATCCTTAAAAAAAGAAAATGGCTCTCAGGCTCTCTGAAACATGGCCAGACGCTTACCCTTTACATGTATTGGGAATATAAATTTTAATATATTTTATTGCCATACCCAATATAAAGTAAGAGATAATTAGATAATGCGCCTAATGTAAGCAAGCCTGTGTTTGAAAATCTTGTTTTATACAGTAAATGAGAACCCACACTGCCGATTGTTGTATTGGACACAAAGCCAATAAAGCTTTAAAATCACCATGAACCACACCATCGCTAGCTGTTCCAAAGCTGCTCATTGTCTCTCTTCTGTTTACTTTGTGTTTCTCAACCAAGCACACTTACAGAGTGAGAGGTTGTCTGAGGACGAGGTGACTTTTGTGGAGCCAATCGCAATATCTGCATGTAAACACTTTGAGGCTTTCATTTGAAAAATTGGCATTCGGTTTAGTTCTGCAAGTCACTGATCAATTGACACAGTGGTAAACAATCGTGTATGTGCTAATCAACAGAAATTGATTTGTTGACTGATTTGAATTGATCTAAATCTGGAAAAAAGTATGACATCAATTTTGAATTTATAGGTGATGTGACACCTAAACTCAATTAGACAAATGAGATCCAGATCAATATGACAAAATAATTGGATTGGCATGGTTAACTATTTAGTGATGATAATTATTTGAGTGGGTGATATTCTAAAAATAGTAACCAAATAATCATTTCATGTAGTACAGACCATACAGTACAGTATAGTAATTCTTGAAATCAAAAGCAACATCAATGACCTAGCCAAGGTCGGAAATGGAGTCAGCGACTAAGAAATTTAATGCAATTTTTTTTCCATTACAACTTAATAAAGCTTAATATGAACTGTTTATTCAACAGTTTGAGGATGTTGCATGTTCAATATTTGCACCATTCTCTACAGGAGTTGTTAAAAAGTCATCAAGAATGTCTAAAGTTGCAGAGGGAGGTGGCAAAAGACAGACAGAAGAACCTGGCCGAGCAACAATCGGAAATCTCTGTAAGTTCTCAATGGGAAAGGTCCCTAGCCACAAAATATATTGAAAACTGCAAGAAACAAAAATGAAGTGATATTCCTTCATTTGTCATATAATATTAGCTTTTGGAGTTTAGGTTGCTCACTTTACACCAACCATTTTGCTTACTTCTAGCTCGAGTCAGCAAGTAGTTCAGAATGTTCACTTCCCTGATGATGTTTGTGTGACAATAAACATGTATTTAACCTTAAAGAAAAACAAACATTAATAATTCCCTAAAATGATGAGTGCTTGTACTTCAGAAAAAGTCCTATGTGATAAAGGAGAACATAATAAGAAAATATCTGGAGATCCAAGCCATCCTGGACAACGACCTGAGGACAACGCTGTCGCACTTGGAAGCAGAGGAGCGAGCTGCTGTCTCAACTCTGGACTGGCTCATGGAAAGGAACTGGTCTCTGATGCAGAAGACGGAACAGGACCTGGCAGAAATCACAGCAACTCTAGACCATGTGAATTTACATGCTCATGCAATGGTGAATAAGCATGATGGGGCATATCCATAAATGAGCTGTGCTGTTCTGAGTGAAATTCTCATTTGGTGTAATTATTATAGCATTCCTAAAGCCACAACTATAGTGAGGATTGTACAATACATTTTATTTTATTCCCATTCTCTTGCTTCTTCTCAGCCAGACCATAAAGATGCAGGGGTGATGGATAGGTATGTATAACCACCACAATTAAACAACCATAATTGAAACTCTTAAGCGTGACTCACCATGTTTCTATTGCGGATCGACCTCCTCCAGAGGTCCACATGCACTCGATGGGACAGAGTGTTGCAGCGTGAGCTTGGACGCCGCCAAAGCTGAGCAGATTCTCAGTCTCACCGACAACATGCTTCTGTTCATCTCGTCTCTCACTCCTACCATAAAGAATCTTGTGAAAAGTTGTGAGTTTACCCACACATTTTATCTACCATAACTTCTTCATGGTTTATTCTCACTCAGTATGTGTCGACAGATTCAAGTGATGTGTGCTTGGATCCAGATACAGCCCATCCCAAGCTGCTCATATCTCCTCAAGGAGACAGTGTCACCTACACGGACACATGGAAGGAGCTTCCTGACACCCCTTTACGCTTTGACACCACTCTTAATGTCATCAGCTTGCAAAGTTTCAGTTTTGGCTGTCATTACTGGGAAATGGACGTGACGGGCAAGACCTACTGGGAGCTTGGGGTCACGTATCCCAGCATTCCACGCAAGGGCATCGCTGAGGACTGCTGGCTGGGTCGAGGAGATGAGTCGTGGTGCGTGGAGTTTTTCGGTGGGGAGTATACAGCCTGGCACCGAGGTGTGCCCCATCGACTGCTTGTCACAAAACAGTACTGTCGAATTGGAATTTTGTGTAATTTCCCAGCCGGGTCAGTGATGTTTGTGGATGCAGACGATATGTCACCGCTGTTCTGCTTCTGCGCGGGGAGCTTCTCCGACAGCCTCCACTTGGCTTTGTGTCCTGGCCACGATCACAATGGAACCAATGCAAAACCTATTGTAATATGTAATGCAATATCTTCAGCTCCACTTGTTTGAGATTCATTCCCAAGCCTATGGGCTGATCTTTAATTCACCAAACAAACATGTTTTTGAAATATGGAAGGAAACCGAATAACGCAGGGAAAGCCCACACATGCATAGTGAGAACATGCAGCTGGGATTCAAACCCAGAACCACAGACTGTGAGACAGATATTACAATCCCATCACTTTTTTTGAGGAAAAGTAGCTGGGGTTGTGAGTCGCATTAACTTTTCTGACTTTAGAATGAACTTTACAGTAAATTAGTGGCTCAAATGCTGCGTGAACAACAATTAGGGTCGGTGGTCTGGCGGTCTATCAATTTAGCTTCTCTTGGAATTCTAATATTCAACAGACAGACTAAACATGAGTCAGCCTCAGACAAGTCGGACAATATTTTTATAGCCTTCCAATCCTATTAGTGTCGTAACAATAACAACAGTTATATAAAGTGTTTTAGATGATCTATTGAAGAATCTGTTAGCTTTGTTGACACTGTGGCCAGTTTCATTTGGACACAGGCTTTACTTTCTCCTAAAAAAAAAAATTTAATTACAGAGGAGCATTGTAAGACAATACTTTCCCATGTCTAGGATTTCTGAGTATTTAACAATAGTTTGATATAACCAAACCATATAATAACACCTCAAATCCTCTTGTCCATTAGTCTGGATTTTAAATTACACTGCACTGGGTTTGGGGTGAAATGAGTTTAAATAGCAGTGGTCGTTTTTTTCGAGAGTCAGCCAGTGTATGTATGTAGATCCAAAGTCTACAGTCAAACAAATAAGTTCCTTGAAAATGAACTTTTCCCTTAGGGTCACAAAATGGGGTGGTTGTCGGGGCAGACATGCACTATTCCATGAGCCTATAACTGCAATGTAACAAAAAAAACACATCAGAAACAAATAGTAATATTTCATAATCACTATAACGTGAATGTTTTGCAAAACGTCTTCTTAGTCCTTTGATTGCAAACTCTAGAGAAGTCTAACTAGGCCTACACAAGGAAGGTTCTTAGTTTTTTGTATTAAAATGGTTGAGTCATCTGAACAAAATTGTGTTTGTAACAATATATCCTGAAAGGTAGCTGTAGAAAACAATCAATATCATTGACCGCTAGGATGCCAGACTAAGGTGAATCAAAGGTTAGTGTACTCATGCAAATGTTTACACAAGTGAGAGTGATTTGCTGCTGCACACTCATTTCATTTGTCTGCGTGTCTTCTCATCTGGTGCCAACATGAATTTGAAGCTCCTCTTCTTTTGCCTCTTTCTTGCTGTGATCCTCATCCCAGCCCAAGTATGTATTTCCCTTTTTAGTCCTGATGCTTATTATAGTTGTTTATTTATTATTTTGCTGTTGCCATGTCTTTGAAATAAAATGGAGCCATTCACCAGCTGTTTTTCTTCACGTATGAGAAATTACAGAAATAAACATGGGAGATCTGCAAAAATTAATCATTTTCCCAAATTCTCTCACAAAATGCCCTTGGATTGATAATCAGTAAATATTTAACCGTTGTGAAAATAAACAAAAAAGACACTCAATGTTTTTGATCTTGAAAATATACCTTATTTGAAACTGTTTTTCCTCTCAGACAAAACCTGACAAACGTAAAAAGCATCATCGTCACCGTGACCATGGAAATGGTCCTCAAGAAATCAGGGGTCGAAAACGTGGACGACATGAAAGAAGGAGACAACTATTTCAAGACATAATTAATGGTGATGATAGTGATTTATATTTCATGGTCTAGCACGGCACAGATCCATATACAGTTCATCATGTCATGCTTTGTAGACATGTTCTTTGGAATCTCTGGAGAAGATGACGACGACGACGATGATGACCCAAGTGAATGGCTCTTTGACATTCAAGAGCCAGCGGGTGAGGACCACAGAACCAAAATGCTAGTCATTATATAATAATGAGCTCCGTTTCTAACTTCCTTCCTCTTTCTTAGGCCAATGTGACCCAAACCCTTGCCAAAATAATGGCGTTTGCAAGGAAAAAGGAAAGAAAAGAAAATTCAAATGTGACTGTCAAAAACCTTTCAGGGGAAGACGCTGCGAGAAAGGTTAGCAAGCATTTGTTGCATGCAAATGTAGTATGTGGTTTGCAAGAAATAACCAATACAAGACACGATCAATGTTCCAGGACCAAGAATTTGCAAGAAGGGTACATGCGGTCGTGGCGAGTGTGTGTTGACTTCCACTCCACCTTATTTTGAGTGCAAATGCAAGCATCCCTTCCAGCCGCCACGGTGTAGAACATGTGAGGAACCGTTGCTCTAGTCACACCAGTGGCCTAATTTGCACAAGGTTATTTATTAGGATTACACAACGTTTACTGTTTATTCTCCAGATACTACTTGTGAGCCTAATCCATGTATGAATGGTGGAGAATGCATCAAGGACGGTGATGACTTTGATTGCAACTGTCCTGAAGGCTTCAGTGGTCGTTTCTGCAACGTTGGTAAGTGCCGCAACATATTATAAAATGTGCTTTCTTCAGCGCACATTATGAACTTTTTCCAGTGGTTTATAAACCACACATATTACACATATGACAGTGACAGTGGTAGTTATGTGATACAGCAACACTATAGTACCGTATTTTCTGTACTATAAGGCGCACCGGACTATAAGGCGCACCATTAATGCATCATGTTAGATTTTTAATTCAAAACCAAATCATTCTCCATTTTATCTTTTTTATTTCAACTTCAGACGCAACAAATTACTTTATAATCACAAAATAATGGTCCAAAGTCTTTTTGATTCATGATTCATAGTCTTCAGCGGGCCACTTATGATTGATTTCATGACACAATGCTTCGGGCCAGTTTAAATTTAGGAATTTGGTCCGTATATAAAGCGCACCGGACTATAAGGCGGACTGTCGGCTTTTGAGAAAATTCTAGGTTTTTAAGCGCGCCTTAGAGTCCGGAAAATACGGTAAATGAAAGCTAAACTTCACCAGTTCATTTTTTTCTCCAAAGTAGAAACAATAATCTGCCATCTGCTTGTACTGTTTTATGTTCTATTCATATGTGTAATGGCAATAAGTGTGTTAAAGTCACAGTTAGTTGGGGGTTTAAAATGGCTGACATAGCAATGCTAATTTCCATTAGCCTTATGGCGTTTACTATTGTATGCTAACATCTATAGGCCTAAGATAACGACAGTAATACTGTATTGAACGTACTAAGATTTAATTTTCATGGTTCAATCTATGGGGAAAAGATACGGCTCATAGTTTGAATTTTATAGTACAAATTATTAAAGTGGGTGTTTTATGATTGTCAGGCCCTAACGACTGTTATGAGGATGATGGCGAGTCATATCGTGGCAACGTGAGTGAGACGATTGATGGAGACGAATGCCTCTATTGGAACTCTCATTTCATCCTGGAGAGCGGAATAGATCCTTTCAACACATTTGAGGACAGTGATGGCCTTGGCCCTCACAACCGCTGCAGGTCAGCTTTAAATGTGACTGAAAATGCCTAGTTACAAAAAAAGAAAAGGAAAGGGGATGTGTTGAGTGTGATGTTTTCTATATCGCAGGAACCCAGATGGCGACTTGTCACCATGGTGTTTCTACAGAAGAGGCCAAAAACTGCTGTGGAATTACTGCGATGTAGACGATTGTTCTGAAGGTACGTAGACTTTAAGATTAAACTTTAAATACACACAAAACCAAAAGACTTACATGTGTGACTGTAAATTCTTCTGGGTGACACCAGAAGGGATTGCGCCCTCAGATGCTCCATCTCCTCCAGCCCCTCCTGCTCCTTCAGCTACTTCAGCTATTCCTAATCCCCCTACTCCAGAGCCAACACCAGCTACCCCAGACCAAGAGCCAACCAAGCCTCCACAACCTAGCGATGCCTCACCCACTCCCACATTTTCTGAAACACGGTTCAGCACTTGTGGGAAGCCACAGCCAAAGAAACGCTTATCTCGAATCTATGGGGGATTGAAGGTGTCCCCTGGGGCATTACCCTGGCAGGTCTCCCTGCAAGCGAGACCCAAGGGATCTACTCAGAAGTACAAGCACATCTGTGGAGGGGTTCTCATTGAAAGCTGCTGGATACTGACAGCTGGACACTGCGTGTAAGACCAATTTTGATGAGCACATTTTAAAAATGTTGCAGCTTTTCAGCTATCATGTTTATGCGTTTGAACAGTCATAAACAAGAGGACATGAAGGTGGTTATGGGAGGACTCTCTCTGGACACCAGTGAGCCTACTGAGCAGATCTTTGACGTTGAAGAAGCTATTGTGCATGAAAACTACAAGGAGACTCCAGTGTCAGTTCACAATGACATCGGTGAGCACTTATGGTAGACGTGGGCTGGATGCTGCAATAAGCTTCCACAGCGCTGGCTGATAGAAATCTTGTGCAATTGGTGTCAAGGAAGTATGTTGGAATGATAAAATACATTTGGATTCAGTTTTAATGTTCTGTGTTTAAAATGACATCTTGGTGTTCTGGGATCATCATTTTTGTGTTGTGTATGACCTAATAATGCAAAACAACTGCATCTGTACAGCATTGCTGCGACTTGAAGACACAGATGGTGTTTGTGCCAATGAAACCCAGTTTGTGAAGGCAGCCTGTCTGCCCGATGGTCCTCTAGATGATGGGGAGGAATGTACCATTTCTGGATGGGGTGCTACTGAGGAATGTAAGTCTAATTTTCTGAAATGATGATTACATATTCCACTTCTTTTCCAATAATTCAGTGGTTAAACGTTTCCATTCAAAGTGCTTTCAGCTCACACCTGTTATCTTGTACCATTTCTATTTGCAGCTGATTATGGTTCCAACCATTTGTTGGAGGCCAAAGTTCTGCTGATCAACCAAGAGAAATGCTCTGAGAGCAGTATTTATGGCCCAGTTTTGGATGATAGCATGTTCTGTGCTGGCAATCTACGAGGAGGGGTCGATTCCTGCCAGGTGAGTGAGGAGAAAGTTAAACACTAATACAACTAATATGTGATTGACCAATTTCAATTGTTGAGCTTGGTTGTGGGTTTATTGTTCTAGGGTGACTCTGGTGGACCGCTGACCTGTGAGCAGAACAGCACTCATTTTATTTATGGTCTGGTGAGCTGGGGAGACCAATGCGGAAAGAAAAATAAGCCTGGGGTCTATGCACGGGTCACTCACTTCCTGGACTGGATCAAATCAAAGACTCAAGCATCACCTAAATGAGGGGCATTTACTGTCATTCTGCATCCAGTAGAACTTGGGGCCAATGATGTACTGAAGCTCACTTATTAGGCTGACTATGAATGTAATTATATCTAAGCCACATATGTACTTTTAAGGAGAACATCTTGAAGTATTCTACGTATTTGGTAATGATTTGACGGTTATGATGATGATGATATCAATTCCGTAATAGCTTTGAGTCAGGAATGCCTTAGAAATTGTTTTACATCTTTGGTTTAATTGACTGTAAAGGATTTATGAATTTAAAGATGCAATATGTTCCCACACATGATTTTATTAAACTATTAGTGAACAAATGAGGACACAAGACCTCAAAGTACAATGAAACACAATGCTATTTCTCATTTTCTTTATGAGATGAACAAGAATACACTCAAAGATGCAGTCACGCACATACTGATTGGTTAAATTTTCCCTGTGGGTCGCCCCCTACAAGGTAAACTGACACCAAAGGCACACATGACCTCGGTGTTGTAGTGAAGAGAACAAGCAAAGCACGGCGGGTCAGTAACTCTGCAAACTGCATGAGAGTAGTTTGCCCCTGAAATGAATGGATGAAATATTTACAGTGTATTGGGGTGTCAGTTACTGACTCATGTAAAACACACAAACTGAACGCTCATATATAAAAGAAAGATCTGACATCCAACATTCTTTTTAGACTGTAATATGACAAATTAAAAAGTCACTCCTCACCTCCATCTGTGTTGACACTCCAGTCCCAGGGGTCATTGATCCAAAACATGGTCAAGGGCTGCCTGTTCAGTCCATTTACATCAATGCAAGGGTTAAACATTGGGAAAAGTGGCTCTTTGCACTCCACGTAGAAAGAGTGAAGTAGACTCATGGTGTCTGCATTGTAGAACGACAGTTCCCCCTTTGGGAGATTTGCCAGTATGCCCAACTTTCTGACTTTCTTCCCAACTTGGAGTTGTTTCTCCTGCGTGTCATGGCACGCCATATATTGTCCCTCACTATGGTAGATGCACCAGGAAGTCTTATTCACACCTAGACCAGAAGGTCTTGGACTCAGACAAATGTCTCTAGTGACTGGACCGGTGGTCACACCAATCAGCCAGTACGGTTTCTCCTGTACGATGACTTCCCAGTAGTGTCGGCCAGTAGTAAAACTCTTTTGAGCCAAAACGCTGTATTGGGAATCATATGGTTGAATGGTTGGAGCCCATGTACTGTTTGGTTGCACTCTCCAGCACACTTGTCTCCCATCTTGGGATACCTCCAGCTTTGGGTGGGCTGTTTTCAAGTCCAGAGAAGGACAACTTAGATCTGAAAGAACAAATGAATATCCAGAAGGCAATTCAGAAGTTGATCTTTGAGAACCTCAACTTTTTTTCCGGAGCTTTAGCTCCGCCTCCTGTCCCCCACCCCACACTCAGTGGCATTGAGCTGTAGGTACACCTCAGCTGGTATCACCTTTGTCACTACATAAACCAGTGCAATGAACAACTAAGCTGCAAAATGTGGTACAATTTGGAATACAACCTAAATTTGCATATATTCTCATAATTTTGAGAAAGAAAAATCAAATGGAACGAAATGAAAGCACCTGGCTCCTCATTGAAATGCAAAATATTAGCAATTGAAATATAAGGTTACATACAGTTCATAAGATTCTACGATGGTAACGGTTTGAAGCCCGAGCAAATTTATTTACATTATTTACTATGAGTCAAATATTTTGAAATTCAAATAGCCTGTATGTAGTCACCCAGCATCACCTAAATGAGTGCATAAGACATTTTAGTGCCATGACTGTATAAGATTATTTTACTTACAGGACCACATTCGAGGAAAATGTTGCGAAAGAGCCACTGACAGGTCATCCACAAGCTTCTCCACTGTTCTCAACTTGTCAGGTTCACACAGGTCTCGGTCTATTTGTTGAATGGGTGCCAATTTTGGCGGGTCACTACAATTAAATAGATGTCAAAAAAATCGATTTTGAAAATGAAAACATTAATGACAAATATACTCACCACAGATTCTGCGTGGTAACTTGCTGTAGAAAGAAAAGAACTTGAGGTATGCAAATGACATTTGAACAAAGGTTTGATGTGATCCACAATGTTTCAACATACTTGTATGAAGCTTAAGTCATGTGTTTCTTGTAAGAGTAATTTACTAGAAACTCTGAGTTGGTCTATCTCCTTGATGCGCGCCTCCACGATTCCTCTCTGCGCTTCCAGCCACTCGCTCATGCATTCTTCTTCTGCATCAATGATCTGCATCATCAGACGCTCGTCGCCATCCAGCACAACTCGGATCCTGTTGTACTTATCTGAGATCCTCTCTCTAAAATCCGCTGCGGACATCTGAAAAACATGAATACACAAAAACCATCTGAAATGCAACTATTTCCATATTATTTGTACTTTTTAAATTGACAGTACCACCGTTTGTGTATACATGAACTCCAAGTCCTTAATGGCGTTCTCGGCTTCACATCTCATCTGGAGCAATTGTTTCACAGTTGTCTCCAACATGCTCTAAAAAGAGAAATACAAGTCATTCTTTTGAATGAAATCCTGGCATAGAAATATGCCATGCCAAACACATGAATGACCTTTAAGTCGGTGCAGGCTTCAGGTAGCTGGGCAGCCCTGTGATTCTTGTGTGCACCAACCAGGACACACAAACAGCAAACAGGGACTCTGTCCTCCAAGCAAAAGAGCTTAAGCTCGTCACGATGCTCTTTGCATTTTAAAGACAGCAGATCCTGTGTCACCTCCACCACAGTGTGCTCCCTCAATGCAGATCTTTGCTCATGCAACAATGCATGAGCCTGGCACAGAGATGCGTCACAGGTCAGGCAGGTCCTGATAGCTTCTGATGGCGTCTCTATGCAGTGGTCGCAGCGGATAGTTGACGACAATTTAGTTTCTGTCAGTAGCGCCGACGTTGATGATTTGACACTGAAGTCCTTCACTTTGCTTTGTAGGCTTGCATCTATCTCCAGGGTGAGGTTGGATGGTAGCAGGATCTGACACTCTGGGCAGAAAAGTGGAGCCCCCTCACAGACAGCTTGTATGCAGGTCAGACAAAAGTAATGTCTGCATGGGAGTTTCACAGGATCTGTAAATAAATCCTGGCAAGCAGGGCACTTCAGAGTTTCTTCGACAGTCCCCATAGCTCTGCTCAGAGTTGCAATGGTGGCTCGGCAAAAAGGCCTTGTGTTGCTTCTCCTGCTCATAAATGTTTCACAGGCCTCTTTCTGCATGCACAACCAATCACGTGCCTCTGTATCACCTTACCAAAGATGTGCTGATATGTTTCCTGATCTGGCTTATTCTGCGACAACACACAAAAAAATATTTTTGTACACTGAAACTCAAACATTGATCTAGCAAGCAACATACCTATACCGTACTAGTTAGATAGATATTATATCCATAGAGTTTAAAAACTATTTAAAACATATTTTTATTACACATCAAAACATGAATAACAGACATTGAAATAATGAGATATAAATTAGCTTATATTGTGATGGAGATTAAAAAATATTTGTAATAGTTTAATTGATCACTCCAAATTGTTATCAAGTGTGATTGGGTTAGATTCAGATTCATTCATCAGATTCAATGTAACTCGTACTTTTTGCACCCCCTTTACAGTTTACAAATGTAGTACAGTACACACATGTGCATATATTCTGTATACAAATTGGAATGTATGTGTTGGAGTAACTTTGTGCAATAATACATATTTACAATACATTTATTGTGCAATTCTACTATTTGATAATAGTTTTCGTTGATTTTCTAGCCTGTACATATCAACCACCAATCTTTATCAGTCAACAAAATTACAGTACGTTGAATTATTCAAATAAAAAAACTAACTATACACGTTCAAATGTAGTAGCTCCTTGATAACAATTGCTAATATTTATTTTGCCACACTATGTGATACAATCCAGTTATTTTCAGCTGCAAGGTTACAGTACGTATTTCCGTAGTTACGTCCTACTACTACTGTATTTTTGCGTACGCTGCGTAATCGGAAATCTTACGCAAACTTCCTTTGTGAATTGAAGTCACGACGTTCTAACCGTAAACGTGGCCACCCCGGCTGTGGATGTGGCAGCTTGTGCCTCCAGCCTGACTACGTGTCTTTGCTCCTGAAGTTTACTCAAGTGCATTTAGACAGGGTTTTTCACTTTTGATCCTTGCGAGGTAAAGACTGTTCCCCTCAATTTTTGCTCTTTTTTCCACTCTTTGCATGCAGTGGCAAAATAACTTGAGCTAATGCTAAGCTATCTGACATATGGATATCTCGGCTTCGCATGTTTAGAATAGCGTGCAACCTGAAACACGCTGTAATGCCACTGTTTATGTTTATGTGAGATTTATTCATTTGAGTGGCACCCACTGTCCTGATATTATATCTTTACATGAGCATTCCATCAACCAAAAAAACCCAACCAATAGATCCTGTCAAGTTCTTTTTCTCAAATTCAAGCATCATCATCACTGTTATTGACAAAAACATGCATCCATCTATCTGTCCGTTTTCTATACTGCGTGTCCCTATTAGGGTTGCGTTATAACCAGAGCTTGTCACGAATTTAGATTGGGAGACGGGTTACACTTTGCTGCTCTTGGCCAGACATCATATCCAGCAGGTGCTACTTTTATATTTGTCCAGAAGTGCTGCATTAAATGGGCATTGCTTTGCATTTCTCACACTTGATTTTAGGTTTCGGTGCCATGTTTGCCAGACTCCACCTGTGTTCTCACTTGCCATCCAGAATTCGGCAAGTGAAAGTCAATCCTGCCTCTATCAGAACATTTTCCCAAGCAAAATGTAAGTAACACACATTTACTAGATTTACAACTAGTTAACTCATGAATTGAAGTTAGCTTTAGTTGATCTTTTAAATGACTTTCACAATTTACCGGTAAACCTTTAACCATTTCATCCCCAATGTGCACTTACAGTCTCACAACCACGCTCCCATGGCAAGTCTTTTGCCCATCGGAGTGAGTTGAAGCAAGCCAAGCGCATCGTGGTGAAACTAGGAAGTGCTGTGGTAACACGAGGAGATGAGTGTGGCCTGGCGCTGGGGCGACTTGCCTCCATAGTTGAACAGGTAATGCACGATTGGAGTTAAGAAGTTAAATTCAAGATGCTAACTCATCATCATTGCTGTATCCTGTCAGGTGGCCGTGCTGCAGAATCAAGGGAGGGAGATGATGATTGTCACCAGTGGTGCCGTGGCATTCGGGAAGCAGAGATTAAGACATGAAATCCTCCTGTCCCAAAGTGTCAGACAAGCTTTACATTCAGGCCAGAACCAGCTGAAGGAAATGGTGTTGTATAAGTTTATTAGATAAGAATCAGTTAAATATTCCATAGACATTTTTGTGAGTATTTGTTTGTGTTTTTTTGCAGGCAATTCCAGTTTTGGAGGCAAGGGCTTGTGCAGCTGCTGGACAGAGCGGTCTGATGGCATTGTATGAAGCCATGTTTACCCAATATAGCATCTGCACTGCACAAGTATGCACTTGAGCTTTTTTTAAGCTAAAAGGTGTTTGAAAGTAAGTGTCACTAAATATTGTGTGTTAATTTTGACAGATTTTAGTCACAAATTTGGATTTCCATGATGAGCAGAAGCGGCGCAACCTTAACAGCACACTTCTTGAACTTCTGCGGATGAACATTGTCCCCATCATTAACACCAATGATGCCGTTGTGCCTCCCCCTGTTCCCAAGAGTGACTTACAGGGAGTAAATGTGGGTACTGTGTGAAGGGCATGCTGGGAATGCTAAGTGTGGGAAATGTTGTGTATGGGTATGTTAGGCCCAAAAGAATGGATATTACGTTTTTACTCGTTACAACATGCAGTTTAATTTTACATTCAGGGATTGTAATTTTCAATTTTCCTGCTTGTGTTATCTTGAAGAAGGTGAACGTTGAACTACTTCATGTGACTTGCTGGGTTTTATTGTCTTATAACATGTTTTTTTTTTTTCTTTTTTTTTTCAATTAGCGTTTTTTCCTTCCAGCCTAATCAAAATGATTTTATGTATTTCAGGTAATAAGCATCAAAGACAATGACAGCTTAGCCGCCCGTCTGGCTGTTGAAATGAAAGTGGATCTGCTAATTGCACTGTCGGATGTCCAAGGTACAGATGGTTGTCCGAAATATTAAAATTTATTGATTTCAGTTGCTATTGAGTGGCGACCAGTTTAAGTTGTGCCTCACCCACCACCCAAAGTCAGATAGCTATAGAAAATAAATATATGTATTTATTAGTGATTAACACATTATTCAACTAAACTCAACCCATCTTTATTAATATACTGTGTTTACAAAGCAAAAGTAATTGGACAAATATGTTTGTCTTTATCTTCAAATGGCTTAATTGGTCTTTTTTGCTTTCAAGCCAATGTCTGTATTGCTGGATGTAAACTTAATTGTGAAAACAACTTCTTCTGCAGGCCTATATGACAGGCCACCAGGAACAGATGATGCTAAACTTATCGATATCTTCTACCCCGGAGACCAACAATCTATCACGTATGGAACCAAGTCCAGATCTGGCCTTGGTGGCATGGAAGCCAAGGTTCTTGCAACAAACACAATACTTTAATTAATAAAAAAGGAGAGGCTCTTGATGATAAAAATGTCCACCATTTTTCCCCAATACAGGTTAAATCAGCACTGTGGGCACTCCAGGGTGGGTCATCCGTAGTCATTGCCAACGGCACGGATCCCAAAGTCACAGGCCATGTCATAACAGACATTGTGGAGGGGAAGAAAGTGGGGACCTTTTTCTCTGAAGTAAAACCAGCAGGTGTGTTGAGATGAATGCAAATGGAAATTGTTCATGATAATGTATTTTCATAATGAGGTCTTGTAATATTTGTGGATTTTACCTGTACTCTTGTCACCATCAGGTCCCACTGTGGAGCAGCAGACAGAGATGGCCCGTATTGCTGGGAGAACTCTGGCTTCACTTTTACCAGAGCAGGTGAGTTTCTCCTTCCCTCATGAAGTTAAAATTTTTATTTAGCTAATATTCGTGTGATGTGGCAGTATATTATCTGAATCAAAATCTTACCAAATTGCTGGCAAGGATTGGGTGAGCATGTGAAACATACACAATACAAATGTAAAAACTGTTTTTTAAAAATTATTTACAATATCTGTTTCACTTGTTTTGCCATAGCTCTGCCAACATTGTGAATTAACTAAAAATAACAAGCAATTTAGCTAATGATAGCTACGGAAAAAAGACACCTTCCGTGTATGTTTCCAAATTGGTTGGAGAATTTTGGAGTGCTAGAAACCTTAGATATTTGTCTTAGGCTGGCATAAAACACAAGTAAAATCTATTTTCCCATTCAAACCGGTTGTAATTGTGCACGTTTTATGCATACCCAGAGAGGAGAAATCATCTGCAGTCTTTCCGAGTTGCTTACAGAGAAAAAGGATGAAATTCTCAGTGCCAACAAGAGAGACATGGAGTTGGCAACGTCCTCAGGTAAAAATGATAAACAAGGTTGTGTGAATGTCTGAAGTCCACCTATGCACAAGTTCAGGCACAAAAAAGTACCCCATGTGGCATTTTGAAAATATTATCCTAATGTATTCGCTGGAAATCTTTACAGGTCGTTTATCCCAGGCTCTGATTGACCGGCTGAGTCTCTCGACAGCTAAACTTAACAGCCTGGCCATTGGCCTGCGTCAGCTTGCTGTGTCCTCCAGGGATAGTGTGGGCCGGGTGCTGCGGAGAACCAGGATAGCCAACAACTTGGAGTTGGAGCAGATCACTGTCCCTATCGGTGTATTGCTGGTGATCTTTGAGTCACGGCCCGACTGCCTCCCACAAGTAATTATCACTGGAAGCTTTTTGTGCTCATAATATCGTGTCTTCATGGCAATTTCTGTTTACAATCGTATCTATAATGTCTGTTTCAGGTGTCTGCTTTGGCCATTGCAAGCGGAAATGCTTTGCTGCTGAAGGGTGGCAAGGAAGCTTCCAACACCAACCGAATTCTGCATCAACTCACGCAGGAGGCACTTTCCATTCATGGAGTAGCAGATGCTATTCAACTGGTGAGATTGAAAGTGTTACATTATGTGCATTATAGGCCCATTATTTTTTTCCAATGTTCTTGTTTTAATTGACCATATCATGCAGGTTAGCACACGAGAGGAAGTTGAGGACTTATGCAGACTGGAAAAAGTCATTGACTTGATCATTCCGAGAGGGTCATCGCAATTGGTCCGAGACATCCAGAGAGCAGCAAAGGGGATTCCTGTACTGGGCCACAGTGAGGGTATCTGCCACGTCTACATTGACAGTGAAGCAAGCATTGACAAAGCTGTTGAAATCGGTATGTACTCGTCGCTTGGTGTGTCTGCATAGTGTGTGTATATATATATATATATATATATATATATCACTATTATAGCCACAATTGGCTTTTAAACCTCGAGTGCAAACCCGATAAATGAACTTGAAAGATTATAAAAACATATATATATATATATATAACTTTTGTATGACATGCAAACACCAAATTTTTGTGTTGAATATGTATGCATTTGATTCCAGTTCGAGACTCTAAATGTGACTACCCTGCGGCGTGCAATGCCATGGAAACCCTCCTCGTTCATAGAGACTTGTTGCGAACTCCAATGTTTGACCAGATCATCGATATGCTCAGAACAGAACAAGTGAGACAAACATTGCAATTTCTGTGACTTTTTCATTCAACTTTATTTGGTTGTAATATTTTTCACTTCCTCTTACTTGACTTGTAACAAAGAACTGTTTTGATACCTCATTTTTGTTACTTCAGGTAAAGATTCACGCCGGTCCCCGGTTTGCATCGTATTTAACATTCAGCCCATCTGAGGTGAAGTCCCTGCGGACAGAGTACGGTGATCTGGAGTGCTGCATCGAAGTGGTGGACAGCATGCAGGAGGCTGTGGACCATATCCATAAATACGGCAGCTCCCACACCGATGTCATCGTAACAGAAAACGAAGAGACAGCTGAGCAGTTCCTGCAGCAAGTGGATAGTGCTTGCGTATTCTTCAATTCGAGCTCTCGCTTTGCCGATGGCTACCGCTTTGGTCTCGGTACGGACGATATTCATTTAACTTTATAGGTGGGAAAAAAAAAACAGATGAAAGAAAATAAAAGTCAATTGAATTTTTCTCTTTGTAGGTGCTGAGGTGGGAATCAGTACAGCACGCATCCATGCCAGAGGTCCAGTGGGGTTAGAGGGCCTTCTCACCACCAAATGGGTCCTTCGAGGAGAAGGTCATACTGTGGCTGACTTCTCTGAGCACGGAAGTATGAAATACCTTCATGAAAACATCCCTGTTCCCCAGGGGAGCTTCAGCTAGGCTCTTGATCCAAACTACTTTCATTGACTCTTAATTTGCCGATGTCAGTCACAACCAAAGGTTTGTGTCTGAGAGTAGCACGTAAGTAGCTGCTACCTCTTCATTTCTTGTAAGAATCAAGTGTAATTGCAGAACGCTTGTGTGCAGAACCGAGGTTACTTGTACCAAATGATGGTTCTTGGAAACCTGTGCAAACACTTTGACTCAAATAAGGAAAAATGTTATGTCCAAGGATATATACCCAACAACTCAGTTTTATCCCCAGTGATAAAAAGGTCATCAGTGGCACAGTGGGGTTTTTTAATTTATTTTTCTACAAACTCTATTGTCGCCTTTTTGTAATTAACTAGAGAATTATGCAGTGCTGTGTTGCCGGTTTTCTTTTACGCCCTATCTTCTTGTTATGGATTATTTGAATAAATATTCTCTTTGGTAACTTTGATTAATTTGTTTATTTCTTGTTTTATTCCTGTTAGTTATTATACTTCCTGTTTTATTATGCACTCACAAATCAATATAACCATGGAGAAACGTGAACATTAAACAGATCTTCCCCAAACGTGATTTAAATTTAAGATTATTTCTTATGGTGTGTCAGGTGCGAAAATGATCTGTGGCCATTGCGTTGTCTGGGGGCTGCCTAATAGCGAGCTTTGGGTTTTCATCCAATCTATCCATCTCAAAAACCTAAAAACATACAGGCATGGTATATTTTTTTGTGATTGCAATTATTTGCTAATTCGTCAAATGTTCTGCTGTTGTTTTGTTGGCTCCTACAAGACGTCAGTTCAGTCCTGATTCTCCAGTCCGTTTCTTTTCTCCATAAGAGCACAATCCAATCTAATTATTAAGTACCTACTAAGTACCCTGCGAACATTCTGACGTCTAATAGACATCTATTAGACGTCTATATGCTAACCAGACGTCTCGGCTAAAACACGTCTAAAAAAGGTCTAAAAGTGAAATGAAAATAGATTTAGTGTTTACTTTATTTCTCTCTATTTAATTAAATGATTGAATCAGTTTTACACAGTTTTATCTGTGCAGAAAGAATGTGAGGATCTGTGTTGACTTAACCTAGTTTATTATGAGGAAGGAAAATCCCCCAGATACTTGGTAATGACGTCACTAGTGTGGGCCGGCTGCCACTGGCTCGGGGATAAAATAATAGCGACAATAAAATATTAAAATCTAATACACGTTTTTGTTTTTCATAATGGTGCCATAACCCTATTGGTTCATTTCAATTTGATTTGTTTATTATAACGGCAAAGCGTTCTGAGCAAAGTTGTGTTTGTAGTTATGGTCTAAATAAAGTTTTTCCTTTTTTTTTTTTTTTTTGCACGACGCTCCTGCGCTACTGTAGTTGTCTGACCTGCGTCCCCCTCCATTCATCAGTCATCAGTTTCCGCTCTAAACATGGCACGAAACAATTATACTATTGTCGAATATTTTGGAGGAGAGGACGGTTACCGCTGTGGTTACTGCAAAAACGAAAAGGGAAACTTTTCTCACGGTAAGTCAGTGTCTTATTTACAAATGATCATGCTAACAAACTAGCCCTTCCTGTCAGCGAACACATTTGCCAATCCCTTATGTTGTTATATTGTCAGTCATTGAAATATGATTTTTTTTAAGTGACAGATGGCGTTGCTCTGGGAGGACTGGAAATGTTACAGTTTTAACCTTTATTTTTTTATATTTACCCTAAACTTTCTAATTCCTTCCCGAAAACTAATCAGCTAGCATCAATTCAAATAACATCCGGCTTAAAATCAGACCAGTGTTGTGTGCAATTTTGTTTATTTGGCACATTGATGCTGTCGTTTTCTCATGATAAACGCTGCAACATGAGCAGTCATCGACAGCTGGTGTTACCAACTAGCATCGAGCTAGCTACTTGCACCGCATATACTTGCCAACTCTAGTTTGAGAAAAATAGGGAGATCTCCTTTTCATCGGCGTGAAAATTAGCGAGATGTTTTTTCATCGGACAATTTCTTTGAACGTGGGGGCGGAGGGGCGGGGTGTTGTTCATCAACCGGTTTATCAACATGGCAAAGTTACATTCCAAAAGTGCAATGCGTATTTTATATAGATTCACAAAACATGTTCATGCTGGTCTTTTATATACTATTTTTTTCCTGAGGTGCACTTCGAAATGCTGTTTTTTACTTGGATTTGATTCATTTAGAGCGCAGGTAGCAATAATGTGCATGGAGGCAGACTCGACCATTGGCAAACGTACGAGATGTGTGCAGACGTGTGAGAATTATGAAGAGCATGAAAGATATTTTCATATTGTTTCTTTGGCTCTATTCCCAAAGTAATCAAATGTATTTCAGCATTGTGGCTTGATGATGCAAACACGTTTTCTTCAGGTATGTGGTCTCACTCCATGACAGTACAAGACTACCAAGACCTCATAGACCGAGGATGGAGAAGGTACCAAGCAATTTATTTATAGCTTTCAACTATTTTCAAATCACACACTACCATAGTGAAGCCCAGTTTAACCTCATTTATATATTTTTAGTTTGACCTTATCCTTCTCTTTTCGTTTTGAATAGAAGCGGTAAATATGTTTACAAGCCCATCATGAACAAGACATGCTGTCCACAATATCCTATCAGGTAATGGATCTCCAAACATGATCGTGTAATCTTGTATGCTCATTGTATTGATTAGATGACTACTGGAAATATTTGTTTGAAAGCATTGTAACCAGAACTGATTATCTGTGCTCTTCAAGATGCCATGCTGTGAAATTTCAGCCTTCCAAATCCCACAAGAAAATCTTGAAGAAGTTCAATAAATACATTTGTAAAGGAGTAATACCAAAAGAGCATGAAGTCGGTGAGTATTCTTGTGAATATTTCTTGTGAATATGTTTTGTGCCTGTTTTTATTGCATAATTTTATCCCCCACTTGTATTATGTAGATTTTTTTTTTTTTTTTAACTTTTTGTAGAGCAACCAATGGATTCAGTGTGTGAAGTTGTAGGTTCTAAAGAACCAAGTAAAAAAATGGAGTGTGCTATTACGGACGTCCAAAAGGAGTTAGCAGAGTGTCCGGCTGTGACAAATGTTGAGAGGAATGAGGCAGACGTCACTCCAACTGGCTCAGAGCCATCTAGAAAAGAGCCAGCCTCTGTCTCGGAGGGCAGAACAACCACAGCCCCAAAACCTGGTAAGAAATCAAGTTACATATTATGTGACAGTCCTGTTCTTGGGTGGTTAGGAAAGCTGAAACTGGAGCGGTGGTTTTATTGTATGTCCTTATTACATTGTCATCTTATCTCTTCTTCCCCTTCAAAAAAATTATAGGTGGTGCCACGAGGTAGCTTTAATTACATTTTGGTGTGTTTCCATCAAAGAGTGACTATTTCATTTCTGGGTACGGGGCCAATGTCAGATTACCAAAGTACATGAACGCTGTAAACAATGCGACTGTGTAAATAGCCAGTGAATTTCATCGCGCATTCTCAAAGTTCGGTACCAAGGCTCTCTCTGACGGTATGTTATATAATCATTAAATACTGTTGCAAGCCTGCAGTTGCGTTGTGGAAGTTGCGAGCTCTACTTTTCAATAGTTTGCAATGTCATGAAGATAACAGTGTGGGATTTGTGATGGGTAGTGCAAGAAAAAAGGCAAAGAATAGTAGAGTTACAGTGACCACAGGGAAAATGGTACTTCTACTTTCTTGTTTTGGATGGTTGTTTGTCTCTGTGTGCCCTGCGATTGACTGGCAACTAGTTCAGGGTGTCCCCAGCCTATTGCCCGATGACTGCTGGGATAGGCTCCAGCACGCCCGCGAACCCCGTGGGGACAAACGGTACAGAAAATGAATGGATGGATGGATAACCTCTACCACGATGGTGAACTGATTTCACTTTGTGCACTTTAGACCCCAATAATCTGTTTGAGTATTTTTGTACTTTCTGGCACTTATCTTGAACAGAGGTTTAGTTTATTCTGAAGGCAGGTTAAGCCATCAGAACTGGCTTCAAACATCCTAAACAAAAACAAATCACACATCAGCCTTTTGTTGCAGTGCAAGTGCAAAGTTCTTACAATACAGTTATCCCAATACAACTCACATGCCTAATACTAATAAAAGTCTGTCTAATCATGTAATACTGCTCTATTTACCCTTTCACAATGTATTTGTTTAATAAAAGGCCTTCTGCAATAATTAATGTATAACCCGCTCAGTCCGTTTTTTTTTCCACTATCGCTGTGCCCACGCTCTGTTTCAAACAAACAAAAAATGCAAAGGTTAAAAAAAAATATTGGTGTTGAAAGATCTAGCTTAAAATCATATTACAAATGTAATACTTAACATGACTTTGTTATTGTCCTTTTGTTGCAGATGATTTTCCATTTTAACCTCCACAAGGAAAATTCTGTCATCCCCAAAAAAATGCTTCTAAAACACAGCTGAACTACCAAGTATTGAACAGTAATTTACTCTGATCCTAAAGTTACACTTTAAAAATGCGATCAGACTTTGTCACATGGGAGGATTGTGTTATTGTGACATACCGGTTTGTGCCAGAAAGAGGTGGTGTTATAACTTTGCAGCCACATTTTATATGTGTCGCTTCTTATTAATCCTCTGCTATTATTCTTAGGCTTAATGTGAAATATTGTCCTTATACAATACTTTGCAATGGGTTGATAAAGATAATACAGTCCCATTAAACACAGGAAGGGACACTTCTGGTTCTACAGTTTCATGTGTGAAGACTTTGCTCACGTCTCACTAATTAGAAGAGAAGCATGAACAAACTCTACACTTGAGCCCGGAATTGACACTGGCTGACCCCTTTGCAGACTTAAAGATTGTCAGGCTGCACCAACGTATACAGGGGGGCCTGAAAGTGTGTCATTTCTTTATTTTGTGCTGTCTTTCATGGGAAATCATATTTCAAATGTCATACTTAACATGACTTAGTGATTGTCCTAGTTGCAAAGTGAACTGATAGTTGTGTCTGGCAATTTGCCAAGCAGGAAATGGTCTTCGTTTCCTTATTGCTCCAAACAGGATGTGGGCGTGTAAACTGTTGACACGGGATGCCCGGAGAGCGGCAGGTCTTGGCAAAAGATGGTGGTGGAAAAGGAAGAGCAGAAGAACAGAGAATGTTAATATTATAAGTTGCAATGTGATGGTGACGTCAAAAGCGGATACTGAAAATGGAAAATGTGTTTTTACGATAATGGCAACACACACACACGAGCATTGATTTTATTACTGTCTGCTCTCTCTGGTGTGCAGGTATAGGACTAGACCCCAACCGACCCCCTTGCCGAAAGGCCAAAGAGTTACGGAAAGAGCGGCATCACCAGAAGGAGCAGATGAAACATACTAGCGGTGGGGTCTCCTCCACTGACCCGCCGGCTGCCACTATGACAAACCAAACCAAAACCCTGGAAGATCTTCTCACAGAGACATGCCCTGACACTTCATCTCATTGCTTTGAGGTAAGCAATCGTGGTTTCCATTCTGATTTTGTGTGACTTGCAAGAAGCATTTGTCTGTCGTGGTGATTCCAACAAAGCTAAATTCTTACATCCATCATCATTCGGTTCAGTGACCTCACAATGTTTATTATGTACAGAGGCTAGCTGGCAAAACAGAGTGAGTCAGAAAAATGCCATGTTCCCTTTCAATCAAGATCAATGAAATTACAGACACACCACTGAATGGGTCACGTTACACCGATGAGGACATTAAAAGCACGGATCCCACATCAGTATAAATGAAAAGACATGAAAATTAACCTTTAGTAGGGAGTCAAAATGATTTTGGAAATATCCTTGGCAAAGGACCTTATATGAGGTTGGCATAGTCACGTCATTCTTGGTCATAACCACGACTCGAAACAGATGCAAACACTGTCTTTTTGTTGACACACTCTTCCCATGGATTCTTGAGGATGCATAAAGAATCTGGATTCAGGGGCTTAAACTTTATAGCTCAGAATGAGTACCTTTGGCCAAGCACACTTTATACTGAAAAGTACACTGTCCAATAGTGTGTCTTAATTTGCTTGACATGCTGTACTTTATGTAATATGGTCTCATTATTCCTGAACATTCATGTCTAAGATACTGTAAGCAATCCTGGATCAAGACTTTTGATTTAGAACACTCAATGCTTTGAATAAATGCCTAGATTCTCTGTATTTATTCAAAAGACCTTCACATAGTAAACAGATTGGGAATGGTCATAGAGCACTGACAAGAGAATTGTTAGTAAGTTAGTTAGTAAAATGGATTTGAAAATATCCAGATTTTGTGACCATATATTTGTGAAATGTTGACCATATTTGAAAACAATAGTCAAGCAGTAAAAGCAAAAAATCAAACAAAAGTTTGGCATGGCTTTGCCTGAAATTTAGATGGCTTAATTGACATTCACATTTTGACATGACTGCTGTGAAATCCGTGGTGTTATAGTTTGTCACTAACTCAATCGGTATATGTATCCCAATATATTTATCCTGGGTCCGTTTGTGCTGGTGATGTTCAGCTCTCAGCCACCAGAGAGCAATGTGATGACATGAATTCTGCGCCCTCATGAAAAGATAACGCTTTCAAGTGCCATTTTCACTCGTAACACAGCTTTACAATTTGTTTTTGTTTTAAAAAACACGATGGCAAAATAGTTTAGTGAGTGATTTGCAGTTAATGTGATTCTTACCAGCCTTCATATGAAGTGGAACACAGTCTAGAAGGCTCCCTTAACTAACTCCATTTTACAATATGGTCAAGTGAGCAAATTATATTGAAATCTAGTGTGAAAACTTTTCAGCGGAGTCATTCTTTTTGTTTGTCCCACCAGTATAAAAAAAGAATATATATATATTTGTTATAGACTAGGGTTTTGTCCTTGTATGGTTAGGGAAAGGTGCAAGCTGGATGACATTTTCAATTCATCAACTTATAATCAGACTTACATTAATATTTTTGGCTCTATTTAAACATTCTTGGCCAGCCAAGTATCCAGCTAACTGTGTAATGTAGTACTATTATGATAGCTCGACCCCAACACCCCAAAACATCTCACCACTATGGTGTGACTTGTGGCGTGCCTCAAGTAGTTCATCCTGTCAAAACACATCTTCAGCACTGGAGCATAATTAAAAAGATTGAGCTTGGGAAATTTCCTTACTTTTATAAGGAATCGTTAAACCTCGAACAATGGATGCCAATATTCACATGAGACTAGGCTTCTTCAGTCCAAATCCATCAAACTGTAGCTTCAAGCCCCCATTCTCTCAGCCGAGAAGACTCAATTGACAGAGTGTCTTCTTTGGCCAATAAAAGCTTCTGGTTGAATGAGTGGCTAGTGACACAGAGGAAGAGAATAATAGTAATTTGCTTGGTATTAGAAACACTTACACACGTCACAATGCTTTTGAAATGTATCTTTTTTTTAAATATTTGTACCTCCCTGCTCCCCATTTTGATGTTAACTATTATCTGCCCATTTTTTTTGAAGGTGAGGCTAGTGCGCGCCAATCCCCCTTGCCCGCAGTTCAAAGCCTCTTTCGACACGTCCTACCAGGTGTACAAACTCTACCAGATGGCAATTCACAAGGACCCTCCTGACAAACCCTCCGAGAGCCAGGTCAGGGGGTGGCATAGGTCAAGCTGCTGTTGGCCTTCCCATTGCGGGATGGGAGATGATAGATAGGATGCCTGAGGAACAAAAACAAAATATTGCGTACAATCATTACTTCGGTCTTTTCAAAGAGTCCTTTATTTTATTTGGGAGAGACGTATTGTCTCTACTCTTACTTAAGTGTACTACATATTTGTCGATGATTCATGCCTCTTCACGGAGTATCAAAGATGTCAGTATAAGTGAAAACCATTACGTTTCAGTTGAAATCACATGTATGTGTCAAAAAAAAACAAAAAACGACAACCAAAAAGGGAGATAATGAGGTGAAACTGTTTCCATACGCCATGGTTGAGAGCAGTGTTTCTCCAGGTGTCTCGACTTGGCCTTGAGTCAGTCGGTAGGCTATTTGTTGTGGTTTGGATTTTGAGGGCTGTCTTGACAACCTAACCCCTTCCCAGTTTTCACAATAATCTCATTGGTGCTCCTTCTTGTGCCCAAATTCATGCTAAATTAGGTGGATAGAATATCTTGTAAAAGGGCAGAATAATTCAAATTAATTAGGACATTCTACATAATCATATTGGGAATGTTATGCCACAGTAGCAGCTTGCCACTCCATAAAAGGGACACAGAAAGGAGTCTCAGATTAGCGCTGGAGTCTTCTTCATGGTCCACTGTGCAGTCTTTGTGGAAAAGGAGTTATTGCAGTTTGACAATATGCTTCCAATAAAAGGGTCAAGGTTATTGATCTAAAAGTCAGAGAAAGGGTTAGAATGCTCAGTCTGTGAAAACATATTGGTCCATGCACTAGCCTCATCTTCAAGTTGCTTGTCCAAATGTGAGCCGTTTAAAAAAAATAGTGTATATTCAGTCACCTAGAATTTGATCATTTTATTCCATTCATTTCTACTTTTTCTACAGCAAAAGAAGGAATATACCGTACGTGAATTCTGGCGGTATCCACCTCCAAGCAATGTAACGCAGCACTGGCTGACCCTCATTGTTTCCCCTTTTATACTTTGTGCTTGAAGGTGAGGCTAGTACCGGTCAACTTTGAGGACCCCCAATTTACCGCATCCTATGAGCAGTCTGTGGCCCTGTACAGCCGATACCAGATGGCCATTCATGGGGATGACCCCAGCGAATGTAGTGAGAGTAAGGTACTGCACGATTTTTATTCTGCCCTCTCTGTAGGATATGCATACTAACTTGGGTTTAATTTATTGTGGCAGTTTGTTGGTAAATAAATCCAATCAAATTTACACTATTCTTCTAGTCTACTTATAATGTGTAGTTCTTGTTGAAATTTTACTGCAAAAGAGTGAAATTCCAAAGTAGAATGCATTTTAAACCAAGACCCATTAAACAATGTGAGGTTTAAATCCTCGGTGCGTGATCAATAAATTAAATATCAACCATTCTTATGGTTTCTAGCAGTGAGCAGTATGTGTGCACCTTCTCCAATAAATGGAGAAAATAAAGTCAAGTCAGCATGTTGAACTGTAAAACATTTTCCACAAACCTGAGTAGGCCAATTGTTCCTGAGGGTTGGAAAAATAACTAACTCCCCAAGCTTTCTGCCAGTAGGGCTGAGTAAACAACCAAAATCTTTGTCTTGTAAAAAAATAAAGCAATTTATTAATTGTAATAGCAGCATGACTTGGGAAGGAGGCAATGGGAGATTCTTTCCCAGTGCTTTACACTTGAACCAGCTTCAGCTCAGTTTTAACCATGAAATTTGTCGGAGATGTTTTGCAAGTAGACTTGGTGATGCATATTGTAGCAAAGAGCGCATTGTCGGCGGTAAAGCAACCGCTTTCTAGGTGGCTCATCATTTGACTGATTTTCGTAGTGACTTTTATTGTAGCTGACTAAAAGTTGCTAATGGGATGCATTTTAATGCCAACCAACCTGTCATGAAGGCAAGGCAGAGGTAAACTGCTTTGCAGTGTTTGTCTCACCTCTTTTCTCCCCCCATACCTATACGAAGTCATATATTTTCTGTCATACCATACCTGGAAAGGCAACGGGCGTTATTCCTTCCACATTCATTCAAAGTTGATGCACATGCTTTAAAAAGCACTGCAAAGCACACAGTTCACTTAGCGTGCCGACCTGTTTTGGTGAGCCGTGACTGGCTTCCATCACATGTGGCTTTCATTGTCAGGAAATGAAGGGGAAAAAAAACAGTTGCAACTGTATCTCCACTCCTGGAAAAGAATCTTAACTTAAAAAGGTATACATGAAAGGGAGCGAAAACTCTAAGAATGGTGATAAGGGGGATCAGTAGATGGGGTGAGGGAGAAAAGAAAATATTTCATTTACTGAGATTATCTTTTTAGTTTAGTAGGATGTTCAAAGCTATTAAGAAATGGATTTAACTTTAGTACAATAACAAAGATCTGTGTCCACCGCCTTTTCTCATATGGCACATATAAAAAATCTAATCTAATGGCGGCATATAGCACAGAAGAAATAATGATTTTCTTTCACTGTTATTATTCTCATTTAATTATTTTGGTTCTATTCTACAATCTGGTGCAGTGAGCACCATTACAGATGAATCTACCATTAAATAGCCTTGGAGAAGTAGGCTGACTGTGTTTGTGTGTGCGCGTTTAATCCATTGTGAAAAACACACCATGTTTAAAGAGCACAATTATGTAGGGTCCGAGGAATTAGGTCTGAACAAATGAGTGTGTTTATACGTACCGTATGTGTGCATTGTAGACTCTAATCGTGTGCAGATGAGTGTTTACTGTTGGAAAAGGGAAAAAATAGGAAGTGATGTGCTCCATGTGTTGCCGATGAGGATGTTCCAGAGGGTACTCGAGACACAATCTGTTTGCAGACTGTTACGCGGTTGCATCATACATGGGAAACTGGGATTGTATTCACAGCAGGCCCTGGTCACTGGATCTGCATATTAAACGGTCTAAAAATATTCTTTTTTTTTTATACACTTAGTTCATGCTAGAAATATTGCACCCTTGTTAAGATTATTTAGTTCGAACTGAATGTAGTCCAGTAACCAGACAGTGATTGCAAAATCACTACACAAGCAAAAGTAGAGCGGTGGCAATTATTTCAAGGTTTTTACAAACACATTCATGCCTTTGTGAAAGCTTCTTTTATTTGCAATCAAATGAATGGATGAATAAGTTGTTGTTTGGAGACTCATGCATACTTACTTTAGCACAGTAAATTTTAAATGACAATTCCTTACCCACAGCTGTTTTTTGTGAGTTTTCAATAAAAAGTGTTATTGTTTTTGCCTTCTGAGGGTACTGCCCCGTTGGGGTTCTTTGCTGTTGACTCTAAAGTTAGTTGTGGAAAATTACAGTTTACTGGCAGTCGTAGTATTGTAACTATTGTTCTTGTCATGAAAATATCAATTGAGCGCACCATTAACATAATCTAAAGCAGTCCAAATCTTTTCCACCAAGAGCCATTTGTTGGATAAATACACAAACCGCCAGGCCAACTCAAGTGGTGTACTACTTTTGTGGAGTATCTCTTTAAACATTTTATCACCTGGATACAAATAGACTGGCAATACGTACGCGTCTATACATTTAAAAGTCGTGGTGATATAAAAGGAAATGACCAAAAGGGCTTTTCTGTTGTTACTGGTTCTTTATTGAATTATGTCCTCAAGATGTCGATCACCTGCAAACACTGCTCTCAACCCTAGCATAAAATGCTCAAATAGAAATTCTTTACTGTCGTCATGCAATGTGAGTCTGCCAGTGGCAAAACAAACATTTGTTGAAAAAGAACTTTTGCGCTCTCTGAAGAAATTATTTTATTTTATTTTATTATTTTCCCAAGTACCTAGACCAGGGGTGTCAAACTCTTTTTTTTCACGGGCCGCATTGTAGTCATAGCTTCTTTCGGAGGGCCATTATGACTGTCAACCCAAACAAATGTATGAGCACCTCATATTATATACAGTAAAAGCTACCAAACAAACTGACAAATAACTCGTTTTCAAATCAGACGAGTAAAAACTGGTCAAATATTTAAAAAATATATATTAAAAGTGAAGACAATTTGATATTCTAGTAATCACACACGAATTTGATGCACAATTTGTCTTCGCCGGCCACATAAAATGATGTGGCGGGCCGTATCTGGCCCCCGGGCCTTGAGATTGACACCTGTGACCTAGACCTATAAGGATGGAGAAAATAAAGACCAGGTTGAATAAAGAAAAATACTTTGTTTACTGACTTATTTCTATGTCATTAGTAGAAATATGTATTTTATATTCTTTCTGATGTTTTGGTAATGACTCACTTTTTCTCTCCTCTGCATCGCACTATAGTTCCGGCGATTTCTCTGCGATTCACCGTTAGAGGTATGTATTTCCTTTGGCCTTTTCACAGTTCTTTATTAACTCTTTTCAATAAGTTTACTTTTAGAATTGCCTTTTTTTCGCACCCTGCTTTACTTTCATTGCCAACACATTACCAGAGCAGGTTAATTAAAATTTAATTTCCTCTCCACTTCTTCATATTGAGCCACTCAGCTTTGTGCTCCACTTTCAAGCCCTCCAGCTAAATTGAATGAGTGGTGTTTAAGGGATACAGGAAAGGGGTTATTTTTTTTCATACAGAGGAGTTATCTCACCTAGTTCAAATAGAAGAGTGAGTTAAAGGTTAAATTGAAATGTGGTGTCCAGATTGCACTGGGATTGAAAAGATGCCCATGTTGGACCCAATTTCCTTTTTTCTTTGATCGAATGGGACACATTTGCTATGTGCTTCAGTATCCAACGGATGGCTGTTGGGTCTTTAAAGGTACCAACGCCATCCAAAAACATATTTTCCAGTGTCTCATGCATAATGTAGATCAAAATGAGCATTTGACATGTTGTTTGTTGATTGTACACAGTAGTCGATAACAAGCATACTTAACAAGCGCATATGCTTTTGCTGTGGTTGTGAAAGAGCATCCATTTTGATGCCTTTCTGTGAATCTGTGGTCTGAAGCTGCAAGTGAGGCGTTCACAACGTTCATACCTTTGTTGAGTTTTACCCTATTTTTCAAAAGATTGGTATCATCGGAAAGCTTGCTAAGCAGACACTGACAACATGTAGTAATGTTGTCAATCTTTTTTTTTTAAATTAATTCCAAGGTTAAATTATAAAATACTACAGTTGTTTGCAGTGTGCACATATTCAAGTATAAACATACACGCTTCAATTTGCTTTGTCAAAAACACAATTCAAGTTAAAAAGTTGGACCCAACTTCCTTTTTTTTTTTATTTTTTGCAAAACAACCCAACCCTTTCTTTTTACTATAATAAAGTACAAGATAATATACCTGTCTATACTGTACAGGCTTGCCATTCACATATCGACTCACCAATCCTTATCTCCTTTAAAATGATAGTAAGATCTGACATATTTGAGCTGAGATATCGCCAATTACCAATCAGATGGAATCTTTTTCCATCTTCAAATTAAGGCAAACAACGATCGAATCAGAGCAAATCGCATTTACTGTTCTACAGTAATATTCTGGTGTTCTAGTTGCCAGATGTTCTGACCAACTTGAACAGCTGACCAAAAAATGAGCGGTACTTTTTAGGCACCACCTAAATCTGACTGGATTCAGCTGGATCCATACAAAGTTTTAGGTATGAATTAAGTCTAATCATGGCCACCAGCTTGAAAATACTAGCAATGCTTTCATGGTAAAACTTGAGTCCACTTTGTAGCGTTGAGTGACATGTAAGTGCCGCCAGGCATCACGAAACACTTCTATGAATTTCAGCTTCTATGAAACACCAGTGGACTTAGCGTACGGGAACACCGGTCCTCAGACCCCCGGAAGGATACTTGAAACAGCAGCGTTAATTAGATTGAGGTGAACATAAATAATCCCTGTAGTTTGGTCGTGTGGCTTCCCTTGGGTCTTCCTTAATGAGCATCATTAGCGTTTTTAGGGCACAAGCTTTTATCACCTCGTCAAAGCTGCCACGCGCATTGAACAGCCTGTTCAAGCCAAGCACTCCGATGGATTTAACATGCCATCTCTGCTCGCATGACCCTCCGTTGCCCAACCCGTTTTTATTCCAGTCTCTGATCTCCCACCCAGTCCTCCCCACTCATGTCAGAGTTATTGTATGTGGCTTTTCTGTTCTACCTCTGCGTGTCGGCTTCCATCTGTTTCCAATCTGAGGGCTCGCTATTAAAATATATACACTCACCATGTTGGGTGGGGTGTGTGGTTCACATTGTGTTGTATTTCTTTCTAATGTATGCAAAAAAATATCATTTCACTGTGGCCATAAAGGACTTGTTTTGTTTGGTGCTGTTCAGTTTCATCAACATTTGAGAGCTTTCTTATTCAAACAGGCATTTTGAAAATACATATTCTGACACATCAATTAACCAGCTCAGTGACCTAGTGGTTAGAGTGTCCGCCCTGAGACTGGAAGGTTGTGGGTTCAAACCCCGGCCGGGTCATACCAAAGACTGTAAAAATGGGACCCATTGCCTCCCTGCTTGGCACTCAGCATTAAGGGTTGGAATTGGGGGGTTAGAAGGAGTGGAGCTCTTTACAAGCCCTAGGCTTCGTCTCCCTCCTTGCACAGTTATTGATATAATAATATGTGCTAAACAATAAACTAAAAAAATAAATAAAAATTGTCACGTACACTCAGTTGTATATCTGTTAATGTGATAAACACCAGAACTTACAAAATTCAATATGTACTGTTTATGCTTTCAATTTGTAGTCATTGTATGATCTCCTTGTACATATTTTTTCTTATATTTCACTATAATTGGAATCTCAAGCTTGAAGTTCTTACATTGTCATTTAATGCCGGAGAGAACTGGCAGCATCAGTACTGTGCAATCATAATTAATTTTCCAGGAGGTAATCATGTGGCACTGAGTTTGTGATTGACACTCCCACAATAAGAAATGACCTCAGAAAGGGACGCTCAACCCAAGTATGTATGAATCCGATTAAAAGAGGACACAACCACTTCACTGTCATAGCGTACTGCATACTTGGTCCAGATTTTTGGCCATATGCGAGTGATTTGGGGCCGTATGTGGAGCTTTGGGGTGGTTTGAAGTATTCCAGAGAAGTTTAGATTGTTTTTACAGTGGCAAGGACACAACCATTAAGCTGTCCTGTGAGGGGACATGCAGGTAGGTAAGAGAGCATCAATCGGCCTTTAACATATGAACCCTATAAACAAACAAACATCAAGCTATTACTTCTACTGTGCTAATATTGGTTATTGTGGTAAAAGGTGCATATTCTTAGTGGGGTGATGAAAATGTCTGTTTTTTTTGTTTTTTTTAAACACGTTTATTATCACGCATATGCACAGACACACATTCACGCACACACACACACGCATGCACGCAGGGCCAAAACTTCTTGGGACCTCTTACAAAGGTCCAGTGTTTTTCATGGAACTTGTGCCAAGAAATAACAGGCTGCCTGCTTATACAGATGGACATGCACGCACACTCTCACACTCGAGTTTTTCTTTTTTTACCTCATTTATTGGCTGCTTGCCAGTTAGTCAACGCTAATGGGGAGTGAACCGACAGCAACGCTTTGATGTCATTAGCATCTGACATAAAGCCCGAAAATATATGCATTTTCACATAAAAGTGAAAAGATTTGAGTTGCTCTGACAGACAAGAAACTAAGCGATTTCAGTGCTGCCATTTTGACTTGAAATGGTAGGAAAACAAAGTCGAACATAATTACATTGCTGGAAGTTCCATTTTGAAAGCATAGAGCTTTGTATGAAGTGCAGAGACACTAACACAAGAGTCTTCTCAAACAGCTCTATGCATTTTTTGGTTATTATGCAACTTAATTACATATTATACAGTCACAATCCCAGATCCAATTATTGTTGATAACTGCCAGCCGCATTTCTAATCTCACATTGATAAAGTCACTCCCAGGACGAAACACTGGAGTCACTGTCATCTTTTTTCATGAGCACAAAGATGGAGAAAATACTTTTACCCAGACAACCATAGTCTATGATAAATTACACACAGCATGTGTGCTAATTATAGTGCGCTGTATATCAACCGCAACTGTCATATTAGAAGATTGAACAAAAACAAGTATGTGCAACAACACACATTATTTAATACCACATAGAGTGAGCAAGCATACAGGCGAAAGTTTGGCGGGGATCCACAGCTGGCGGGTAGAAAGACTTCTTATTAAAAAGTTCTCTCCTGGAGTGATTCTGAAGCCAGTACCAAGTCTCCAACTCTGCTTTGCTATTGCACTCACTCCACATTTGGGAGCTATTAGCAGCCTGTAAGTGAGGCTACTGTACACCCCCACATAATATGCGAGGCCTGCAAGCAAAAAGACACTCTTATAAGACCTTTATACACCACCACAATTGAGGTGTGATTAAAAATGAATGTGATTTATGTGTATTTTTTTCTTAAATTTTATGCTAGGTATGGATAGTATCCCTAAACAAACTGTGAAAGCAATTGCTGACTGCATGCAGAAAGTCAATGCTGCTGTGAAACATGTCCAGGAAAAAATAAATAAAACATGCATTTTATGTCAAACGTTTTTAATGCATATATATAAGATATCCGATTGTTCTGAGTTGCGTCAATTTTTTTGCCCCCTAATAATAGATGCTTTATGTATAAAATGGCTGAAATGATTTTTTACGTAATTAGTATTTTTTTTCTAAACCTCTTAAGACTGAACATTTATATTTTGGTCACGTCTTGACAGTCTTATTTCGAAATGACTCTTTGTGTGCACGCATAGGTGTGTGCTTGCGGATAATATTCCAGTCCTAGTTCAAGGCTTTTGCACTGTTACTATTGTGGTAATGCCAGCGTTTTCTTCTTCTTTATCCCATCCCAGGCCGAGCACTCTGATGATGGTCCTGAAATGGGTTACGGCTCCTTTCATCAGCAGTACTGGTTAGATGGCCAAATAGTGGCAGTGGGAGTGATCGATATCCTGCCGACCTGCGTATCATCTGTCTACCTGTACTACCACCCAGACTTTGCTTTCTTGTCTCTAGGCTCCTACTCTGCTCTCAGGTTTGTTGCACTGATTGAGCTTAGCACTTTCAATTTCAATTTGCAGAACAGCCAAATTTGCACACACACACTTAGAATGTAAAATGTCACAGGTAGATCACATCATTTATATCTATCTACCTGTCTTTTATTATTAGAGAAATCTCTTTTGCTATGTTTATCCTTTTCTATATTGGCACCCCCTCTAAAAGTACTTTCTTTGATACAGTATCTTTCGGCATCTTACTGAATAGTATATACGTATAAGATGTTGGCGAGGCACATTCCTTTGTCTTCACATTTGATTAGCAAAGGCAGAATTCCAATTGTGGCAGTTTTCTCTGCCAAGATGAAATTAGAGCACACATATGCGTACTACAGACGCATTTCTGGCAATTCCAGTTAAATGTACTTCCATAAAGTATGGGAAAACGTTTGAAAATATTTGACAGATGTTGCTTTGATGATGATGGTGTACAGTACAGTATGTTTGTGGGCGTCGCTCGTGTTGAGGGGGGCACCTTGGTGGTTCAGAGTGTACTGCTTCCCATCACTTTTTATTTTTAGTCTCAAGTAGAATTCAAGACTTAAACAAAGTGATTGGGCCTGGAGGAGGTTTTGGCCAGGAAGTACAGGAAGCCCACTGGACTGAAGTCCTCCTGCTTGTTTACAGACACCAGAGCTTAGATCTTTAATCATTTCTACACTTTGGTCTACTTGCTCTGGCTGGCTGTGCTCAAACCCTCCTTTTAAGAACACAAATATAGTCACCAATTGCAATTCCTGCCAATGCTGAGAGTCCTCGAATCCTTTTTTCATTCATGGCCTTCAAAATCCCAACCTGCCATTCCATAGGCACAGACATATTGCTATGCTTTCAAAACCAAAACAGATCTTCTGTACTTGTGTAATTCACATTTAGAAACTGAAGAGGGTGGTGTTGAGTATGTTCTTCCTTGAAAATCTTTCCGCTATCTATATTTTATACATATTTACATATCTATACACATTTTTCTATACAGTAACAAATAATTTTGGTGCTGATGCCTCACTATGCAGTACTTTGAAAATAACAATGAGGAAGTGGGGATCAAAATATGTTACTGTGCACTTAAAGCTAATACTGTGCTTGAGCACTTTACGTTTTTTTTAATGTCAAATTGGTTCATTCTGATTGCAATAGTCTTCATATCCTCTCACACATTTTAAATTGGATTTGGATGTGGGTTCTGACAGGACCTTCCAGCACTTGGTTTGGACTTGTTTTTGTGTAACCGATGTGCTGAAAGGAAAAATTCCTCTTCTTCAACGGAAGGTTTTGGGTCAAACAGGACTTTTTTTTTTTAAATGTTCAAACTTTTAAGTTCCACCACCTTAAAGCACCTGTTGCTGTGTCCAGCTTGCTTCACAGTAATGACCTTCCTCTCTAGGTCAGCAATTTGCGAAAGTAATTTAAGCAATTTCACTTAATTGTCCTGAAAATGTATTTACTATACAAAATCTGTTTACACAGCAGCTAGTATATGCTGGTGGTGTAGTGACAGGCAGAACAATTAAATGCTCTTCCACTAGATGGCAGAAGGTACAATTACTAACCTGTGTATCTCTCCGTGTAGTAAAGCGTGGTCTCAACTAATCTGACCCAGATTTTCCACCTAGCCAAATTTGAGACATCATAATTTCACGTTGTGTAGTTTATATGATGCTTTGTGAAAGCACTGCTCGAGGGGATGTGTAGTTATTTTTGCTGCATCCTTTCCCCCCCCCCCAAATACAGCAAATTCATACACACACTGGTCATCTCTACATCCTACCCAGCTAATTAACACATTTTTGATCGTTTGGAAAAAAAAAAATCTTCCTTGTTCGGATGAGGCCTCACCTCCCTGTGTGTGTGTGTCTGTGTGTGTCTGTGTGCACGTGTGCATGCTCTCATCAGGGCTTGATAATTGGCTTGTGCTGGAGTGTCAGATGGCTGAAGAGGGGATAATAGTAAACTCAAGCTGCTGCCATTGGGGTGAGATTGGGGGTGTGAAGAGCTCAAGAGAAAGGAGAAGGAGGAGGGGGTCTGCAGTTTTTTTTTGTGAATGGACCCCTTGCTTTTTTTGACCCCCTCACCACCACCACTCAATTCAGGCCTTTTGTGGTGAGGGGATGGGAACCCAGGAACCTGGCAGCAAGTGGGTGACCTTGTAGCACCTCGCTGTAGCGGCCTCTCCTCAGCCTTCTTTTCGCTTTCTCCAACCCGCTCTTTTATATTCTCCTCCTGCTCTTTCGCCACTTCTCTCTCCCCCATGTTCCCCTGGCCTGCTTTGTCCCATGTCTTATTTTTCAGAGCATCTATTTTATGTTAAGGCCTCTCTCTCTCACTCTAAAGTATTGAAAGAAAGGGAATTCTCCCGCTTCATTTGGGTGGATGAAAGGTGGTAGAAAGAAGGGTGAAACAAAAGGAGCTGGAATTTAGTTATGTAATGGCGAAGGAAATGGCAGATGGAAGGAGAAAATGGACGCTTCGTAAAAGGATGCAATTAAGGAAGAGACTACTGGGGGGAATAAAGAAAGCAAGACATTTACTGTATATGAAGACGTTGTATAAATCTTCAGCGTTCTAAATCTCCCCTTTTCCCACCTGCTTTTCTGCTCAACGGCTCAGCGCCATTATAGAGAGAAGGTCATTGTTTTTGTCTAATGAAACGAGACAAGAAAAGCTTTGAGTTTGGGTGTTTACTTCCTCAACTTGGGTTCTGGGTTTAAATGTTTTGGACAATTTTGTTTCGTAATACCTGCATTAAATGCTGTTTGAGAAGGTGTATTGGGGTAATCCTGTTTGTGTTTTATCATTGAATTTGTAGACGTTATTTGTTTGCAGAATTTTTTTGCATGTTCGACGAACACAGTAAATAAATTGGTCATTTCCATTTTAATTCCAATAATGTCATTTGCAATAATATGGTAACATACATTGTGACACTATAACTATAAACTATAGTTTACTTATATGCATACATACCCAGGAACTAAAATGTGCAATGATCTTAAAATGTTAACCTTTTTTTTCCATTTTAGGGAGATTGCCTTCACAAGGCAACTACAGAAGCAGTCCGCAAAGCTGTCCCACTACTACCTGGGCTTTTACATTCACTCCTGTCCCAAGATGCGGTATAAGGTATTATTTTTACATTCTCATATAGTCACATGTGCAATATATCCACTAATCACTCTGCAAAAGAGGGCAATAAGCATTATCCATAATCCAAGATACACAAAATCCTATTTTCTTACAGGCAATGCTGATAAAAAAATCTTATGGAACAGTAGATGACTAGTACAAAAAAAGATACAATAATACAAATAATATTCAAATATAAAAATGAGTGGAAATTTTAAATGCAAATTCATTGAAAGGGAAAGTGTCTTACAATTTAAGGAGATAATTTAATGATGAAAATCAAAATGACATAGAAATAACTCAGAGGAGTTTGCATTTCTATTTGTGGAGTCAAACTGTAAAATAGTTTGGGTTGAAACAATGTATGTAGATTTATAATCCCATTTAAAAAGAGAGAAAGAGTTGCTTTTTAATATATACAGAAATGAGTCACAAGGTGTTTATTTATTATTTATTTGTTAACTGATTTGTTATTGAGTTGTTTGTTTGGTGTTAGTGCTTTTGTATGTATAAAAACTCTGACTACAAACATCAATTGTATTAATTTTTATTTGCAATTAGTCCTGTAAGGCAAAATGATTTATAATACAGTAGATTAAGATCAGTAAATACTGCATTGATTAGTAATAATGAGGATACTGGTAGATAATTAACCAACTGCCATAAATGAAGGAGAGGAGTAAATCAATCTCACTTCTTCCCACTACTTTTCAGAGACAGAATTCTTTGATCAATATTAATCTTATCTTATTGCTTGTCATGTTTTGTCTGAAACTAGTTTCCAGAGCACCTGAGCTGGAATTTCCCCCTTAACCCCCCATATCGGTTCTTATGTGTTTGCAACTGCAATATCATTCTCAGCATCTCCCCACTTCTTCCTTTTTAAGGAAGGAAGACAGAAAAAGGGTGAGAAGGTTGCCGAGTTCCCACCTTGGGCACTTACGTTCCCTCAGAAACCCTCACACGTTGCTTGTGCTGCATACACTCACACACTCGCTCCTTACATTAGTCATTTGCATATGAGCTAAGTGAAGTGGCACTTCATTAATGCACACACAAACTGAGAAGTTGTTCACAATGGGGTGCCCCTAAAATCAAGCATCATTGGATCGGAGGTTTACTCATTTCTGGATTTCATTCTTGTTGTTTACCTTGTAAAAGCAGTAGCAAGTGAACCCTGCTGGACTCCACTCGAAGCTCTTGAACAACATGAATCCTTTTACCAACGTCCTTTTTTCCTTTCATCACATTTTCGTGAGACCACACTAATTCCGCACATCGTAGGACAATAGCAAGTTATGGCAAGATTATATTGTGCTCGTGTGGTTTGTAAAATTCAACTTTTTTTTTTTTCTTGCTTGTACTTCCACATTATTTAGACATACAAGTGAAGTCGTTGTACTGTTTAGCCAAGAACAGACCAACGTGTGAAAATGAATCTTGAGTAGTGCCAGTACCCAAGAGCAGGGTCACTCCAGATTTGGAGGCCAGCCCAGAAAAGGCGGCTGCCTGGCCAGTGTCAGACCATCCCCTTTTGTTGTCAAATCTGAGACTGCGTGTCCCAGTGGGCCTTCCTGGTTTGGCTGGTGGTTTTGTGGATGGACGTGACATCCTGCCCCTGGCTCTTGTCCCTGTTTCTCTGGCCCTTCCTGGCCTTCTGATGTTGAGCTGTGGAGAGCAGAAGGTGAAGATGTCGGACGCTAAATGAGTCCAAAGGTCTCAGCTCTTCTTGCTTCTCTTGTTCATCTAAATGAACAACACTTGAGATAATACATCCATAAATTATTCCAACTTGAATAGTGGCCTTTTTTTTATACAATGGTCTTTTCTTTCGTCTGCATTGAAACTTGGAAAATATTTTCTTTGCCTTGTATTTGTAGTTCACACTCAACCCGTCTCCTCCCTTGGTACCGAGTTGCAGGTTCTAACTTGCAAAACGTCTCAGATAGCAGACTGAATGCATATTTTCCCCCAAGGGCCCCGTTCCTGCAGTATGTTATGTGTATGGGAATATGACCTCACATTCTCCGTGTCACTTGTACATCTGGGCAGATTAAGAATGACAGTGAGTGAGTATGCCCCCGTAGCCATCTTTGTGTAACACGCCTGTTTTCTTAAATATGGGGGTTTTGCATCTTTCTTTAAGACATTCTGAATGGTGCCATACTTCTCACAGTTCCAGACAATAGACTCTTTTCCAAAAAGAAACTACCATTTTGGTTGGGGTGCGAAAGTAAGCAAACAGATGACGCCATCAAGTATGGTTTCATTCAGAATTAACCATGACAGCACGGTTCTTTCAGAGTCTTTGATGGCTTTATTACAAGACTTGTTGGCATTATACATGCCTTTAATTTAAAAAAAAAATCCATTCAGAAAAAGCCTTTCTGGTTCATTTTCAACTTGAGGTAAAGCTTTTTCACTTCACACTGTCCCACCACTCTGCCAAATCTTTGTTTTTCCTCCATTGGCTGTACCTCTCAACAGAGACATTTTTTTTTAAAATGAACTATTACCATCCCCTTGTTTTGCCACATCAACACTTTTCTTCTTACCTTGTAGTTGTGTATCTAACAAATCACTAACAGATTACAACCTGGTCTTGCGGTAACCAGCACTTGGCACCCTCCGGGAGTACTGCTGACAAGGTGAGGGTCTGACAGAGCAAGGTTCAATGGGTCAGGTCAGGGGGAGATTCTCTCGCACTGTGCATTGAACGATGCCGTTCGGGGTGTAAGTGGGAGCATGGTTGCAACGAGGGGGTGGTGCGAAGGTCACAGAGCTGAAAGTGAGAGTTTGGAGATGGTGTCATGCTGAGCAGATCCAGAGCCCTCTAGCTGCCAGCCAGAGGTGTTTGCCTTACCATTATATTCACCACTATTTATTTTTTAAAACTGCCAGAGCTGTTCCCCCTTTTGAAAAAACCCAAAAAGCCTGGTGCATTAAGATCTTTTGATAAGCATTTTTGAACTGCAATTAGAAAGATGTTTTGATTGCTGGGAGCATGAGGTTGGTTTTTCAGCTTAGTTGTCGTTGCACTTAGTTGTGGCTAAGTTGCAGTGAGTGTTAGACGGAGGTCAGGCTTGCCTGCGCGTAAAGACCGAAAGTGATAAAGAGATAAAGGTGCCAAAGCTGTGAACCGATCCCCATAAAAGCTATACCATCGGTTCTCAGGAGTCAGTTGAAATGTGATCCTGTAAAAATATTTTCTCCTCATTAAGCTGTCATCCGTGGAGCCGTAACGCATTGCTGGGCGAGGCAGAGAAAGGGGTTGAGTGGGTTGCTGTCGGGATTATGAGGGCTGTCTTGGGGCCCCCACAGCTTGGATACTTTATTTGAAGACGGTGCTGTGGTTATGTGTTGACTAGGGTGAAACAGCCTTAGCGGACATTGTGTGTTTAAACTGCAGCACGTAGTATAAATCTCCCCCAAAACATAGACTCCAGACGTGTTCAGAACATTTACAAAAGGACCTCCACCACTACATAAATACACATCTTGTTGCAGACTGCAGTGAGTGTGTGGGTTTGTGTGGGTCCCTATTCATAGTCATGTCTTGTTTGGGCATGTCTTTCATTGGTGCTATCCTTGTGTCCAGGCTGCTTGGCTCTTCGTGTTATTTGTCTAGCTGCATGTGTATGTTTGTGTATCGTGCTGTTTATGTGTTTCCATCAACAGCCACATGCTTCAGCTCTACCCCCTTGTCGGGCCTTAATGTGGACATTTCAACAAACTTGAAAATAATGAGTGCAAGAAGATGGTTGGAAGGGTCATGGCCCATGTTTGTTTAGTTTTTTTTCAATTTATTTTTATGACTGAGATTGGCTGAATCTGACCCTAGGTCACACCACAGATTCAGACCAGGTTGAACTAAGTGTGCGTGGCTCGGAGTCACACTCGAACTCTTTGGAGGCCAATTAATGTATTCCACAGCCTGAATGAAAACAACTTACTACAAATGATCTGCACATTTGACACGTCAACCGTAACTGTTTATTTGGTCAAAAGTGCTTGAATGTGTTGTTTGTACTCTTGACCAAACTCGATAAGCTAGAGGTTGGGTGAGGGAAAACCTAACAAGTGATATTAGCAGGAAATAAGTAGCAGATGTGGGTGTTGCAAAGAAAACTCACACTATGGACACCAAATCCAGTCTTCTCATCTTGCCCCCAAATAATTCTCAAAGCAACCAACTTTGCATCTCATGCCGTTTGCTTTTACTCTCACGTGATATGGCACAAAATTTGATACCCGAGGTCCTGGCTTAGCTCCGTAAATCCCAAGACTTGTGAAAACAGAGAATTGAATAACATATAAAGATGTGGGAGGTGCATATTCTTGGTTTGCACCCGTGCAAAGATACAAATGTAGCAAGGTGTGGCTGCAGCAGATATAGTAAAAGCTAGAGTCTTTAATTTGATGTATTATTTACAAGGTCTTACACTTATCAGTTTAACAGTCAAACAGCTTCTGGAAAGAAGCTTTTCTGGAAGTAGAGAGGTTGATGAGCCTTCTTCTCAAGGCAGAAAGTGTTTAGGCTCCAGGTGAAGTCCTCGTAAAGGTAGACCACAAGGTTTTGGTAGTTGGTGACCACTTCCACTGCCGCAGTGAGCAGGGATGTGAGGAGGTGTCTCTTCCACCAAAAGTCCACCACCGTGTCAAAATTTATTTTCCTGCAGTCCACCAGATGTTCTTCCTCCACTCTGTACTTGGGCTCATTGTTGTTTGTGATGCATCCCGTTAATACTATAGCGTCTGCAAACTTCACTTAGTAGCTTGGTCATTTTGCTGAGCAGTCATAGGTGTGTAGCTTGGTAATTTTTCTGAGCCGTCATAGCTGAGTCATGTTAACTGGAGGGTGCAGACTTGGGGAAAGCTGTTAATGAAAGTGATGAAAAAGGAGGTGATGTTACAGATCCTAACACTCTTTGTCAGTTGGTCATGAAGTCTAGGACCTGGTTCCCCAGTGATGGACTCAGTCCAACTATATTCAGCTTTTGCACCAGGTTTTTGTGGGAACTGTCAAGTCTTGGTATAAATTTGTATTTTTTATTGTGCCCTTTATTATTATTACATATTTCTGAAGTTACCCCAATTCTTTAATGTTATTACATAAACATTCCGTTTCTGTCAGTTTTAATCAAAATTGTCTTCAGATTGTAGTCTGGAAATGGAGATGGTAAAAGAAGATGTTGGTGCCGGTTTTCACAAGGATTCCTTTTTCATATTGTAACGTGGAGTTGATTTAGGCATCTGATTATTTGCCATTCATACAAATCATCTTTATTGGGCTGAAGCAATGCTCATATCTTGGGTTGAATAAGAAAACAAGGCCAATATGGGTTCTTTCTGTTAACACAAAAAAGTTCATTCCGTCAGCATTTTTCTCGTTATTTATGTGCATTTAACGTCTGTGGACTGAAAAGCTGTTAAATAGATAAATAAATACATTTGCAAGCATAGGGTCTTGAGGATCGGTGTACTATTATATAAGCTCTGTGAGTATAATTTTCTCTTGATGATTGTGGTTGACATTCAATCTTGAAATAACAATAGTTTTTGTAGAATAAAAATTACATAAGAAGCATAACACAATGGAATACATTTATTGACACCAGTTTGCACTGATTAGGTTTCTTGTGGTTTTCTTCTTAGACGTTGCACTTCTGTATTTGTTTTACCCCTTGTCTCAACCTCTGTCAACTTGTTGCTTTTTCCATTACCTTGAAAAATTCCATCTTTTCATCACTGGACTGTCTGTGCTAGCTTTCGGCCTGCCCTCAAATCTATCCATGTCTTTGTTCCATTTATATGCCTTTTCTGCTTGTTCTTTCATTTGTGTTCCTGTTTTCCTTGTCCTTGTCTCAAGCTTTGAAAGGTTGCTTTTCACCAGCGTTACATCCATATCTGTCCAGACATGCTTGGAAGGAATGAAGAGAAAGAGACGGATGGCGACTGATCGGATCTCTTCCCAGTAATCTTAAAGCCCCTTTTCACCAAAATGACCTGGAACATTTTATTTTGTGACATGTGTTATTTTGCATCTACACAATTTTAATGTCATTAAAGGAACAAAGCAGATAATTTGCTACAATTTTACATTTAAATACGGATTTTCCTCAAAGACATCCTCTGTGAAATCAGTATTGAGACCTTTTATTTCTTTTGGCTCAGATCCACACAGTAGTTGGTCTGTGAGATTATAGAGGAGGACAAACAAGATCATTTCTCACGTCAGTTCAAACAACTTTCCTTTGGACTTCCTTTAATATTCCCATCATGTTGGACTGAAGGTATCAGCATGGAAGGAGATCTTATTGAAAAAGTATCTCTCATCTCCCTCATTACTCCCACGCTTCCTGCTTGATTTGAGCTGCTTAGGCTTGTAAAGAGGGGGAAAAAAAGTTTGCTTTACCACACAGGTGTGGGAGTGTGTCTTTCGAGGTGTGTTTCTCTGCAGTGTTGAAGGAATCCCTACAGGTGAGCTAGAGTGTGTGAGTGTCAAGCAACTTGTGCTGACAGTTGTAGAAGGCTGTTGGGACATGGAGCGCATCAACTTCATGTGTGTGTCTATTACAACTGCAGCTTCAGAGCATTCCACCTATGGCCATCTGTTAACACGAGCACTTTAACCAGACCAATTTCCGTTTTATGCTACATTGTTGTTCTTGTGTGATAACATGCATTGGCCGATTTCATTTCATTTTGAAGATATATCAACCAATTTGGTCTTCTTTATATGGTAAAAATGTATTGTAATACAATACAATACAACTTCATTTATTTAGCGCATTTTACAACAGGGGCAGCTTTTTTTTTTTATAAAGTTTTGTTAATTTTAAATGACTTCTGTCAACATTGCGGGAAAGGCACAATTCAGCCTATGTTCATCAGGAAAGAGGTGTTAGCTTGTACCCTTAACCCCCCTAATCTGTACTTCCATTATTATCATTACAGGGACAGTACCGACCTGCAGACCTGCTCTGCCCAGAAACCTATGTCTGGGTAACCATTGAGAAATGCCTTTCCCTCCTGGAGAATTCACGATACGCTCGATTCAACACGAATCCTGATGAAGGTACAACTCCACAAACTAGTCTAGCTTTTGAAAGTGTTGAGTATAGTTTTTTTTATTTAGGTAAAGCTTTGGAACACAGCATTAATTTCACCAATATCCCTGACAATGATGACAATAAAGGCATTCTATTCTTAGAGACGTAGAAAATTAGAGAAAGAAAAGATTGTATCTCAAAATGTATACAGCATTGAGGACGGAAAGGGAGTAAGACTGTTTCTTTATACTGGCACTGAAAGAGAAATAAATAAAGAGGTGCTCTGACAGTAGATCTATACTGACGGGAAAATAGAGAGGCAAATGAGAATTTATGAATATAAGCCGCATCTTGATATTTGTTTAAAATGAAGTCATACTTTAAGTTCCTTCTATTCCAGTAGTTAAAACAATCAGCTCTTTCTACTGTTCAAGAGGTAGGCGTCGCTCGTCTCATCGGTACATGCCTAGTCTAATAAGCAATTACCTGCTTTTGCTTGTGAGTGAGTTTTTCATGTCAGGCGTGTCCTCATTTCATTATTAGCAATAATCCACCCGTAGGCACAAACACGGATGATGTGTCATGGTCAGAGTTTACATTTGCTATGACAAGTTTATGTTTGTGGTGCCTCCATTCCTCCATGGTCTGTTGATCTTGGCCAGAGATGGACATTATTTCAGGCCTAACTGTCCAAACTCACTGTCAACATATTTCAGTGCTGGCCGTCTGGATATTTAGCACCGTTGCCAAGCTTGTGGGCTTGAGTATCTTCTGGTGTGAAGGTTTGGGACCAGTATTCCAGAAATACGCCCAGTGGTGAGATCCAAATTGGCCTTTCATGTGATATAATGACAGGATAGCACACAATTTAAGTGTATGTCCTGGACATTTAGAATGATATTAAGACAGGTTCGTTATTCAATTTGTAGAAAAAGGCCTTCTAATTCTAACCGATACCCAAGTCCAAGGCACACAGTAGTTTGAATGGGGTACCTATGAAAGAAAAAAAGAAAAAGAGCATGCAAAGAGAGCTCATCTAATGTTTAAATTACAATTTGAAGCAACCCATGTTGATCACTTTAATATCACTTTGTGTCTGAAGACTTCAACAATGTGGCCTATCATGAGTGTATCTACAATATTTACTCGTTCTGCACAACACATATGAACTATCTCACACATTCACTATCATTGTTTATTCGAGACAGTGAAAAAAGCCCAGGTCATTGTCCATTCTGCTGAATAAACACGGCCAGAAAATGTTTCTTTTAAGGGGTCAGCCTCTTGAACTAAACTGTGTACTGACCAAACGTGTGACATACACAAACTTTAACTTGGAATTGTCAGGATAATCACCCCTCTCGTGGCTCCTGATCTTTGTTGTTGTTAAAGTCATCCGTCTTCACAGAAGGTGTTTGAGTCACCAACAACATCCAGGTATATTCCTTTATTTAGTCATGCTGTATACATGTGTAACATGAGGTAAGCCAGAAATCCTCCAGGACTGGTGACACAAACAATATACTATTTCAAATCCAAACTACCAAATACACGTTCTCTGTTTCCTAGCTGTACTGGAAGGGTTCTTCCTCAAAGAAAGAAAGTTTATTGATGTGAGTTCTTGAACCCTGTTCATTCAAAGACCGCTTCTATACTACACTGACATGTTGGCCTTTTTTCCCTTTCATACCCAAACCGTGTTTGGATTTGAGACAAGAGATTAAAGGAAGTGGTCAGGCCCAAAGAAAAATCCAATGTTGCTCTTTTAACTAGCATTCGGTGTTGAACGTATTTTGAAAGTTTGAGATGGATGAATAAAGCGTGGCGAGGTGTCAAGGCCTCGAAACTCCAACCCTGACCCTCGCACTCCCAGATCGATCCCCACCACTCCTCTTCCCCCGACCCTTGAACCCGGATGCTTAAGAACTGTGACCTCAACGCAGTGTGTCACTGAACGTCCGGCAGATAAACGGAAAAGGCGGTGAAAAAGGCTGCCTGGAATTACTCAAACTGTGGATGATGCATCAGTAAGGGGACAGAGAGAGAGTAGAAGTGAAAGGAAGTTGTTTATATTCATAGCGGATGTTTGGATTGTTGCAAGTGAAAGGAGGCAAAGGGCCTTATGGCTCCACTCTTGACTTGAGTTCTGCTCTGTATTCAAGAGGAGGTTAAGAGACTATCTTCAAACTGTGTGGAACTACACGTCATTAAGGCCCATGTAATGTTCACAGGAAATAATTAGCACAAAGGGACAGTGATACTTCTCACTGGTGTCACGCACACACCAAAAGTGTTCTGTAACTTGTTAATTGGCTCGTCACTCTGATAAAGGAACTTAAGGAGGTAAACTGAGGTTATAGAGAAGACAGAACACTTATGCCTTGATTTATGTTCTGTAGGTTAATTGTGTGAGCTAGCGTTCATGCAGATGATGTTTGCACACCTTCTGTGCTAGATTCCTACATTTACTGTGGGCTCCTGACCTTGGATGGTGTCTTCCAGTAGTATAACGTGTCTTGCCACGCCGCAATAAAATCACAGGAATGGCTCGAGGAACCAAAGAAGTTCAAGATGTTTATTTGGCCTTCAAATTTCTGCTCAAATGAAAAAGCCGTGGGGTGATGGGGATACATAATAGCAATGGAATGTTTTGCCCAAGACCAAGAGTAGATGGATGTCTGTGTAAATTCGTAATAAACATAAGCTGTGGTTACTCTGTTATGGAACTCTGTTGAGTATGGAACTCTGGAACGCTATTTGAAATGAGAAACAGGGGAACCAGTGTTACATTTATAGAGTCTGCGTAAACAGGCACCTTAATTGACAAATTACTTTTCCTGCAGTACTGTGAAATCTCTAAATCAACAGCCTACGGTTTCAGGTTTGTTTTGAAGTATTTTGAAAGAGATGTGACATGATTAGAACTGGGATGATGGTTAAAAAACATCTTACAGAAAATAATGGGAAATTAGAAGGACTTGAGCATTGATATTCTTATTGGCAATATCATGAGCATGGAGCCAACTATGTACTTTAAAATGTGTAATAGCTCATTCTTGTCCCCGCTGTGCGCTCCCTCTTCCTCTACTTCACAGCTATCAAACTCAAGGCCCGGGGGCCAGATACGGCCCGCCACATCATTTTACGTGGCCCGTGAAGACAAACTGTGCATCAAATCCGTCTGTCAGTACTAGAATTCTTCAATAGTCTTCACTTTTAAAAATATCTTTTTTTTTTTTTTAGTATTTGACCAGTTTCTACTAGTCTGATTTGAAAATGGGTTATTTGTCAGTTTGTTTTGTAGCTTATACTGTATATAATATGAGGTGCTCATACATTTATTTGGGTTGACAGTCATAATGGCCCTCCGAAACAAACTATGACTACAATGCGGCCCGCGAAAAAATAAGTTTGACACCCCTGCTCTACTCACTGGCGCCGGTTATTTTGGCTCAGACGTTCTCCTCAGGAGGTGAAGATTTTGATCACAAAGAAAAGATTGTCATTTTTCAACCCCTTTTTCCAAGCACCTCTCCAGCGGACCACTCTGAGCTGCACATGCACTTTTGAGAAGAACAGTGTTTTCACTGGCCTAATAGATGCTGGCAGTGTATGACACAGGACCTAATGAGATGGTGAGTTTTTCGCAAGCCAGCTCTAAGCAAGGCCACATAAACAAGGCGCGCTAACTAGCCCTCTCATGCAATGCCATGACTTCAAGTTGAGGGCAGTATAGTTAGTATTTTCTGGAGCTAAATTGCTTTATGCTCCTCCAGCTGCTTCTCGGAATAATGAAGCAACTTTGGCAAGCTACTTGGAGGTAAATGAGAGGGAGGGAAGGAAATTGAGGCTAGGTGATTGTGTTACACTTTGTTTTCTTCTTGAATTTGTTTCGATGCTCATCTGTATGTTTTTGTTTGCAGGAGATGCCCGGGTCTTGAAAGACGTGGGCAGAGCTCTGGTGCTACACAGACGGACCGTCATGCCCTATATTGTCTACGCCCGCAAACAGAAAGGCTCTAATGATGAGCCGGAAGTTAGAGAATACGCGAGTTTAGTTGGCCAGAACTGTGCTGAAAGAATTTTACTGTACCGAGCCTAACCTTAAAGAACCGCACCACTGATGCTTTTAAAATTCACCTCCCAGCAACAGTCTGTCACTTAAACTTAATTTCAACCAAGCAGTACAATAGTGGTTCAGAACAGTACAGTACACATAATTTTGTTGCATTTCCATTGTCAAGCTTGGCAAATGATTCATACCATACCAATTCTTTTCCCAGCAGCCTGCCAGTTGCCAACCACAGTTGTACATATTAATATTATGGATCTAGACAGTTCATTGGTAGTTTTCATACTAATGATACAAGATGTCACTCTTGCTTTGCATATCTGATGCAGTGAGCATAGCTTATAGCTTTTGCTATTAGATTAGCCATCTGGTTGGGCATTGAAACCAATTTTCTTGATTTATCTTGAGCCATTGTCATCTTAACATTGACTTAAGATGTCAGAAAGTGCAGTACAATTTCTATTCCACAAAGCAGGAGAGGATGCAATTTCAAAAGAAATCACATTATGTTTCAATTCCTTTATTATTTCTTTTAGCCAACAAACTAGTGAATTGCTTGAACACTGCTGGTTGCTGTAGTGAAATCATTATGGTGCGATTTCTTTAACATAGCATCATGTAACCTTATTCATTTGAAGGGTAGATGTGTCAAATTCCACACGCTGATATAAATGTTTCTGCCAAAACTAATCAAGTGAGGTTTATTGTCCTCTCCCTAATATATTTTATTTATTTGTATCCATAATACTTCATTAATATCTTGCCTTCATGGCTGCAATGGAAAGACAAGCAGGACTTTAACCAAACCAGTTGCAAGATGAACAGTGTTGTACTGTGAGGTGGAAATGTTGTCTTTTTTTCTTTTCTCGTCTGTTTGTGACTTAGTAGCTTTCAGCTGCCTCTCCCTGTAGTCTCATTGTGCTCATTTCTGCCACTTACATGCAATCCTACCCATGAAAAGCTTCAATGTAGGCATCACTTAATGTATGTTTTTATTATAAATATGCAGTATATATGTACACTTGACCTCACAGGGATCAATCCCTTAAATGTACTTTTGTTCCTGTGTGTGCTTAGGTAATGTTGGAAATAGATTCAAGCAGCCTCGTATCTGTTAGAGTTTCCATTCCTGCTGATGGATGGAATATTTCTCAAATGTTTTTCACCATTGAAAATTAACTTTTAATTAATTACTACCATTAGATTTCCCCAAATCATAAACCGTGTGGCAGCAATTGTTAAGTCAGGCCTTTGTATTCATGTTCATAGATGGCTGTGTGTGGTTTTTTTTTCCCAACCTTATTTTAACCAAATAAAGGGCTGTATATTGCCTGCTGGACCATAGGATTTTTTTTTGTATCTGACACTTTCATTAAAACAGTCTTAACTGAGAATTCTGAGAAATGACCACTCTAAAATAGTCTCAAAAATTGAGGAAAGAAAATGGTTGCTAAGTAAGGTGTTGACTGGAAGATTTGTTTTGGTTTCGGTCACCGCTCTGAACAGCTCTCGATCTTGCACAAGTTCAAACCTGTCTTCACCACCATAGCGTCTTCTTTACCTGGTAAGAGTGAGTCTGTGTCCTCAGGAATTAGAATCGATGGACAGGCTAAATCTCCAGGATTGCAGTGCTAATGCGGGTGAGTGTTCCAGGTTTGATTGTGCTGCGTACGTTCCCGTCACTCCACAGGACATTTGTTTGTTTCACTGAAACCCAATAATTACCCAGAACCTAAATCTTGGTTAATTTATGATTTTGTGCTGTGCGGCTGTGGGGCTTTTTCTTCCTGAATGGGATTTGAGGCTCACCAATACTGTTTCAAGTTTCATGAGGAAACACACACATTCACTACACACACACATGGCACTGTCATGAAAAGTTTGTCTTGGTGGAGGCCACGTAGCGCAGTCACCATTACTGCTGCGGTCAAAATAAGTAACCTGGACGGCTCGGCTGGTTTGTAGCGAGTTCGTAATGTTGCATGACACAGCATGGCAGCCCTTGGAGCCTTGGACCTGACTGGAGTAAAATTGCCTCACCAAATATGAGGTCTGCATTTGCATTTAATTGCCGATGACCTTATTCTAATGTTGGGAAAAAATTAAATGGGGAAAAAGTGAAGTATCTCCCTGTAATGACATTTAAAGCTGCAAATGTGTATGCTTTTATTGTGAAACTAGCAGGTGCGATCAAAAACAGGAGATAAATAGAACTTTTAGTTTGTCAGATGTTAAAATGTCCAAATTGAAGTTAAAATGTAGACAAATATCTTAAAATGCGGAATTGTGTTTAAAAAAAAAATTCTATTCTCAAAACTGTGATGAATTAGGTGATTACCATATTTCTTGCACCAGAAGGACCTTCACCCATGCATGAAGCATCCCGTGTCTTTGTAGATATGGCGTGTAGTAGGCCGTGACATGTTTTGAGCTTCATTGGAACCCTCCAGAACACGCACTCTGTATTTCACCACTGGAACAGAACACCAAATCACACTCCCTTATACTTTATGTTTGGGACGTCTTTTATGTCTGGGCTCCTCATTTAATTGGTCCCATCACACCCATTCATTTTGTCCATGATTGCCTGTCTATGTATGTCCCAAACTGTACATTTGTGAATCAGACGTGTATTACTGATGTGTGTTTGCACTGCACCCACACCAGGCCCCCCAAATCAACGGAAGCTCCCAAGCCAGAGGAAGTGCCAGGTTCTTTTGTTAGCAAGGCCACCCTGGATTAAGCATATCTCACTCTAAATGCCCAGTCTTTCTCTTGGGGATTATCAGAAAAAGTCCCGGGGGGGGTGAGGGGACCCTCTCCTGCTGGACCTCTGTCATCCAGATTCAGCACACTATCACCAGACTGCTCTTTGGTCAAGGGGAGACAATGTGGAGACAATAATGAAGAGAATTTTGATATGGGGCTTCTAATATGTCCAGTTTGGATGCAGTGAAAATATCTTAAAGCATCAAATTGTTGTGTTAAAAAAAATACAGGAGCAAAATGGAATTCATTTCAGTAATTCAAATCCAAAATGAGAAACCCATACTGTTTTTTCCTTTTTAATTGAGCTTATCTAACTTTTCAATATTATCTAATTTATTGAGATATTTGTCAATTTGAATAAATTTTGGGCCATTAGATGAAAACTAAGTCACAAAGTAAGTTGAATCATAATACGATATAAACTGTTAATTTTTCTTTGTTTGGTCAAACATTTCTTTGTGAAAGTCCGTCACAATACAAACACAAAGCAACCCCCCCGCCCCCTTCTTGCTTTTAATGCAACGGAAGAATAATGGGGACCGTTCGACTTAAGTGAGGTAAATGTCGTCATTTAACAGCCTCAATGTGTTTGTGCTCGCCGCCGTCCCAAACACATAAATGTCTCTCCTTGTCTTCATTGTCTTCTCTTGCCTCTCTGGCTCAGGCCTGTGCATCTCCTTCGCTCAAAGGCAGTCATACATATTCCCACTGGCATTAGAATACTAATGCCTCCGTGTGAATAGTCAAATCTTCAAGCAGTGGTGGGAGTTGACCAACTAGCCTCCTCTCATATGTGCGCTGTCTCTAAATCTTCTTTCACTCCCTCTCTCCCTGCTGTTTTTCCAACCTAAATCTCATTTATCTCCGGCAAGGAAACTGCCCTCGCGTTCTATTGGACGTGGCCAAGCTGCTGGGAAAACAGGTGGATGTTCGACTTGTTCCCTCTTCGGCCTTGCCCATGAAAGCCATGGAGCGGTCAATATTTGCAGAGCTTTAAATCTTGGCCTCTTGAATGCTGTTCTTGTTGTCGAGCGGGGTTGCTCGGCATCTGAAAACGGGTGTCTAATTAAGATTGTAAAACTCTTCATGGTTATGGCTTCATCAACCTGACGCAACCACACTGGTGTGAATGACGTCATTGCAGAAAAACCTCACACGGCTGACAGGAAATGTTTGTATTTTCTCTGAATAATTTTTATTTCTACCAAGATGTTTACTATTGGTCAGTCCACATGGATGTGTGTGTGTTTGTTTTGTTTTACCGTATTTTCCGCACTATAAGGTGCACCTAAAATCCTCCAACGTTCTCAAAAGCCTTATAATCAAGTGCGCCTTATATATGGACCAATATTGAGCCCCTACAGCAGGCGTGTCCAAAGTCCGGCCTGCGGGCCAAATGTATATATCTTATATATGGACAAAGTTTTAAAATGGGCCATTCATTGAAGGTGCGCCTCATAATCCGGTGCACCTTATATATGGACAAAGTTTTAAAATGGGCCATTCATTGAGGGTGCGCCTTATAATCCGGTGCACCTTATAGTGCAGAAAATACGATATGACACAAGTTAGTGTTGAAAATGATCTGCTCCTTTTCACAATGCAATCGATTGATGCAAATTCGGCATGATGATCTATACATGACCCCAAATGCTGAATGTGTTAAATAAGGCCCGCTGATTGACATTCAACAAAACAATTCCTTTTCTGTGAGTTCAGACTGCATCAAAGCAGTCGATGACTCTGCCTAAACCACAATTGTTTGAAATATTCCCGTGATTGTTCTTTCCTTGAACACTGTTTGCGTCAAATTGCGCAATCACGTCTCGGTTTTGACTTTGTGGTCTCTTCATGGCGCCCTTAAATCAACCCAAATAAGGAATATAGCCAGAATCCCTGCTCACACTAAATATGAATCTCTCAGCAATATAGAGACAGAAGAGAATGATGACTGACCCCAGAAATGTGCCATGGCATGCAGCCTGGCCGTCCGGCTCTCATCCAGTCACTGTGGCTGCTGGACTGAGGCCCATCGGTTGCCTGTACAAGCTCATTAATCTTGCAGACATCTACCATCTTCACATTTGTTGTTTGACTTTGTTGATTCTGTTTTCCATGAGAGCGTATGCAACATGATTTGTGATGCTTCAAAAAGTTGCAGTATTTGAAATAGAGACCTATGGCAGAAAAATAATTTGGGGCATATTACATCCACTTTGTGTTGTGTGTAGTAGGACATTTTGAATTCCATCTGTACAATAGCTTCCCATTGCAACAAAGTAATTGTAATTTGCTTAACATGATTGTTGGGGTCCTTTCATACAGCTTTTTCAAATCTCTATCTGGTTTATTGAGAAATATTTGAGCTCTTTTGTTTTAACAAAGTTTATGTAAAATAAATAAAAGGAAGACAATAGTATGGACCAAAAAGCCGCAGAACCTCGACACTTACTCTGGTCAACATTTAAGGCTGACACAAATAAAGTTGTGGTTTGAGGGGATTTCTTGGAAAATGGCCCCTCCACTGGCTTGAAAACCACAAATCTTTATTTTGGATTGATGCCTTTGCTGAATGTACAAAAATCAAGGGGTATCAATAAGAGAAGAAAACATGGTGCGTTTTGACAAATGAAAGGCTTATTCTGTTTATGATTCTTTTTTGGGCGGGTGGTTAAAAAACGGGGGAAAGGGGGTTCAATGAAGAATGGGGAGAAATAAACATCACTGGACTGGCTGGCCTCCTGTTTCATTTGGCCAATTGAGGCTCACAGCTATTAGAGCCCAGTCATTACCCAGGAATCTGGAGTTGGGAAAATAAAACCATATTCTTCCTCCTTCTCTTTCTTCACCAACCCGCCCCCATCCTCACCCCTTTTTACATAGGTTAAGCTATCTACCACATTTCCATTCTACTTACTCTCTTTGTGTACCGTATTTTCCGGCCTATAAGGCGCACCGGGCTATAAGGCGCACCTTCAATGAATGGCCCATTTTAAAACTTTATCCTTATATAAGGCGCACCGGACTATAAGGCGCACCATTAATGCATCATGTCAGATTTTTAATCCAAATCAAATCATTCTCCATTTTATCTTTTTTATTTCAACTTCAGATGGAACAAATTACTTTATAATCATAAAATAATGATCCATAGTCTTTTTGATTCATGATTCATAGTCTTCAGCGGGCCACTTATGATTGATTTCATGACACAATGCTTTGGGCCAGTTTAAATTTAGGAATTTGGTCCATATAAAAGGCGCACCGGACTATAAGGCGCACTGTTGGTTTTTGAGAAAATTTTAGGTTTTTAGGTGCGCCTTATAGGGCGGAAAATACGGTACTTTGTCTTTTGGTCCACAGACAGTTTTATACTTTCCTCTGCTGGTCTGTGTTGCAGTAACACACAACGTCAGTCTGTTTGAGTTGCGGAATCGATTACATTTTCATGGAAGACTATTCCAGGTTGATGTTTACAAGCCACTATACCATCACCTCAGTGGTAGGAGTAACATAAAACGTTGCTATGGGAAAGGAAGTCGAAACATCCCAGGGTAAGCTGGGCTACAAGAATTATTTTCTCATCTATGGTAAAAATGAGCAGCCGCATTGGTTTGCGGTCTCTCTTTTTCTCTGCTCGGTAAACAAAAAAGGGAAGAAGATGGTCCCCACCACACATGGAGGGAATGTGAGAAGGATCAGCATCAGAATCAAAAACGTCTGTGCAGGAAATCGCTCAACGATCTGTGCCAGTTTTACCACAAGGATGTGAAATGGATGAGGGAGTACAGCAAGTTTAGGAAACGCAATCACAAGCAACACTTGGATTCATTTTTTTTAATATACTCATTAAGTGTCATTTTGTAGAGACAAATGGAGTGACAAGTATGTCATGTATGAACTGAATTATTCTTACTGATGGCTATTGTGGCGATGAGCATCACAAATTTTCCTGACCTCATCCTTTTTAGTTTATTGTGACTAAGTGTGAAGTCTGTGGTTGCCCTTCAGATTATCTCATTATCTGTCAGCAAGCCTGTCATCCTTTCTCCTGTGTAATTTCACCTTAATTCAGCTTCACATCATAAAATTAGCTGACCTGAGACATGCTCAACTGAGTTCTTGGCCCAAGGGACAACTTTCCATCAACACCATGTTTGTCTGACAAAGGGGACCAGCCTCTGCTGGATTAAATCTCCACCTCCAGCTCTCAATAGAGGGGTAGAATGCAGAGCTGTGGACTGGCACCTGGCTCGAGCTCCAAGGAATATCGGTACATGAGTATCGGCTTCAATTACACTCAAACTACATTACAGGTGATTGTAATGTGACCTCTAAAGTTTTGAATGTGCATCTCCATCTGTTAAATGTTTTAGTATGAACTTGCTGTTATGTAGTATAAGGCACTAAATGACAAAATTTACAGAAGATGTCCAATCCACCCATCAGCCAGTATATACGATGTTTTTCTTGTGTTGCATTAAAACAGCAAAAACAGTTACATGTTTTTCTGTGTTGCTCATCCCCGATCTTCAACGCCCTTTAAACACAATCCTCCATCCCTTGTAGGAAAATGGAGCGTGGTAGTCTCTTTTTTTTGGCCAGGCTGGAGCGGGACAGAAAGAAATCTTTTTCATGAATGGATGAGTTTGGCTCAATGGGCACCTTGCCTGTACCTCCTCCAGCGGTGGGCTGACAAATTGTGCAAGACATCTTTTCATTTGTTGAGGAGTGGCAGGCCAGACAGTTAATGTACACTATATGTAAATGAGGAGGTTTCAGGGTGGTTCTTATGGAGTGCCTGAAGCTGGGGGTCTGCAGGGTGACTGCGCTTGTCAGTCAGAGCACAGTCTGCGGGAAAGCAAAGGCCATCCGGGCCCTTGGTGGCCTAACGTGGTGGCCTTTTATGAATTCATCAAACTGCTCACCCCCTCAAGTCACCCCGTGCTCAGGAAGCGCATTGACAGATGAATGGAGAGATCATGTCAATGAGGAGGATACAGCCGGATACCCGACTCACGGTGGGGGTGGGGTGTCATGATGCTGATCTTGATAGGATGGAATGTAAAGCCATGGAAGCTGGATATAACATTAGAGATCTGTTGCATGATTTTATAATTGTCTATATAAGCTGCCCAAAGCCTTCGGAATAGTAAGTGCTGGTCAAAGTAACTTGTATTACCGAAGGAATTCTTCTTTAACCAATCAGATTTCAAATTCAACCTCAGGGGGCCAGTGCACTAGCCCGTGATGATGTCACCATTTCCAACCTCTGAATAGTAGGTCAAAGCAAAACCTTTTACGGCCAACTTTCTACTAGCAAAATTGATAATGCAGGGTTTTGGACTCCTTTTTTTTTCAGGGAGCAACAAGTCATGGTTCAGCTTGCAATTGCCACATGACCAAACAGAAAAAATCGTGATTGGTCCTTACCTGATCATCATTTTCAGTCCATGGAAAATGCCAAAATGCGTTGTAAATGTATTCAATGTACATAAAGAATAATGATGTTATCAAATTAGAACACAGATCACGTAGCATTGAAGTTGTGTAGAATTGCAGACAAATGAGATTGATTGAGAAAAAAAATGAGGCTGAAGCTCAACGGGGGTAGGGATTTTGACAATACAGATTTGAAACAATGTCAAACGTTTTAGGAAAGAATGTCCTCTGTTGACAGACGAATGATCTCGCATCCAAAGCGAAGTGTGGTCTGCGCAAGTCCAAACCATAACACTGGAGTCAGCATATCATGCAACGAAAAAAGAAGGCTCCTAATCATAGTCAGACTTTGCGGCTCGTCACCACATGCATCTCCATAAATCCTCTTCTCTATCCAGCAACTGTCTGCATTGCTTCTTTTTGTCGAACATCCAAGACAATACCATTAAATATCCCTGGTCGGGTGCTTTTATATAGGCTTGACCTTTCACCTCTATAACTGGTGTTAAGGGCAGTGAAAGTGAGCTGCATGTGTGTGTGTGCACTAACGACGGGTGTCTGTCAAGGTTGTTCTGGTCCAAGCTGGGCTGTCTGACCTCTTCATGGCCCATGTATTGTGCATGTCTGGCTTTGCTAGTCTTGCGTCTTATTTATGACCTGACTAAATCCGAGCCCAACTGCCTGAGGCAGAGGCGGAGGTAAGGGACTACATAACCACCATATAGTGCATTCCTATGCACATGACTGACGCTCAACTTGACTTTATTGGAAGACTCTCGGAATTTACTTTCAGAAAATTCGCTGATTCAACCGCCGCTCCCGTAGAGACTTGTCAAAGGTAGTTAGGCTGTAGTTGCTATGTCATCAATAATGTTTCTGCGGGACATTATTTTTTCCCTCATAAGAGTTTCTAGGTGATACTTGGCATTAATTATGCGGAGTAAGTAAACACTGTTTTGTCAGATGAGACATGAATAGCTCGCTGCAACATTGTTATTAGATTCACACAAGTCTGATCAAAAAGTTAAAACATACTCTACAGAAAAACAAGCATTCACACTCACACTCTTAGGCAATTTGATATTTTTCAGATAACCTGACATGCTTGTTTTTGGAATGTGGAAGGTAGTCAGAGTACTCGGAGAAACCCTAAAGCACATGTGTCAAACTCAAGGCCCGGGGGTCAGATACGGCCCACCACATCATTTTATGTGGCCCGCGAAGACAAATTGTGCATCAAATTTGTGTCATTACTAAAATTGCAAATTGTCTTCACTTTTAGTATCTTTTTGTTAAATATTTGACCAGTTTTCACTCGTCTGGTTTGAGAACGAGTTATTTGTCAGTTTGTTTGGTAGCTTTTACTGTATACAATATGAGGTGCTCATACATTTATTTGGGTTGATAGTCATAATGGCCCTCCGATAGAAACTATGACTACAATGCGGCCTGTGAAAAAAATGAGTTTGACACCCCTGGTTTAGGTGTTAGGGACAAAAGCATGGGAAGAACATTTAAGATCCACAGAAGAGCACTGACCACTATTCCACAATGTGACACAATCTTAGGTATATTTATTGGAATATTTCACCTGTTCTTTATTTCTTTCTAAACTCTAACTGTAAATCTGTTATTTTCAATTTGATACAAAAGTACCCCAACTATAGGGAACCAAAAACCCACATGCATACTTTTATTACTGCTTATATCCATCATGCAAATGCAGCCGCCATTACTAAATGTTGGGGATGCAAGTGAAAAGAGGGACGAGTGTTTCAGAGTCCATCCCTCTCTCTTTTTTAGATGCACTCCCCCTTTTCTTTGTGGTTAAATGCTGCGGAAAATTGGATGTCCCGGCAAAGCAGAGGTGGATGTTTTTCCCCGAAGCGGAGTGCGGATGGAGCACATTCCAGGGGAAAGCTGTGTAAATCCCTCCATTGATTTGGTACGAAACCCTCCTGACCTCTGGAATACATTAGAAGATTAGCCACGGAGGCCATGTGCACACGGTTCTCTCGGCTCAACCGTCAGCCTATTCAAAGTCTATGGCAGAAGCGGGCCGTCCGTGGCCCCCCAAACACTGAGCCCGGATACCAGGGGGCAGATGGGCCCACACCCAGTGATATACTCCAAACCCAATTACTCTTTTGTGTGTGAGTGTGCATTCATTCGTGTGCTAGTACTTTAAAAACATGTTTACTTCTTTTGCAAATGAAGCGCTCAAATTGGGAATTTATAGTTAAATTCTTCCACCAGTACTTTATTTCGGCATTTGTTGACGTTTCCAAAAATATCTGAACTTCCTCGTGCAACGTGCTCTAAATAAATTAATTAATCAAAAATAATAAAAATTAAAAATACATTCATTTTTCCAAAGATACCTTACTAGTATGGACAGTAAAGTGAATGAATATTTTCTAAGCATTTTTTAAAATGGGTCCCTCTTAGTATACTAAGCCACAGCTACATACATGCCACTCAAATTTAAAAATAAGCATTTAGCAGTATAAAAAAAAACAGTATAATGTTCTCTGACCTGGATATTTAGATAATCATAGGATACGATTCATTTAAATAAAATACAGTATTGCTACAAGACAAATAAAACACAGCACCTGTAGCTATATTTTGCTATATCATACATTTTATTGTATTACAGATCAGTGAGTTCACATTAACTCATATGCAGTGATAATATTCAAGTTTAGCCAGCTGACGCCATTTTTAGTGACTTTAAGGATTGCTTAGTAATTCCTTCTTTCATATCCTGTGCTGAGCTTAACATGAGCTGTCCTTTACACAATGGGGAGGCGTGGCCTTGTATACCGGGTGGCTCTGCATCCTACATCTATTTTACACTATGTTTCAGCATCACAATGTGTGTGAATGGGCCATTGACCTGCACTTGTGCTCACTGCATGTTCTGATGATTGCATCTTGCTCAGTGAGGTCTAAGGGCATCCAGCCAGGTCAGGGCCAAAGGCAATGCGGTCACATCCAACATAAGCCACCAAGTCCCCTTTGCCCTTCTTTCTATGAGATGACACAAGACCTGCCTTTCCCAACATTCCATTGCTGTCCATCAAATCATCTGTGAGCAGTTTATTTCATTCCATTTGTATGACATACTGCAGAAATCTTGTAAAAACCAACACCTGTTGATCTTTTGCACTCAGTTACAGTCCATTAGCTCTACTGGAAACTCTTGGTGTGTATTTAAATGTATTGATGTCGCTCTACTTAATCCTTCTTATACATTGTATTCACAATTCAAGTTGAATACCTTTCAAACTATTTTCACTTTTACTGCATAGACAACTGAGCTCATCTTTATTATAGTATAAAGTAACACGCCATTGCACGCTTGTTTCTATGCGGCGGTATCACATTCCACATTCCTTCAAAAACTGAAGGCAGTAAAAACAGGTCTTGAACGTATCACAGATGACATTTATCAAGCACGTCACTCTTGCCACTTTTATTGTCTCCAATTGTACTGTAAAGAAGTACACACAAAAGACAGTATAGCAGCTATAGCTACATTCTAATAAACCATCCCAACTTCATTTCCGGGAGGTTGGTTTCCTCATAGAAACATGTTGACCCACCACGGCTGAATGAATTCCTTTTTTTTTCTTTCTCTCTGAATTTCTGAAAGCACGTAACCCCCACTACTATCTCTCTGTACCCTCGGTGATGTTTACACGGCAATCGATCGGGCTTCCGAGAGTCGTAAACAACAAGTGATCATTACTAGCTGCAAATCCAAAGATGTGATAGAAAACAAGACAGTGAGCCCAGGGGTGTCATGTTCTCACTCCACCTGTGATTTATTCCTCATAGTCAACTGAACCTTGGTTCATGTTCCTCATTCTTTCTACTCATTCTCTGTTCTACTATCCTCCCTCCTCCCCTTTCCTGCATCTTTTCTATTTCTCTACCCGTCACAGGATTATTGTCTACGCGACAAGCACTTGGCCTCCCACAGAAGGAGCAATTGCACAAAACCTCCAACCTAGTGCTACATTTGAGAAGGGGTGTGAAACTTAAACACTGCCCCCCCGCCCTTATGCTGTCTTTTGTCTGTATTGAGGTGTCAGAGGTCAGCGACCCTATAATTTCTCAACCCATCATCTCCTATGACAGAGCATAATGAAATGTCAGGCTTGTTTTTTTTTGTCCTCATCAGGATAAATTGTAGTTCATTTAAAAAAAAACACAAAACTACAAAACACAAATTCTCAATCAACAATTGCATTTTCAATTCTTTTTCAGGTCGAGAAATTTCTGTATCATGAGAGAACGATGGTTGGGGGCTCTGCTGCTAGATTTTGGCAATGCACTAGCAACGAGGGAGGGGTGCTCAGTGTGAACATGATGAGGATCAGGGATCATCTTACAAGGTGTGTCTCCCTTACTGACTTTCTCTCTTACAGTAATTGCAAGCTGATTTTTTTTTTCCCACAGTGTTTTTTGCCACGCTGGTAATGAGTTTAATGACAACAAACACTCAAAGGGTTAAAGATGGTCATGAGAGCACATATGTGGCTTTTGATATTTTCAGCTTCAGTGTAATAGCTTCAAGATGATCGTTCCCGCTCAAATCTTACTTTTTTTTAGTTTTGCTCTTTTCCAGGAAACTAAAGTGCTGATTATCTCCCTGTTTATTTTAGCTCTTGGGAATATTGTGACAAATAAATCCAGACTGAGTGCATGTTCTTCTTGCACCTGAGTTTTCTTGCTAGGCTTCATCCCATAATCCCACATTCCCCCAAAACATTTTAGGTTAACTGAATTTAAAAAATCTGAGGTGTGAATGTGTTTTGAATGAATGAATGAATAAATAAATAAACAGATAAATAAATAGATTGAAAACAATCATAAGTGTGAATGTGTTTTGAATGAATGAATAAATAAATAACTAGGCGGCTCGGTGACGCACTGGGTAGCACGTCCACCTCACAGTTGGGAGGGTGCGGGTTCAATTCCACCTCCGGCCCTCCCTGTGTGGAGTTTGCATGTTCTCCCCGGGCCCGTGTGGGTTTTCTCCGGGCACTCCGGTTTCCTCCATCATCCCAAAAACATGCCTGGTAGGCCGATTGAGCACCCCAAATTGTCCCTAGGTGTGAGTGCGAGTGTGTATGGTTGTTTGTCTCTGTGTGCCCTGCGATTGGCTGGCAACCGGTTCAGAGTGTCCCCCGCCTACTGCCCGATGACGGCTGGGATAGGCTCCAGCACGCCCGCGACCCCCGTGGGGACTGAGCGGTATGGGAAATGGATGGATGGATGAATAAATAAATAAATAAATAAATAAATAAATAAATAAATAAATAAATAAATAAATAAATAAATAAATAAATAGAAAAAATCATAGGTGTGAATGTATTTTGAATGAATAAATAAATAAATAAATAAACACGAAGAAAAGAATAAATGTATAAATAAATAATCTAGTCCACAGCTCCTGTCTTGCTCTTTGTGACACACATTACATTAAGTCCAACTCACTTTGTTGAAATGTGCTCTGCTGAAACATTTGGACTTGTTGGCCTAGTCCCATCTTTCCACCGTGACATGATGATGATTGATGGAATCTGCACTAACAAGGCATCCAAACTGCTTTAAGTGCTTTGAAATGAAGTAGAGCATTGGAGCTTGATTAATTCATTTTGCACAGTACATTTTGTTAAACGAAGACATCCATTAGTCACCACATGTTCAGACATACACGCCTGTTTACTCAAAGAAAGATTCTATAGATTTTCCCTGGCATGTTTCAGATTTGAGTTCAACCTTAATCTTTCTTTTTATAAATTACTTAGATAAAAGCTATTTTGTTTTTTAGGTGTGTAGACAGCCGATCCAGGTGCACCCAATGTTACCTGCTGAGTTTACACGCCTGGAGAAAATTTTTTAAATCCATCCTGCTTTGCACAACTCACAACTTCAAACATTGCTGAGGGCAAGTGGGTGGTGAAAATAGAACCTGGCAAATACTGAAAGATGACTTTTTTGGGAGATGCCAGAGCTCAAGCTCATGATTAGGACTTGCAAGTTTGTGGGACATAATGTAAATCTGTCAGTCTGAGCCGCTAGAAGGGCATGTTGCAACCTGAAGCGTAGAGTCGAGCCAACTCTCTCACAGTCTATCCTCTGTCAAGAAGCACAGGAGGTTCTGTAAGCATTAAGCACAATATTACAATGGAATGTGTACCATCATTTCAATTTGGATTTTCAGGACAGAGGAACTATCATGTGTACTGTACAACAGTGTTCTTTTCCAAGTGTCATAAATCCATTTGGATTATTTTAAGAGAAATTCCATTTACTTGGACCCGCACATTTTTACAAACACTTGTTCGGGTAAATCGATAAATGGGCTCAGCCATCACACGTTCGCCAAGAGGTCATGTGTGACAGTTAAGGGCATGACAAGATTGATCTTTTCAAAATGTGTCTTTTATCTCATTTTAGAATAAAAGCTCCTTTTTTAATCATATCTATTGTTTTTATGTTCTCCAGTTTCTATCTCTAGATGTAATACAGACACAGCTTGTATCAAAGGGGTCAAAGGGCAGGGCACTGGCGAAGAGGTTACACCTCAGGAGACCGTTCAGCTCAAATTAGGCCATAGATTGGCGTTCACGGTCAAAATAGTTAACCTTAACTCACCTCGCTATCCCCTAAGAAAACATATGCTTTGCCTCAATGCCTCACTTTTACTTTAGCGAGGACAAAAGTCTGCACATTCCTCTGCATACATTACATACATATACAAATATTGAGGATAATATCACTTGATCATAACATTATTCATTGCATGAAGAACCTTTTTCTTATTTTCTTGCCACTCGCCAGAGTAGTCTCTATTGAGGTACGGAGAAACAACAGACAGAATTAAATGTGGGTGTGGGGATAACAGCACACAGCCAAGGTCAATTCTATAACTGCCACCTTCCACAGTAATTCAGATGCCGTGACCAGGATTCTCGTCCAATCACGGTCAAGCTGAATGAGTTAGGGTGGGACGGTGGAGGTGTTTCGAGCGTTGGGGGTAATGACTTGTTGATGACATCAGAACATAGAGCAGAGTCTTTTCTTGGCTCGGGGGTTAAAGGTCGGACATCCCATTGGCTGACCTTGCGATTTATTCCCGGGGCCCCCTCGATCTATAAACACAATGAGAGCGATGTGTGTGCTGGGAATGTGCGTCTGTCTGAGGTGACCACGTCAAAACGTACCCTAAGTACACATTGTTTGTTTCCTCAGACCTGTTTGGTGCTCGTCACAAATAGCAGACATATTTATTTAAAGTGAAATGACTCCCTATAGCAAACAGATGTTTTGACAATAGAGAGTCCAGTCTCTGCCAGAGAAATAGTGCATTAGAGTTCTAGTAACAATAAAGATTCATCTTGTGAGATATGATATCTGGCTGCTTGTTACTGAGGACAGGCTGGTTCTGTCCTTCATTTAATATTTAACCTGGCATCCTGTTACTCCCAGGAAAGAAATTCCTGGGACCACTGTAGTCAGCATAAATGTCTAATCTGCAATAGTTACGGTGCCAAAATTGCCAAATTACATTAATTTCTCCAAGTCAATGTTCCATGATGTGGGAAGAAAATCACACAGAAAACAAGAATGTCTTTTTACCATGGCCAATGTTAAGATGTCAACCTTTATTGTACTTTTAATGTGGGGAGACAATCTTACCAGTACTGTTAAGCACACGATTCAGTCCTTACGTACAAATATGAATCATATCCAGAATGAGTGACGATAATTGTGTGCCCTCTCTAAGAACCGTACGCACATAAGAGAAGTGAAAAAAAATGAAAGTGTTCATTTTTCATTTCATAAAAGGTACAAAATTGTCAGTGCCACTTTTTTTGTGTTCCTCTCAGGAAAAGTTCTGTCTTATTTTTTTCAAATTAGAAAATTACCGACAGTCGTGGGAGGAAACGTAAACACTGATCAGACACACTGCAGCAGTTCATCTTGCTGTTTCCTTATTTCACTTTTATTTTACATTGTAACGGGAGGGGTTAAAACAACCAAGCGCTCCTATCTGACCTGAAAACATCACTTTTTGGTTTTGTGCTCAACCTTTAGTTGAATTGTACGCATCCCAGCTATTTCAAACACTCCTGAGTCCTAGGCTGGAAACATGAGGAATCTGGAGGGGAGGAGGACAAGTTGCCTGTTGATCTAAAGTCACATGAATCACTTAGTAAAGTGCAGAGCTCAGTTAATGTTAAGTTGTCTACCAAAGTGAAAGAAATGTTGATGTGTCTGTAAGTTTCTAGTCAATGGAAAGATGATGATGCAAGATACCGTTTTTTATTCTGTGGCGGAGGGAGCAGTTCCAGTGTGACACAAATTTGGCCAAATTTTTTTTTATAGGAAAATATGCTTCAAAATAATATAATGTAAAATATATAAAATATAAAATAATATAAAAATATGCTTTGGAGGCCAGAGTGTCAACATGCATACTGTACAATGTGTTTAGGCCAAAGAGCACATGTGATCTAAGGCAAAGGTCTTTTTTTAGAGGCTTGATATTTACAGGTTTAATTACTATATTTTTGCACTTACACACAGGGATGGGTTAAATGCAGACGACAAATTTCACCACATCCAGATGTGTGTGTGACGATCATTGGGACTTCGACTTTAACTTTTAACTTTAAATTTTGATATGTGGGATATGAGAGAAGCACGAGAAGAGAATAAAGTTATCTTGTGAGAATGAAGTCTCAGATATTATACTATAAGATTCAAGATTTTACGATAGATTACTTTACTATTTACTATTTAGACTATTATTTACTATTTACTATAGATTTTACTATAAAAGTTAGGTATTTAAAAAAAAAAAGTTTTAAATGTTTAGGTTAAAGTTTTAAATGACCTGAAAAATATTATTCTTGTAAATTTACAACTTTAAATTGTATCCGTTTTTTTTCTTTTGTATAGCCATAATTATTCTCTATTCGGAATAGTGGTTCATTGTATAGTATTCTCACTAGCAGTTCAAAAGAATTATTTCCATTACTTGGTTTACCATCATCTCAGAATGTACTTCACTGTAAAAAGGGCAATTCTTGCCAAAACATTCCTCCTGTCAAATGAATTTCGAGGTGTGTGTCTGCCTACCTCTTTGCAGTATTTGGCCCCCGTCCCCCAGTCGCACACAGCTTTGTGCATTGGTTTCATATTTTGCTCAGGATATGACTCACTTGTGTTTGATGTTTTAATTATACAGGGCAGTGCATGGAGAGGGCTCGCTAAGATTTGGTTTTCTTACACTTACAACAACATATTGCCGCCATTCATCATCAAGAACAGCACCCCGAGATGGATGAGCCTGCAAAGGACAAGTGTGCTTTGTGCTCTGTGAATGCATATTTCTGTACGGCCTCTCTACACGTTTTGCTTTTGGAGTGGATGTAAACATGAACCGCTGAACTAGTAGACATTGCAGTGTGGCTGATTGGCTGAAGGTGAGGCAATCTCCAGCTGTGATTTTTTTTGGCCTTATAATTTTAGATTTTGGGCCACTGTGCACTTAGTAAAAAAGTTGTTCTTGATCCCTGAAATAATTGTGTACCAATCCACACAAAAATCAGTATCTAAATGTCCCACACAAAGAAGTTTAGTTTTTATTGACACTTTCAGCGGTGTATTAACTATTAATTTAACAATAAAGGCTCCTCCCTTTACCTTGAATATAATAAGTGGCATAAAAAATGGGTGGATACATGGTTTGGAAAGCCCTGAGGCTGAAGGAACTGCCAGAGGAGCTGAGAGACAAGCTTGCGGCAAAGCTACAAAATAATGGCTGTTGCCTTTAATGTTCCCAAGAGCATAGTGGCCTCCATAATTCTTCCATGGCAGAGGTTTGGAACAACCGGGACTCCTCCTAGAGCTGGAGCCTATCCCAGCATAATAGATGGACTCCAGCTTCCACTGGTCGCCAGTCAATTGCAGGGTGCCTCTGAGCAGGCACTTGTTGTAAAAAGATTGTGCTCAACCTCATGGCTAGGTTTCTTTGCTGAATACATGACCAAAAAATGCCCAAAAATTGTTTTTCATTTCCAGCTGAAGGGGGTGACTGCACCTTTCTACAACAGCAGGCAGAATGTCCTGAGTAAGTTATTATCATTGGCTCAACAAGAATTAAGAGTTAAGGGGAAGAAATTAGCTGGTGCCAAGGACAAAGGGAAGCTAGTTGTTGATTAACTCACATCAACAGCATCTTTAATGCGTGTAGCTGCAGGAGGGGCGCTTCACCAGCACAGAGAGGCCTTCACATTTAGAAGAATGAGTCTCAGCTTTGAGAATATGCTTACACGCAAGCTTTCCGCTGAGGGTTCTTAAGAACAATCTGAACGAATCAATGTGTTGCTTTCAGATGCTGCTAAGATTGCATTGCCACGTTCTTTCCCTTTTACTGCCTTTCATTGTTTCAAACAGAAGAGCAGCAGGACGAAGGAAGCAAGAGGTCCGGATAAAACATTGTACAAGAACATCAATGACATGTTGATGGATACCACAGTGCCGGGCATTGACTCCATGTTGTTTGCAGTGAAAAGGTCTTAAGACTTTTCCTCGCTCAAAAGTGAGATGCCAAGCGGTGGAGAATCATTTTGAAGAGGCAAATAAATTATGTAACAGAGGGAAATAAACAGTGTAGGCTTTCTGTGCCACACCTGAAAAGTCAATAAAAGTATTCCTCCCTAAATTAAAATCTCACTAATTTTGCTCTTACTTGGCAAGATGACAAACCACTTGTGGGTTTTTATCTATTATGGTCAACCTTTTTGTTATATGGTGCTATCTTGTGTGTTATCAGTTTAATTCCATTTTAATGTGTCTTCCTGTGATTGTGAGGCCATAAAACAACCTTCTAGACATCCGGTTGTCACTGGGTGAGGTGGGAGTGGCTCTGAGGTAACTTCATTGAAACAGGATTCATCCTGGTTTATAGTTGGCCTCTAAATAATCAGTAATAAATATTGGTTTTAATCAAATCTTTCCCCATGGAGGCTCGGGGCTGAGAAAAACCGGTCTCGTCCGCTGCAGATCATGAGATGTGGCGCCTTCTACACTAGGGGACGCTCTGACTGCGGAGCGCGTCTCCTGCTTCTAAGTGAGTTGAACACGGTCACACGCGCTTGGAGGGATGGATGGATGGGCGGAGGGAGGGAGGCGAGGCCCAAAAGCACTGCGGCCAGGAAGCAGCTCAAATTACAGGCAGGGGGAGGTTGAGGGAGGAGAGCAGTGTGTGGAGACGTAAGGAGGAGAAAAAGCTAGTAAACCTGACAAAGCGTCTGCGTAAAACACTGCGAGGAGTGTCGCCAAAGAGGACGCACGCTGATGGATTTTGCATCGGACATCTGTATTATTGTAGCTCCTAATCCCACGTCCACCTTTAGACTGACTTTCTTTTGACTTTACAAGTGCACAGCTGGATTGTTGTTGCGCCCCTGGAAGAAGAAACTTGGTGACGAGGAGGAAAGTTTCGGGGCAACTTTACTGTGCGTTTTTTTTTTTTTTTTTTAACCCTCGCTTCCACGGATAAAACGCGTAAAAGTAGGAATTCTTTGCATGGCAGTGGACTACTCTGCGAGTCAGACTTGGAATATATTCTGTGATTTGATCTGAGTGGATTAGTGAACGCCAGTCAGATTTTCTTTTTGGAGCGTAGAGGAGTTGGGAGACATTCCTCCGTCTGGATTGAGCCCATGTTCTGTCCTCCCTTATTCGTGCATGCCAAAACAGAGCTCCACGGTTTTACTCCACTTTGGTAAGTGTTTCTTCTGTTTATAATCCAACTCAGCAGCAAACGTTTTTATTAACTACCCCCGGTCTCACTGCATTCATGCAGAAGTATTTTTTTTTAAATGTAAGCTTTCAAATTTGGAATTCCCGGCCAAAATGCATGTAAATACTTCTTTAAAATATGCAACGACAGGTATTGCCAAGAGTGCATGGGACCAAATTGTGTTGAACTGCATTGAAGGAATGTATTTCTCCTCCTTGTAAAAATAGACTCTTGTTTGTTTTAGAAGGCAAAGAACTATACAACACCTTGCATCATCACTTTAGAGCCCATTAACGTGGGTCCTGGTTATTTATTACAATGCTTAATTTTCTACTGCGCCTGTATGGGGCCAATTATCCCGTGACCGCAGTTGTTTTTTCACTGCTTTGGTGCCGGGGCCCCTAAATCACCGAGCAGCTCCAAATGACCCCCCAATTGAGGAAAAGCCAACTGATTTGAATCTCAATAGGTATTCAATCAGCGCCAAGAAATTTCATTCAAAGTCTACTTTAAATGAAGAAGGCGCTCACGTTTAGAGCAAAGCAACACCATCAAACCGTCATTTAGTTAAGTCTTGCATTTCTATTATTATTTTATCTTATTTTGGACAATTTCTTCTTTTTCTAATCTACTAAAGTGAAATATAAACTCATTATTATGATTGTGGTAAGTTACATTTTATTGTAATTGTGACATCATGGTGACTTTGATTGTGATGTTCATTAAGTCAAACAATGCGTTTGTAAAATAAAATAAAAAAAAAAAGCATTAATATAGAAAGTAATAATATCAGACTTTTTGTGGGCTATTTTTAAATTTGATTCGCATAATCGAGTGATAGAAATACGCCAAAGGACAGTAGTGTGCAACAGGTTGGGTGCATCTTCTGTATACAGAAATCAATACAGAAATAGATTTCATGAGACGAATGTGGCATCGAGCGGTCAGATCTGATTGTGGCGGTTGAGAGAAAAATAAGATTTGTATGTTAAACAAACTACGATTTCTTGTTAGCATGCCAGATTTTAATGTTACAAGGTTTTTGGCTAAGCTCATTTTCCTGCAGTAACAAAGTATTACATTTAAGTGTAGAAACTTCTGGTGCCTCACAGCGTCCTCTCATTTTGTCTCCCTTCATCCTCAAGTTAAAAGATTTGGTGAAAAACACTAAAATGGTAGAAGCGATTCCTTTAGTAACTATTGTTTTATTCTGTTATCAGCCCAGGTGATCGGGTGAATTCCAGTGCCTGACAGTCCGCCCCGGCAGCAGTTGATGGTTGGGCGGACCCCCTCAGATGGGATCAGTGTCCAGGGGGCGTCGGAGAAGGGGGGTATGGGGAGCGCTGGCCCCCTCTAACGGGATGGCCTCGTGGGCCTGGCTTCTGGCTGCCGTCTTGCTGTCCCTGTTGACTGTCAGCTTGGCCCGGCCACCCCTAACCGCCACCAAAGAAGAGGAGGCCACTCTGGAACCTGAAGGTGAGCAACCAAAGCGGGTCAGAAGAGATGGGTAGTTTGTCAGATGGAGGGTGGTCACAATTTATGTAACATTTGTTCTTATAAAGCATGTGCAGATCACATTGAGTTGATGTAAAATGCTTAAAAAATGTGAAAGGGCCAACCAACATGTATATAAACAAACCTCCTCTTTTGTCATCTGTTGCTGCGTGAGTGTGAAAGGCAGGTTGGTGGGACCGGGTAGGGTGGGACACTGTTTATGCTGGCAGCACTTTCATACCATGCCTGCTTGCTTGGAATTAAGTTAAAGATGGAAAGGGAGAAACTCAAAATGCTACCATTTGCTTTCACTGTTCTGGGAGTTAAAAACATTCAACATAAAGTAGTTTATGATTTGTTTTTCTTTAAGACAGATACTTAAAATAAATGATACACATATTTTATTTTTAAGTGACGGTTTTGCAAGGAATCTTAGAGATTAGGTCAAACTGTTTAAAATGTGCCAGTAAACCTTTTACTCTCACTTATGTTTGGTTTTGTCACATATTTTTCATTTTGTGTGTTTGTGTGTATCGGTCAGACATTGGTCTAAAAACGTATTAATATACTAATGCATGAATCGTATGAATGAAAGACGTGCTATCCATTGATAGAGGTACAGTTTGAATCCAATTGTTTGATCCTGGTTGTTATCTTGGCATTCTATTATTGTTCTCAATTGGAGACTTTGCCGTGTTTTTGTCTCTAGTTATATTGTCTGCCAGGATAGTTTATTTTTATTTCGGTGCAAAATAGCATTCCAAAGCCTTTTGTTGTACTACTTTAATCAACATGCTAATTGGTTGTTTGGCAAACAAAAAAACCCCATCACTTTTCCGCAATCCCCCAGCACACAGTATTCATCCCCCAACTTCTCTTGCTCTATACTTTGGAGGTCAAAAGTCAAAGTCTGCTTTATTGTCAATTTCTTCACATGCCAAGACACACAAAGAAATCAAAATTACGTTCCCACTATCCCACGGTGACAAGACATAGTACACAATATACATGCAAGTAAACACCACAAACTATGATTGTTGTGTTGATGAGAGGCTGTCTCGCTTTGCTGTGGCTCAGGGGACAAACAGAGGGACAGCAAGAGTTCTCCAACCCTCCACGAGTCGTCTATAGGGATTTGGGCACATTTGACTCATCCTTTAAATGAGATTTCATGAAGTTGAAGCCCTCAGAAGTGATGGGACTGCAAATTCGGAGGCTCTCAGTCATGCAGAACGTGTTCCAAATGCCTGTCTTGCTCCCACTGGTGTCACCTGGAGGGCGTACGTGTCAGGGAGACAGATTGGCTGCTGACCCCACCCTTTCTGTCCTAATAATCCCCCCGTACGGGGATGTTTGGGATTCCCTCTAGCCCTGCTCTGCTCTGCAGCCATGCTACGTGTGCGCGTGGGAGTAAAATAGCTTTAGTTTGGTGTATCAGTGTAGTCTCAGTCGAGCTCGTGTTGCCCTACGAGTTTTTCTACCTGTAACATTTGTAGCCAAGCCAGTGTGGTGGTTAAGGCTCAACACAACAGCGCCATTGTTGTCAGTGAATCCGCTGTGGTATCTGTGGGAGCGTGTTTACCTTGTCCAGGCGCACTCCGTTTGCACTCAGACAATGGCGCCAAACACAATCCTTGACATTGGTTTTTTTTGTTTTGTCGAGTTCACAGGCCTTGCTTTTGCGTACATCGAATAAGAGTGGCATGCTGGAGGACGGCCCAAAAGCGAGTGCAGCTGACAAAAGTCAGTTCATGACTTGGCCCTTGTCTTGTTTTTCGTGCCAAACTTTGTTCTTTTAAAAAAAACATTCTGTGCTGCGTGGAAATCAACTTCTCCAAATAGTTGAGTGGTTAGATAATTAGAGACAGCTAAGTTGAGTCTTTCATGTTGAGACTGACACAACTAATGTTTGGAGGTTTTTCAAAGGAGAGTCCACTGTATGAAGACTGTAATTGTGGACTTGGTCACAGACTTGTTTGATACTACACTGATGTCCAAACCAAAAAAAAAAAAAGATGCCTGCATGCAATAAGCAGTCATGGTCATGGTAGTCAAGTGTGTGAAAAGATGAGTGTTGTGTGTTTAAAGCCATTTTGTAACACGGTGCTATCTCATTATAGTAGGAGGGCAAGCTGTAAAAGTATAAAAGTGTCAGTTGGCTAACTAATGACATGGAGAATGTGTGTGTTTGAGAGGGGCAGGGTTATGTTGTTGACAATAGACCTGAACTCCAACCTAACACCCAAAGTGTTGCTGGTCCACAACAGGAGGCAGATGTGATGACAGAGGAAAGCAGTAATAGATCACCACATTCTACTAGTGTAAATTACTAGTTAATAGGGTTTGCCTTTAGCACATAGGTGACAGTTTTCCCCTTATTTGTAACCTTTTCACTTTGTAGTGTAGCTTTCTGAATTACAATACTTACTGGCCAAAGCCATAGGCACATTGGAAATATTGAATGCACTGAAGTGAAATTGGAAGAAAAAAAATTGTGTGCAGAAAGACAAAATGTGATCCTTAAATTTGTATTGAATGATTGTGTGTGAGTTTGATTAAGTCAGACAATATGGTATAGATCTGAATAAGTACTGCTTGGCAATGGCAATGAAGGATGTTGCAGATCCTCAATACTAAATTGTGTTGGTGTAGCCTTTAGATAGAGGGCTTGAAGAGTGGTTCGCACATTTGCTTCACAGTTCTGAGGTTAAGGCTTCAAATCTGGGTTTTGGCATTTGTGTGGCTTTTGCATGTTCTCCCCGCGCTTGCATAGGCCTCCTCTCATACTCCAAACACACGCATGTTAGTTTCATTAACCAAAACTGACCTTAAATTGACCTTCGATTTGAATGTTTGTGTATTCTTGGTTGTCGGATCTATGCCATTCAATTCGTTGGTGACCACTCATGTACCCCTCTTACCGCATCTTAGTCTAAAGAGATAAGAAGTCACCATCAAAAGGTTGGGTGGGGTTCAGGGAAAACCTTGAGTGGGGGGTTAGGGTTAGGCAAAATGAAGGGGTTGTTGCCATGGATGCTAGCTCGGGGCCTGTTCACGGAGCCTCTCCTTTGTCATAGCATAAAAAGCAAAAAAAGGGATTTGAATGTGAAAGGAGAAAAAGAGAAAGAAAAGAAGGACAAGAAAAGGAGAGAAAGGTCCAGGGATTTTCTACGTGAGAAGGATGCAAAGGCACGAGGAAAGGAAAAAGGGATAAGTGGACTTGTAGAAGATAATTTAATTCAATAATGTGTGTGTGTTTGTGTGTGTGTGTGCTGTGATGAGATGGCAGTCATTACATTTACTGAGAGAGCGAAGGGATAGGAAAGTACACTTTCATCTGCGTAAGCCTTTCGACTAAAGTACCTCCATACATTCTTTTGAGTAAGGGAAGTTATTTGTTATTTGACATTTTGCTACTTTCCACATCACTGTCCAGTCTTGGCCGATGAGATAGGCAGACTGAGAAATAAGAAGGCAGGTAGGATGGCAGAGACATTTTTGAAATGACTTTTGCCACAGATGCAGTTTTGTCATCTAGATAGGAGTGGAACACTTTGATCTATCTCACGAGACAAATGGAAATCTCTGTCAGAAAAGAAATGGCGATGTTTTCCAGCAGGGCTGACAGGAATGATGAAGCTGATTGATATTGAGCTAAAGGGTGTGTGTGAAGATAATTTAATTCAGTAATGTGTGTGTGTGTTTGTAATCGAGAAGAGCCCTTCTACTTTTATGTATGTTTGCCTGATGTATGTGCAAGACATCCATAATCGTATTAATCTTGCATCTGTTTTTTTGTTTGTTTTTTTAATTCCACTCCTTAAGGCTCCATCTGGCTTCTGATGTATTCTCCGTATGTTTAAGCGTGCTCACATAAGACACAGGTTCCCATGAAAAGTCAGGCAGGCCGGAGGTGTCAACAGGGTCAGGTCAGCTGGGTCAGGGGTGAGAACGCAGCAGGGGGTGTTTGGGACGGGGGAAGGAGAGGGCATCACGGAAAGCGAGGTGAAAGAGAGAAATGGGGAGGCAGTGGGAGCTGGAGTTGACGAAGTGGCACAGATGGAGATAAAAAAAGTGATGAGGGTCGAACTAACACGTTCATGCTTTCTTTAATTAAGCGCACCATTTGGAAGCCCAGCACTCCCTCTTGTTTATGTTTATGTAACACAATCTGTTCCTGGATAGTTGTTTATCGCAGATTGTTCGAATTTGGGGAAAAAAAACAATAAATCCCATGGGAAATAATGAAAAGAAAAACAATCCATTCCGGGATCAAACTGTTATGACTTTTATGAACTAAACTGACAAAGTTAAGTCGCTTTTGAAGTTAAGTAGTATTCACCGTTTGGCAAGTATAAAATTAACTGCTGTTAATATTAAGATGTTATTTGTGATTGTGTAAATAGAAGCTAACCTTGGTGTTAACGCTAATAATAAATGTTGACACGCAGGGTAAAGCAGGAATCCTGAATGTGATATTTTTATTTTTTCCTTCACACGTTCTTCTTCTTACAACACTCCTTGTTTACGTCTTTCTTTTGAAATAAGTGTTCCAAAAAAGCTGCAAAATGACCTCTAGTGTGATTTATTTGTACAACTATACAGTTACCCGGTTATCTTCCACTGTATATTTGTATCGGGTTGCGTTGCTATGTGTCTTGGCAGTTTTAATAGCTTCTCAGTAAAAATTAAGCACAAAGCTCAAAAAGCCCCTAGGATGGAAGCGTCATGTCGTAAAACGTGGCGGAGCTCGATAGAGCCCGAGAGTTCTTCCTTCTTATCAGACCACACACGCAGATGAGGGCGCTGAAGGGAAGGGTTAATTATTTCCGAAAGGACGGAAAGAGAGGGGAAAAAAAAGACAATGCGGGAACTGTACCTGTGTGTGTTTACTTGCCCAAGGGGAACGTTTAGAGGCATGCACATATGCCAATTCTGCTGGCTCGCAGCAGAATTTCCTTTCCTGTTGAGGCTAGAGTGTGTATACTCTACACTTAACATACACATACACACAGCAGGACATCATGTGGGTGCAACATGGTTGAAAGGTGTGTTTGTTAAGGCACAGGAAAGCTGGGGACTACCACTACCTCCGTAATTATACGCATAAGCTAAAGCCACTCGCTCTAAATATCCATTCATCACCATGCTATACCATTACTACCGTTTTCCATTTTCCTGCCGCTTTCGCTGTGGCGTTTTGTTTTTTTTGTGCTGCAATAAAAAGCAGAATTTGGATTGTTTATGTCAGTAGTAAAGTGTTTCCAACAATGCAGCTGGATGTATCTGATAGCGTTGAATGTCCACTATTCTGTAGTTTCAGCTTTGAGTTATTGAAGATTCACCTGGTCCCATAACAGCCATCATGAGCTTTTAAGAGCACGGTGTACACACAGGCATTCGCTGGCAGATTTCACGTTTCCGCTCATAGGTGAAGGATCTCCGCTCTATTTGGAGCCGAGCATTGTTGAGAACCTCTTCCTCAGCCAGATGATCTTGCGCTGGAGTTGTAGATCTTCTACGGACGAGAATAATAAAGGCGGAAATGGAAAACAGAAGTGTCAGGTGACTGCCAGGTAGCGTCTTTGAAAATAAAGTTAGACAGGAACAGAGAAACGCCTCCACCAAACACAGAACACAAGCTTCTTTTCCCTTCTGCCCGACAACTTCCACCTTTTTGGCTGATGTCTTCCTCAGGTACACATTCCAGAGTTGTTTTACCATTTTTTGATCACAGTGTATCAATCGCTCTCACACACACATACATTACACACACTGCTTGGTATCTCAGCAAAGGTTAGTAATCATTGGGGCTTTTTTTCGTCATAGCCGTGTTGGATTCTCACATGTTAACAATGCATTTTTTTTTACCGTTTCTACACAGTACTGTGGCTTTTGCATGCGCTCCATCAATACCAGTACACTTGTTTTTGTGACTGCTGGTATTGTCTAGGTTCTGTTTCAAATGACTCACTGGGAAGACATGTTGGTGTTTACAAAGAAAAAAAGCGGCCTCCTCAATTTTGCTGTGCCTGCATTGAATTGCATCCAGTTAGTGGTGTTGTGGTGTTTTTGTTTCTTACACTATGGCTTGTTTCTTCTTCTCTTTCCACCTTCTTGTGCACCCTTTTCATCCACTCCATCATCCCCTCTTCCCACACCTCTTCCTACCCTGCTTGCTCTGCAGACGCATCCAACAAATATCAAATTTCTAAGCCCACGGTGTGCTCTGTGCACCCGGGGGAGGTGTTGAAGCTGAGCTGCCCTCTGCCGGCAACGGGGACCATCATCTGGACCAAAGATGGCAGCTCTCTGGGCACCAACAACCGCACACTGATAGAGCAGGAGGTGCTGCAGATCCGTGATGCCACACCCAAGGATTCGGGGCTGTATGAATGCACCATTGTGGGCAAAGACACGGTCTGCTTCATAGTCAATGTCACAGGTGAGTCAGGGACCAGGAAGGCCAGGCCAGGACAGAGAGTTTACACATTGGGGGCCCTATTTTTATGAACGGCATAAATCCTACATGGTGCGTGGCGTCTGTACGGATTTGACCCGGTGTTGGTAATCTTGTTTGGACCCTGATAAAATTCACGAAAATTTAACGACTGACGTCCTACCAGCAAATCGTCACTCTGCCAGGCGTATTAGCAATGTTTCTTCCACTAACCATCAACGGCTGCATTCTATAGTGAGCTACAGAAATAGTTTTTTTTTGTCATTGTCGATCCATCAAAATGTTGAAGCCCGTTTGTTGCATAGAACAGGTCAGGCACCTCTGTATTGGCATATGTGTCCAGATGTGCATTGCCTGAGAAAGGGGGTCAGTAACCTTAGTCACTCTGTGCAGATGCCATCTCTTCGGGGGATGATGAAGACGATACGGACCGAACAGAAGACGCAGGGGCGGATGGAGAACAGCTAAGTGAGTATGGGAGGGATTCAAGAGTATAAAGCATCATCCCACAGCAATTACTTATTGCGCTCAGATGGCAATTTTCTTCGAACGATTGGTTTTACTTAATGCGAGAATATTTTTATGTAGTATTCCAAAAGAAGGGAAAAGCCTTTCGGAATTTCCGGAAATAGCCTTTCGAGAGCAGTGCAACTCTGTCCCTCCTTTTTACCCGGGTTCTTATTGTAGTAAAGAAAAGATAGCAAGCAAAATGACTTCATTCTTTTGGATGGAGTACTGGTCACAAAAAAACCAAAAACATTTTTGCTCATATCGCCGTCTAAACTTCTACGTGGTGCATGTGCTCGTGTTTACTAGATACTCCAGAGAATCTAGAGATTCCTGACATTTTCAGCTTGTGCCTCGCAGATAGCCAGGCTTTTAGGAGCCATCCAGCTCGCCAGTCAGTCAGCTGGGCTTATCTATTACAAAAGACAACCATCTGGAGCCAGTTACCGACCTGATGTACTCCAAGTGATTTACTTTGAGTGTGCCTGTGCTATCTGTATTCACAAAAGAGAAAGGTTTGCCCAACTACGTTTGGATGTTTATGAAGGCACATACATAGAGAGCCACAAACACATGTGCACACATGCTCACTCTCGAAAATGTCATGAAGTGAAGATGAGGGCTTCCACATCTTGTTAAAATTCTCCAGTAGATGCTTCCCCACCTCCCTTTCTGGGCTCACCATAATTGCCTGAAAACCATTAAATACGGGGGAGGAACAGAGCAAAAACACAGCCAAAGAGGGAAAGGGGAAAATATCCAGACTCTCTGTTGGTAATAAACTGGTTGAAAACCAAATGACGCCTGTTCTGCTTGTGCAGTTACATTTTATTTGAAAATAGAATAAATTCAGTGAGAACACGGGCTTGTTAAACCTCGGCCAGCACTTTTCTGAGCAAGGTGTGGAACATTGGCCTTCAGCTGGTGCCTGAAGCACAGGATGAGGTGGCATAGAGGCAATGGTGGGAAAGAGCCTGCTTTTTCAAAGTTGTGTCATTTTTGGGAACCCAGAAAGGTTTGGGCATCAGAATATTGATTTACTATGCATGAAAGATGGAACTATTAAAAAAATATATATATATACCCACGGGCAGTTTGTTTGGTTGGCAGTGGTAGCCTTTTGGAGGAGACATGGTGGAGCCGCTTCATTTTGAGGGAAGCTGTCTTTGAGAGCAGGGTGGGTAACGCTGATGTCATGATGAAGGCAGAGAGCCATGTGTTTGTCACAGTTTTTCTAGTTGGGATCTTTCCTCAGTTTGGTTTACGTCATCACTCGCTGTTAGCGGACCTCCCCTTTAAAGGAAACCCGTATGATAAAATTGTGTAGGAGAAATAGTCAAGAACTGGGAAGAGCGAGCAAGAAAAAAAAAGACGTTGCCTCATAGTGCAGGAGTTAGATAACCTCAGCTCAGATAAACGTCCGTGACTGTGGCTCCAGATGTGTTAGGCAACGAGAATGCAGGCTGTCGCGGACACCGCCGCAGTTGGCCACTTCATTCGGTGAGAGGTTGGAGGGTCATCTTGTTTGAAGTACTGCACCTCCGAACGGAGGGCATGGGAACCAGTGGCGTTCACCTTTCATGTCCCTGCCTCATCTTCCAACCTGGCTGCCACTTTGGGGTCAGAGGTCGTTTTGGTGAGACAGGCTTGTGATGGGACAGTCTTCTTCTAATCTGTCTGTGGGAATGCAAGGAGTGCTGACAAGCTGAGTAATAACAAGAGGGTAAAGATACCAAGGAAAAGGGAGGCAGATAGAGAGAGTGAAAGGATACAAATGGAACAACTAATTATAGGAGTTGAACACTTAGCATACAGTATGCATCCATCCAACTATGTAATTCTTGCCCGGGTGGAAATACCAGACTGGAGAGGCAGATATTCTCCAAATATATGTTTAAAGACAGTTGTGGTCCTATGAGTGGGAATTCCCTCTGTTGTTTGTCGGTTATGCAAGAGAGGAAGTGATGGTGTGGAAGACCGTTAAGGTTCCCGTTAAAACGTTCTCTTTTCCTTCGGAATCCCATCTGCTTTGGCAATCTTGCTCCCAGGTGCAAAGGGAATGAGACGGGAAGGGTGCTTGGAACAAAATCTAGTTAGCCGCCTGTTAGACAAAAATCTGGAGAAACAAACAAGTCAGAGAGCGAGGCAGACAGATGTCAGAGAATCACTAGCTTCTATTTTCTCCTCTGACAATATGTAATGGTTGTCCAGGGGCGATAAGCATCCGTGGTCCTGCTGTTTGCATTGTGCCAACTGACCGACAGATAAAGAGGAGAGCTGTGGGAATTGGAGGAAGTGAAGAAAGAAAAGCTGCTAAGTTGAATGAGACGAAATTGAAAGTAATAGTCCAGTTGGCAAGACCCAAGTGTATTTCCCTCTGGAGGAAAGTTTTGGAATAGTATGAAAGTTTTTTTTTTTTTTTTTTAACCTGTGTGAATGTGCACCTCTGGGTTGTGCTTTCTGGCAGTGTGTTACTCAATGTCATAAATGTGATTGTCTAGTAGTGCAGATTTTTTTTAATCAGAGGAATGCCCGCTTTTGGCTCTTCTGCTCTTCGTCGTCCAAAGGCCACTGAGTTAACACTGAAGACATGATCTCAACCTCACCAAATGTTTTCTGTTTGCAGGCGCCCCATACTGGACCTCGGTTGCAAAGATGGAGAAGAAGCTGCATGCAGTGCCAGCTGCCAACACAGTCAAGTTCCGCTGTTCTGCAGGAGGCAACCCCCGGCCCAAGCTGCGCTGGCTTAAAAACAGCAGGCCTTTCCGCCAAGAGGACCGCATGGGAGGTTATAAGGTAGGACAAACACTAAAATAGCACAACTTCTATTTATCTCTGAAGTCAGACTCTTCCATCTCTGCGCTATAACCATTGCGGCTATATGTGATCGTACTCCTAAAGACAGTTGAAATTGGTTTTGTGGTAATTCCCAAAGTCCTTTCACCTCATTTTCATGCTTCAATGAAGACAGAGGAAACGAGAGCAGGGTTTCTGCTGTGAAGTTGGAATTGCTCAACCTTGAATCTCCTCTCACCAGGATACTTTGCAGAATCTCTCACTGTAACTCATTCGAGAACCGGGCGTTGAACGCGAGGGTGTAGTGCCCCCACAGACAGAAATAAAAGTCACTCAATCGGGGAAAACGGGTCCTGCTCCGTTTGGTTTGTGTGCAATTGTCGTACTTGTGATTCACGATATGGTAAACAGATAACTACAGAAGTTTACTTTTCCGATTGTGTATGACACAACTCTGCCCGATATTATGGTTGCAATGAAACTAAAATATTAATAAGATCGCTTTTTCAGGGAGAAGAAAAAAATGACCCAAATATGACCAATTTCTTGAATATGGTTCTTGACTTCCTCCAATTAAACTTGTTTTACTTATCCTAGAAATGTCTGTTATATAGTCCTTTCTCAAAAGAAGAATATTTGCATATATAAAGTAAAGCACGATAATTGGAACTTTACGCAAAGTTGTAGTGATGCCAAGCAAAAAAAGCCAAAGTCCAATTGATGCCCCACGGGAGAATTTAAGGTGGAGATTATGTTAACGTAGCTGCTAATATTGCATCCATTCTGCCTTTAGCATGTTTAGAACAATACAGACAAAAAAACAGCCGGGTGAAAACGATACATTCAGCCTGTTAGACAAAGCTCAGGCAGCTCATTTCCTTTTTTTAGTCAACAAATGTTAGACAAAAGCTGTATCTGAGCCCAACCCAGTGGCATAAGCTTCACTTTGTGTGAAATGTGGGCTTGTCTCACTCCAGTCACTCTCAATGTAGACAGAAATCGTTTTCATTGTTAATTGCTCATGTCGATCCCACACACCGATGCAATTCATTTAGCGTATTGAAATAATAAAAACAATTGCAGAAGGTTCTTGTTTTTTTTGATTACGACATTGGTTTCAAGGTTAGAGGCACACTCGTACAATACGTCTCACTTTAAAAAGTAAAGCTAAAACGGTTGGATGAGATATTGATCATATTTACTGTCTAATGTCTACCTTAGTAATGTTTCCCAGCACACTTTGTTTTCCCTATCGTTCTATGGCAGTGTTGTTTTATTTTCTTGTGCGTTTACTCATCTTCTGAATCCACCGACTTGCTTCTGCAGGTACGAAGTCAGCACTGGACCCTTATTATGGAAAGTGTGGTTCCATCGGACAAAGGCAACTACACCTGCTTGGTGGAGAATGAGTTTGGAACCATCAGCCACACCTACACCTTGGATGTTGTGGGTCAGTATGGCACAAATCTGGAGGGATGGGAGGAACTCACAATTCACAAAGTGTGTTCGTGTGGAATTAGATCATACAGGCGATGGATTCCAAAATGTATGATTTAGTTAAAAGTTACATTTTTTCCACTGTTGCATTTTCAGTTGATTAGTCACTAAGAAGAAACAACAACTTTATAGTCTTTGAAATGTTATATAAGATATTTTTTAAATAGTTTCCAATGGAGATAAATAAGCTTCTGGTGTTTCAAGGAATTACTATTAGATGCTCATTTAGTGTCACTAAGTCAGGAGTGCTTGGCTCAGCATTACTTCACGAATCAAACTTGGTCAACCCTTCTTAATGACCTTTGGAGCATACAAAGCAAAGTGTTTTTCTGCTGAGTTGGCACAATCAATAGTCAGCAGCACAACAGTAGGATAATGACAAAGGATCAATGAGCATGTATGTTAGGAGTGAAGACTCTCTCTCATTAGGACTTGCAAGTAATCACACGGACTCGCTTATCTGACCAATATGGTCAATAATCCACAACGGGGCTGATGTTCAGCAGCAGATGTTTGATTCACACAAAAATCCATTGGTCACTCCATGATACTGTGCTGTTTAGACAAAACCTCCCCCCCTCACCCCGGCACACTTTTGCCACGTTTTTTATCAAATGGAGATGAAATACCTGAGGGTTCTTGCGCAATGAGTGGATAGCTAAATGCACATAAATATACTTACACTCCCTGCTCTGGTTGATTCTGCAGTAAGCCAAAGCTCTGCTTTAGGCTGCACATTTCTGTTTTTGTTCTATTTTATAGCCGAGCAGTAAAGGCTCGAAACGTCTGGCTCCACTGCCACTGCCCCCTGCAACCTCTTGCTTCATTTTACTCCTTTATAATGTGGTTCACAAAGGAAGGGCAGAGGCTTCGGGACAGAAAAGGAGGGGATATAGACACAGAAAAGACTTCTTATCACTGTTTTTTTCCCCAAATGACCCACAAGATTAGCTGTTAAAACAAAGCGAAACTTCTGGCTCAAACTGGCCCTCTAAAGAAAGGCCAGCGGTTGGCTAACCACGTGTGGACATGAGAAGTCAAACGTGGGGAGTCAAACAAGGACGCCGGCACTCAGTGGCCCTCGGTTTTGTTGTTTTAGGCCCTATTCTGTTTTGGGTCTGCTTTTGGCTCGATTACAAATCATATTGTTATATAACCGGATGTGCAAATTTTAAAATCAAGTTAGCCCGATTGATAGCTGATAGGTGCATTAAATCTTATTTCATATATGGAATAAATTATAAAAGTATTTCCTAACATCATGCTTGCAACATTTCTCTGTTGATTTGAGATTATGTCCGAGTTGACGCCGTCCCCTCATTCAGTATTGCTCTCTTGTGTGCGAGATAAGATGTCCTGCCAATGACTTCTGTCATGATTGTTCCGGTAGAGCGTATTTCCACAGGACATTAAATGGTGACGAATAATTCTCTTTTGCCAGTTATTTTTTATCGTTACTTGAAGTTTTACATTTCCATTGGGAAACGTTCCTATAAGAGTTTTTCTCATTGTTTCTGTAAAAGCCTGAGAGGGTGAACATGTTTTTGCTTGATGAAGAATAAACCTTCGGTCTGGTGGGTAATAAAGGCCAATGACAATGTCGGAGAGAGGTTCAGGAATTGTCTGGCACCCCATTTCTCCATCTAGTAAATCAGAGTCCCGAAACATTCAGGTTTAACTTATATGGCGCATTGCCCTTACCTTCAGGCATTGTTTGAAAAGGCAACGTAGTGCTTCAGGCTGAGTGATGTCATTCCATGTGAATGTGTGTGTGTGTGATGGCAGCGAGTGGTTGCTGTCAGTGTGGGGGTGGGTGGGCTCCTCAGCACGCTTGTGGCGGCCCGATGCAGTTTGAAAGGGAGCATTGTTCAACAGGTCTTGCTCTGTTTGGATTTGCAGTCCAAATGTTTGCCTGTAGAAGAATGCAGATAGCAGGACATGTGGGGGTGCTGCCAAGGTGTTTCACTTTCCAACACACATGCTTATAACTCTTCAACTGCCACGCCGCTTAAACGCCTAACATAAAGAAAGTCCGCCTTCAGCATAAATTTCTTTAAGGCTGTGTCTTTAGAATTCTGAGGCCTCCAAATTATTCTCTGATAAAAGGAGCACAGTCGTGTTTCTGCCTGTCCTAGTTTACCAGGAAATCTTTGCACACAGAACTCAGGAAGTCCTGGAGATACAGTAATCGTAAAAATGAAACGGATGATCTAAAGATGTTTACCATCTGGCTTCAAGACTTTTTACCACCAAGTTGAACAGTTCTATTGGCTCGTGTTTCCACTACAGGATATGCAGGATGATAATATCTGTGTCAGCTATGTAGTAAGTAGTGTGACACCATACCAGAGCAACACAGTGTAACCTACTAATTATTCAACAAAGAAGAGGAATGGAACACAACAATGGAGTACTTCTCGTAGTTGTAAAGACGCAAAACTGATAAAGTTCGTATTTGGTTGAAACTAGGTCACTTTTGTCGTGACAATAAACAACAAAAAGTACACAGCCCAGTTGAAATGGCAGATTTTTATAATATAGGAAATTGAGGTCAAGAAGTATCAATTCAAAACATTTTGTGCTAATACTGCTTATATGAACTGGTCATCATTCCCGCCACCTTTTCAAAGACCTCAGTTTCTTTCGGGGGAAAAAAAAATCCTCCGTGTTTTGTTTGCATCAAACATCAGACATGGTCCTACCCCCATCATAGATTTTCTTTTATTTACACGATGGAAAAGTTATTTTGAGGTGATTTATCTTGCTTTCATTTCTGATAACATATAGTGTGTAGAATTTATATCCGCTCTATTCTGTGTATGTTTAAGTAGGAGTCTATACTAAAAAGAACCTTTCTCTCTGTCTAGAGCGGTCCCCTCACCGGCCCATTCTCCAAGCTGGCCTTCCCGCCAACACATCGGTCTATGTTGGCGAAGATGCCCGCTTTGTCTGCAAAGTGTACAGCGACGCGCAACCTCATATCCAGTGGCTGAAGCACATCACACAGAATGGCAGTCGCTACGGTCCCGATGGGAACCCTTATGTCAAAGTGCTTAAGGTACATCACGTCTTGTCTTGCCCTGATTGGATTCAAACTATTCCCCCTGTCTCAGCAGTGTCTCCCCATTGGCTGCAACAAACTGATTGTGATGTTCTCTCCTCAGGTCTTACAGTATCTATGGTGTTGCCTGTTAGTTCTGTTCTTCTCCTACTTGTGCATTTCAGAGAAGCCGTTGTCATGTTTGCACATCACTCTGATTCTGGTGTTGATCTTGCCCTGTCATAATTTGCTGATTTCAGCGTTCAGGCATTAACAGCTCCAATGCGGAGGTGCTCAACCTCACCAACGTGACGCCGGAGGACGCTGGAGAGTATATCTGTAAAGTCTCCAATTATATAGGGGAAGCCAACCAGTCTGGCTGGCTGACTGTCATCCCAGGTAACCCAAAGACTTGCCTGGCCTTCCCTCCTCTCCTGGTGTGGTTTCCTGGGCTTCAACTCTGACCTGCTGTATTTGTGGCGGTCCTGTTGGTGGTCTCTTGGTGATCCTGGGTCCTCACCACCGTCTCTTCCCTAATGCTGCCCCATTTTGTTGCAGCTGCTGAGACTGGCTCAGCCTTGAGCAGGGCTGCCTACCTCAACACTAAAATTGTCACAGCATACACATTTGTTTCTTATATCTTGTCTTGTCTGCTGTGTCAATATATAGTGTATGTAGCAGTTCTCTCCGTACTCTTTGTGTTTTTGCATGTGCACGGTCTAATGTAGCCATTAGACTGGCCTGTTGTTTCTTTCCTTTGGTATGGCTATGGGATGTTTTACCAGGTTGTTTATTTGTATATGTTTTACTGGGTTTTCTATTGCTTTTTTATTCACCCCATCCCCCTCACCTTGTTTCATCCACACAACTCCTGTAGATGGGAATTCAACGTTGGACATCAGCCTCTTGTTTCTTTCTTGGTGTTTTGGGTCTCATTTTTTTTTCTCCTCTCTCTGCCCCCTCCCCATCTTTCCTATGTAACCCTGCTTTACCCCCTCTCCCCCCCCCCGGCTCTTATCATCTACCCTCTCCTTCTTCTTTTCCACCTCCTCCTTCTTCCTCTCTCCAGACCGCGGGTGTAAACACCACAGATAAGGAGATAGAAGTTCTCTACTTGCCCAATGTAACATTTGAACATGCTGGGGCGTATACGTGCTTGGCGGGTAATTCTATTGGGATCTCCTTTCACACTGCTTGGTTGACGGTGCTTCCAGGTAACTAAATACACTGTTTAACTGTCCTTTCGATTAATTTTTTTTCCAACAGCATGGTCCAGTATATTTGGATTGTGTGAAGGCAAGTCTTCCCTCTGGAGTAGAAGTCACACACGCTCAAATATTCGATTACGTAGATAAACTCCCATGGTCGTAACCCGAGATAGTGTCATGCAAGAGCAACAAGGGGCATATATTCTTGAATATGATTTGGAACGGAAAGCTGTTGAAAGCTCAAAGCAGATAAGAAGGTCGTTTGTAGACAAATTATTATAACTCGGGGACGGAAGTGGAGCTCCCAGAGCAGCTTGAGTGTCTCCAAACTCCAAAGGGAAGGGAGGATTTGTCTCCCACCTTCTCCTCTGTCACATCTCTCCCGTTCCTTTCAAAAAAGCATATTTTCCTCTTAAGAATTTCAGACTTTTTTTTTTTTGTCACTAGGTCTCGTTTATTTTATTCACTTTTCCCCCCGGCTCTGATAATTGTCTTTGAGTCTTTATTTCTTCTTGAAATAAAGTGAAAGTTAAAGCTCAATTTATGCATGACATTTGGCTTTACTTTCTGAATTATCAGAGCCCAAACTGAATTTATAAAACAAAAAATCATTTATATGAGTGTGCTGGGTGGTTTGTGTTCATTGAGCAACTTTTTGTCATGTTGGTTCAGTTAACGGACCTGCAAACATTATCGTTATTTCCCTTTTCAATTTGGCCTTCTTCGTAAGCTCGTTATTACTCTCAACTGCATCCACCATTTGCGTCCTTCTCGGGTACCTTATATGTTTTTACCACCACGTGGATGGCGTGCAAGCTTAATTGGCTTCAAATTGCAAAAGAACATGAGGGTTCATTCTTTGTGGCGTAGTCCATCACACATCCACGAATCCATGTCTTGCACTCATTCATGCGGGAAATTAAGTGAGGCATGTGTTTTGTTTTTCTTGGTGTGCTAAGCTCACATGGTACACTCGGCATGCTGGTACCTGGAGAACAGAGATAGTTTAGTTAAGGAGTGTGTGTGTGTGTGTGTGTGTGTCTGTGTGTGTGTGTGCTGATTTGAATGGAGAACACCCATCGCAACTATCTCTGTCTCACTGTCCTTCCTTTATTTGCATCAGCTGCAGAGAAAAACGTGGAGCCGATTTCTCCCGATTATGTGGAGATCGCAATTTACTGCGCAGGCGTCTTCCTCATCGCCTGCATGGTGGGCATCGTGGTGGTGTGCCGCATGAGGAACACAGCCAAAAAGCCGGACTTTAGTGGCCAACCTGCAGTTCACAAACTGAGCAAACAGATCCCCCTGCGCCGCCAGGTAACAGAAAGTAGATAAAGAGTTCTATGACATCTAACACCTCTAGAGGAGCACACGAGACACGCAAACACAAAAATACTGCTTGCTTTATCAATTACAAAAAAAAAAAAGATGCATGGTTGGTCAAATTTAAATACACAATGGAAATACACATTTAAAATCCACATGCTGAACCATGCATCGTATATTAATATTTATGTTTGAGTCATGCTTTTCCTTCAAGTAAAACGAAAAGGTACACAAATGATTGGATGCACCCTGCAGAGAGACGGAATCCCGTGTCGAGGTAAGGTGAGGGTGGAAAAGAAGATGGCGAACAGAAGGCTGCTTATCGCACATTCTTCACTGTAAATCAACACAGATTCATATCTCTGGAGATAATACGGGAAGTTCTGGAATCAAGCGTAGTAATATGCTGAATGTTCAAACATTGCTGATAATATCAACACTTTTATAAACTCCTCTGGTGATGTCCAAGAGCTTTGTCTGACTTTTGAACCCAGATAGTGGTGATCAGCCATTCTTTCTTGTACCCGTAGGTGTCAGCTGACTCCAGCGCTTCCATGAACTCCAACACGCCGCTTGTTCGCATCACCACGCGGCGGAGTTCTGCGCACGATGACCCAATCCCTGAGTACGACCTTCCTCAGGATCCGCGGTGGGAGTTTGCCAGAGACAGGTCAGCAGATTTGATCTGAATACAAGTCTTATTTATTAACCACTAAAGTTCAATTGCTTTTGTTCACTTAATTACGGTTGATGTTGTGATGTGACATTAATCTTGGTAATAGCCTTTATAATGGAAACGCAATGAAAGAGTAGCAGGTTTGTGCTCTGCAACAACTCCAATAAGAAGGTACAGTTTGCCTTCATAAAGATTTGTATTTTATATTTTATTATGTTATATTTATTATGTATATATTATAAACGCGTAAAAGGAGGTACTTTCTTCAAGCTGAATCAATGTCTGCAATGTCTGTGTATTTCTGTTTGGGCCTTTATACTGCTCCTGTCATCCACTGCCTGAGGGATCATTTTGGAATTGCAGAATGCTGTGGAATGCAAACATTTGCGGTTTGTGCCGAGAAAAAAAAAATAACATCAATTATGTGTGGCTGTAAGGACAGAATGGTGGCCATTGAGTGTGGAGAGCCTGTGCGGACAGACAAGGGATTGTGTTACTGTGGCAGGCTGCTGGCCTCAGGTCCCGGACCTTTCTCGGTCTGCAGTGAGAGTTTACATAGCCAAGATACTGAAACTTAGGGGTGGGTTCAACACTTGTCAATCAAGAGTTGAAGAAACACAAACACAATCAATACGATAGATGGCTGGCAGTGTAAGAGAAAAAAAATGCTTATCTTCTTTCCACATTATTTTTTTTTGCCTCCCACACGATATCAAAAAAGGATGTGAAGGATACGTCCCTGTAGCCCAGTTTACATTCACAATACGGCATACTGAAGAGAGTTAATTACATTTCCATGTGGAACTGTAGTGAGGCCCGCCAGTGTGGCAGTGCCTTGGCAGCAGTCCGCCTGTCATGAGTTAATGCGTCTGGGCTGAGAGCGCTTGTGTAATGGCACAAGTAAGTACATATTAGCATGTGCCAAAGCATGGCAAACCGTTTAAAAGTGAGTGCCTACCCTGGGCTTTATCAGATTTTCCCCATGTCTATCTTTCTACTAACTAGCTTAACAGCAGTCAATGTGCCGATAAAGCACTCGCCTTCATTATCCGATTGAAGCGTGAGCTGGTGAAAAAACATTTTAGAAAATAAACAAAAGACAAAGCAAGCGCCAGTCCTCTCTTTTACTCTCTCGCACACTTCATTTTATTTATTAGGAGTGAACTGTCACATCATTAGATGGTGTCTGTTTTATTTCAGCTGCTAATCAGATCCCTGTCTGTGTTTTATTGTGTGCTGCTGCAGGTTGACCCTGGGCAAACCGCTCGGTGAGGGCTGCTTCGGCCAAGTTGTAATGGCAGAAGCTCTTGGCATTGATAAAGACAAACCCAAAGAGGCTGTAACTGTTGCTGTCAAGATGCTGAAAGGTAAGTAGGCACTATGGTTACAACTATCATCTGACTACGGCGATGCCCTGTATACCACTTCACGCAATGGGGCTACATTTTTCATACGATATATGCTCCGGTCAAAGTTCATTCCAGGGCAATGTGGAGCCCGGGGGGGTCGTTATTATTTGTTATTGGTAGTTGCCGAATGACACCTATGGGGATGTCGGGTCGGCTAGGTAAGGGTGAGGAGTGGTCACATAGCTGACCCCAGAGCAGCGGCTGGCTGGAGCTCATTCAGCACCCACACAAAGACGCGAGTCACACTGCTGTTATTAATAAAAGCGGACATAAGATCAGGTAAAGCGGCAGACTTAACCTTGTCTATAGAAATGTGCTCTTTAGTTAAGCTCGTGAGGCAGAGGAATGCAGGCGATGCCATTCTAGCCGTGCGGATACAACCGCTCTCCTATGAAAAGTGAGCTTGCGCAACAGATAATGAATCCAGATCGAGCATCTTTAAGTCATTCTTTTCTCCTCCTCCTGGCAGAGAAAAAGGTGCTCCTGTAGTCTGCACGAGGAGATCCCCTCAGTGTTGTAACTTTAGTCCACATTGTCTGTCATCTGCATTTAATCAAAGCACAGTCCCAAACAAGGTGCCGTTTGACTGGCTGACAATGTGCTCCGAGTCAAGGGTTAGAAGGAAGGCAGGACGTGGGCGTGTTTTTTTTCCCCGTGCAACTTTCCATCATTCTTTTTGCTTTTAGATGACGCCACCGAAAAGGACTTGTCTGACCTGGTGTCAGAGATGGAAATGATGAAGATGATCGGTAAACATAAGAACATCATCAATCTGTTGGGGGCCTGCACGCAAGACGGTAAGCAAAGGGAAACTCTATTTGTTTCCATGTCTCGAGGAGTACGAATGCACTTGGGAAATGGCATTTAGCAAATGATTATTCAACAAGTAAATATAATCATTTCTCCAATCCAGGCCCCCTGTATGTGATCGTGGAGTACGCCTCCAAAGGTAATCTTAGGGAGTACCTCCGAGCCCGCCGCCCCCCTGGAATGGAGTACTCCTACGACATTGCTCGCGTCTCTGACGAACAGCTCACTTTCAAAGATCTGGTCTCTTGCACTTATCAAGTGGCACGCGGCATGGAGTACCTTGCATCCCAAAAGGTAAGATGTTTGCCTCAAACAAAAGGCAACCCATCGGCTACATCAAATTGTGTTGCTTTTGCTTTGGCCTGCACATGTGAGTCACTGTGGGAGTTTTATCTTTTAAAAACATTGACGTCACCCCCCTCTGTCCAACCCTTTCATTGTGTCTCATCCCATGACAAAGGCCCCTCTGTGTGGAGGAATTGTATTTTTTTTTTTCTTCACAATAGTAGTGCAGCCATGTTGTCCAAAGACAGCCTCACGCTCTCGCTCACTGTTGGAATGCGACACTCAGTCAACACACACACACATGCATGCACACATTCTTGATCTACAGATCTGGGGCCAGAATCCAAACTTTTTCAATTGCAGTGATTGTCGTGTGATGTTATTCAGGGTAGTGCTACCTTTTGTCCAGGAGATTTCAGAGTTTATTTGTAGAGTGATGTAAATGTCTTCTTCTCTTGCCCTCATTTTTTCCACTTTGTACCCCCCCCCCCCCCCTCCATTTCTCACTTTCTCCATCCTAGTGTATACACAGAGACCTGGCAGCCAGGAATGTCCTGGTCACAGAGAGCAACGTCATGAAGATCGCTGACTTTGGCTTGGCCCGCGATGTCCATAACATCGACTACTATAAAAAGACAACCAATGTGAGTCATGGACCTGCATGTTGCGCACATGGCATCATGCCCTTTGAGGGACAGGGGCAGTCTGTGATTTATTTACCCATCTTTCAAATTCACTCTCTTCCCTCATCTTTCTTTTTCACTCTTTTCTTGGATTTGTGTCTTGGCAGAAGCCGCGGGTTCCCAGGCAGCTTGTGAATGTCGGGATTCTGTAGACTGCCTTGTTTATCCCGCTCCCTCCTTTGGTTTCATAGGCACTTATACAATTAGCTCGAAAGAGAGACTCAGTGAGAGGGGCAGCAGTTTAAACATAATTGACAACTCCATAGCGTCCCAGTGGTGTCTTTCTTTCCCACCGCAGAGCAGCCCAGTCGGTCCGCACGCCTTCATTTAGTATGCATGCTTGCCTTTTCATTCCATGCACAATCATGCTGAGAACAACAACAGTATGCAGTGATGTTGAGATTAATGATCATTATGACAATGGCAGCCGTGACAGTAATGACGATCCCATATGTTAACATGTAGATAGAGCTGCCATTGTTAGGCTGCTTTGGTTTAATCCGTATTTATTTTGTCGGAATACAGTACGGACTTTTTTTGTGTATAATAATTGTATTATCTACATGTAATATTTGAGTACAACTATATCAGGATGCATTGTTTGCTCTCTTTTAAGCTTGTTAGGTTTTGACAATATTTATACGTTGAACAATGAGCGAACGGCCAATGTCTTCAGAAAGGTTAACGTCTTTGAAGTTTGAGTGTGTTTTAATAAGTTGAAATGTGTTTAAAGCATGCAGGAGGGGTAAATCTATATTCAAAATTTTTTCCCAAATTGTCTCTCTATTGTGAATTGTCACATATTACAGGTGGGTCCCCCTGGCATAAATGGGGGTTCACTTTATCTGTTGTTTGCAAAGACATATGCAAGTGTTCACCAAATAGCTTAATTGTGGCTGGCTGGTCAGCTTTGCCTTCCAGTCAGTTCTTTAATTGCACAAGAGCGATTATCCAAGACATGTTCATCAGCTCTATTGCCTGAAAAGTTTAAATGTACCCCCGGGAATGACTCTTCCGAGACACTTGTCTTCCCGCCTCTATTGCAATCACCCAGTGGGGAAATAAGACAAAATTCTGATCACAGCAAAAATGAAAGTTGATCTTTTTTTTTTGACTCTACACTTTTTTTTTTGTCTACAGGGTCGTCTTCCTGTCAAATGGATGGCTCCCGAAGCTCTTTTTGACCGGGTCTACACTCACCAGAGTGATGTGTAAGTAACTCCTGCCAATAAAATATTCCTAACCCCATCAGACAATACCGATCTTTCTACAATCTGTACTTTTCATAGTCATCACAGCTACAGGGTTATAGATGGAGGCTTGTTTGAGGTGTTTGTTGGGTGGAGCGCTCATTGCCTATAGGGGTCCAATGCTGGCCTGTTTGTGGCAAAAGTGAGGATTTCACGCTAGACTTGTAGCCAATGCCGTGTTACTAATCTGAGCAGCTTCAAAGGGGCCTGGAAGGAGCCCAGATCCCAGCAGTACCTACTCCCCCACTGATTCACATTTTGCTTCGTCGTCCCAGCTCAGAAGCCCCTCCTCTATTCGGGCCCCCACACTCGTCTAAGTGCAACAAAGCTGCAGCCTGCATCCCAGTCCTCTTCCTGCTCAAGCCCCCTGTCTTCCTTTTACTTTGAACTCAGGGCTCATCGTTTTGAAGATGCTCTAAATAATCCCTCCTACCATCTTTTACCCACACCATTCTTATTTTCATTCATCTGGTATGTGAATTGCTGACCCGTCGCTGTCTCCATTTTTTTTTTTAAGTTCAAGAGCACTCATTCTAAAAAGAGAACAAAGGGAAAGCATTACTCCCCTTTTGGTGTTTGAGTCGTATGCGTCCTGACAGCGTCGTTTGAAGTTTCTGCACCAGACGCAGGCGGCAGAGGGTGTATGTGGAAATTAGGTAAAATGCCTTCCAAGCTGACCTCGAGAAAAAGAGATTTTTGCATCCACATGCCTTTGTGTGTCTATGACACGTGCACTAGTAGCAGTCTCAACACGGAGCCGTTCCAGTTAGCTTTTGGATTGGAATAACTTCTTTTCGGGCCACATCTGGAAGTGTTTATGTATGTGTGCGCGTGCACGGCTGTAAATAATAGCTGCATGTACACATGATGCCATTCATGTTCCACAGAGCAGCGGCAATCAATCATAACAGCAGAGGACATGGGAGTACAGGTAGTCCGCTCACAACTAATTACATTTCATCACTCAGTTTTAGTAATTGATTGTTCCATCACATAACATGAAAACAAGTGTGTGTGTGTGTGTGGGGGGGGGGGGGGGGGCTGTTTAATTCAACACCAGCAGCAGGCACAGGCAATCCTCAAATGACATCAGATTAAATGAATACATCAATTACAATGGAAGTCATCCCTTGTTGATGTAGGCTGCTGCAGCTCAATGCCAGAAAGATAGCTTCATGGTCACAGTCCTTGCTGAGAGGGAGATTGAATCAGATTAGAATCAAAGTTTGCATGTTATCAAGATCCCAATATTAATGGCTCAACATGCATTTTACATTTGAAGAATCTCATGACAAGCCACCAAACTAATTTTTCATTCAAATGTGTATATGATGAAATAATAATGATCAGTAGTGACAGTGGAAATGCAACTTACTTTTCCGCCTGTCACCATACATCACTGGCAAAGATAAATACAAGACGCAGATGCATTATGTTTAATTATTGATAAAAGTAGTTTTTGAAGCAATTAAATGAAATTGGATTCCCACATTCGACTGGAACACACAGAATTTTATGCCAATTGATTAGTTTGCTGTTGTTGGCTGGGAAATATGCAAGGTGAACTTAAAGGTCTTACTGGTGCGTATGCTTGTTTGTTGAGTTAAGGATGGACGCACATGGACACGGACATGCACAGGAAACGGGGTGACACTGTGCTGAGAGGCATTTACAAAGTAGTCCAGAAAGGAGAGACAAGTGTGTCAACAAGAAAGACCAGCATGAAGCTGGTACGGCTTGTGTAAACAGATGGAAGAAACTGATAGATCGGCAGTCCCACTCGCCTGTGCCTTTCTTGATGCCGCGAGCACCTAGCTAAATACACATCTGCATTTCTAAGCATGCTGAAAGACTGATCTCATGTGGGTACACTCTGTCTAAACTTGCCCCACATCAGCAATTGTGAACTTCTTGATATTTACAACGGGGAAGGCATTAATAGTTAATAAAAAGCACAATTGACCTTTTCCTCATTCCTCTGCCATTTGGGAGGCCCAGTTTGTTTTGGTGCTAAGTGACTCGACAATGTTAGTCTGTATAATTTTCACGGCAGGCACAAAAGCCATTGTTGAGACCAAGGCCGAAGTGGCTTTCGAAGTGGGTTGGTGTCAAAAGATAACGGACGGACGGCATTTACACTAAAAACATGCACATGTAAATCGGAACGTGTCTCAGAGGATGTTCAAAAAGGTTGCTGAATTTTTTAAAAATAATTTCAACCCATTTTCAAGCACTTATTTTTATTATCATGATCATACATTTATATGATTTTCACATTCAGCTCTCTGTGGGAATCCCTGGCTCCAAAAATGAGTTTGACACCCTTGATTCTAAAATAATATCGGCGTAGAACGAGTGCGCCTTTTGTTTCCGAGTTCAAAGCTTTCTGTACGTGCCCGGCAAATTCTTCGACATTGTCCAACGCTTCAGGTGAATCTTGCGTGCCGCACTTGTTTATTGTGCCTGTGTTGTTCTTCCTCAACAGGTGGTCATTTGGGGTGCTCATGTGGGAGATCTTCACCTTAGGGGGCTCTCCGTACCCTGGCATCCCGGTGGAAGAGCTCTTCAAGCTGCTCAAAGAGGGCCATCGCATGGACAAGCCCGGCAACTGCACCAATGAGCTGTAAGCCTCGATCGTTCACATGTCCGAATAGAAACGAGCACATTATGATGGCCCATCAGATCCATGACTTGGGGCCTACTCCGGCTTCCCGGGTCCATTCTGCCCGTTTCCTCTGCCACACAGCTGACATTGGCTGCTATCAGTGTCTGTCTTTCACTCACAACACAATGGCGCTGCTTTGTACGGCTAGCTGGAAATTGCTAGAGTGAAAGCAAAGGGTACAGAAATCATTTATGTTTCAGCAACCTTTTTACTTTATTTACGTTGGTTGTGGAAAGCCCATAAGTCTGATACGTTACGTTGAGTGGCAGATTTTGAAACAAAAAGAGACTGGGAAGAAAAGAATGATTGAGGCTCCCGTGGCAATAAATAGCCCAATGATATCCTCAAATTGTTTTGGGTTTCACCCGCTTCATTGAATACACCAACTTTGACTTTGTGTCTCTCAGCTATATGATGATGAAAGACTGCTGGCACGCCATCTCATCCCATCGACCAACCTTCAAGCAGCTTGTTGAGGATCTGGATCGCATTCTTACCCTCAGCACCAATGAGGTTAGTGCAGCATCAGTGGTTTTCCATAAAGTTCCTGGAATAATTCAGGGTGGTTTGAAACTGCACAGCGCTAATGTTATGGTTTCCTGGCAAATGGAAGTTGACCTTTTGTCAAAATAAAATGGAATAATATGATACGTTCCTACACAGCGTAACATGAGTTCTGATTCAAGTTAAACCGTACTCTCGCCAGTGCATGCGAGGTTCAGCAAAAATTTTCTGAAAGCATAACCCGGCTACAAAGTATTAATCATGACACCCACCATCACCACACGCACACACAAAAATTGTCTACATGATTTGATCCAGGCCCGCCAAGACCCCGTCCACACGCACACACAAAAATGTCTACATTCTTTGATCCAGGCCCACCAAGGCCCCGTAAATTTGACTGATCTTCACGACCATGCTTCCTATAGCGAAAGCCATTCCCTTCTCTCTCTTTTGTGGTATCTGTTAGCTGAGCAGAGGAGATGGAAAGCTGTCAAAACTAATCTCAGCTCTGGAACTCCATGAATTGAAGCCAAAATAGCCCAACTTTCATTTTGAACTTTTGAAATGTAATAAACCCCCCACCCACTCTGGTTTCTGCCCTAAACCATTGGCAGATGTGGAGGTCTTTTGGAATGCGAGCCTTTTCTTTTTGAGCTAAGAAAATGTAAGCCAGCGCTCTTTTCTAGAAAACCACAATAAATCGTCGCTCTCACAAGCAGACCCAGAAATCGTTGTGGAAAAACAAAGAACACACAAGCCTTTCACAACTAAATGAAGAGCTCTTTTTCAATCATGCTATTTCAATTGAAATGTATGTATCATTTTTGGTCATTATTGTATAAGCAGGTACATAAGGAATCTTAAACCGGTTGAGCCAATATTTGCCCCAATTTACGAGTCGTCACTCGCTGTGTGGGTCACATCCAACTCAAAAATACGACACCAACTTCACCTAATGAACCCCGTCTGTTTGTTAAAATCTTTTATTCCATCATGTTTTGAAAAAATACATTACTGTTTTACCAAATCGAGCTGATGTTTGTCCCTTTTGTAAAATAACAATGTCCCAATGTCTGCGCCTACAGGAGTATCTGGACCTGTGTACCCCCACAGAGCAGTATTCTCCAATCTTCCCCGACACTCGCAGCTCCTGCTCCTCTGGCGATGACTCTGTCTTCTCACCCGAGCCCTTACCGGATGAGCCGTGTCTCCCCAAGTATCAGCACATCAATGGCAATGTCAAAACATGAGCTCCTCGCCTGAAAACCCAATTCACACCCAGCAAAGACACCTCTTCTGAAATTCTTCCAGCTTTCTAGCCCGCCCCATTTTGCCCACTCTTCTGGCTTCTGGCTGACTTATGGACCCTTTTGGGACCAGGCTGGCAGCAGTGCCGTTGCACTGCCAATTGCATGCACTACATCCTACGTGACCCCGTGTCTTAAGAAGAGGATAGGGGCCCGACACAAGCTGAGCTTTTTTAGAATGGATTAGGTGACATTCTCCAGGGCCCTTATTTCTCCTTTTTCATACTAACAGAGACATCTTTAAATATATATGTGTACACAGAGGTTTGGTATGTACAATTTTTGGAGACCCCATTCCAGTTGCTGGCATTCCAAGACGTTTATTTACTCCCGGAGGAATGTATGGACCAATATAAACTTTAAGAAGAGGAGTAAAAATAGGAAAAGGACCAAGATTTGACTAACAAATGCGAGGAAGAGGAGAGTACACGTAGAAACTGCTTTCCTGTTTATTTTGTAATATTGATGCCTTTCTTTTTCACTTCTCTCTTCCAATTATTCTAGAGACAAAAAAGACACTATAATGTGTAGTTCTGGGTATATTTGTAAATATCTTCAAATATGTATAAATATATATTATATATTTACATTGAATTATTTTTTTGTATGGACTCAAAAATAAAAAGGTACTTACCCCACCTCACACCACTCCCCTCCACCCAACTTGGAGCAATAGGCAGGTTTGCACATAGCCTCGACTCACAAAACACACACAAACACACTCACACACACAAACCTAAAAAAAACAAACAAAAAAAACCCTGTCTCACACTCACTCAGTAGTAACACATGGTTAAGTATTGGCTTTCAGGGACTGAGGTTGCATGTTAATTTATTGACTTGTGATGTTTGTATTAATGAGTAAGTCTGGAGAAAGAACAAACTCAATATGATGTTATTAATAATGAAGATAATATCTAAGTAATCCTTGAAATGTATGGTAATTTAAAAATGATCTCTGCAGTAATGGGGATAAATGGCTTATTTTTTAGTGGGTTTGACAGAACCATGTTTTCTAAGTTTTATATATGAATGTGAATATTAAGTTAAATTTTTGAAAATTTGTACATTTTATAGCAAGCTAATTCTTTTCTTATGTAGACCTTGATGGCATTCTCTGTCCAGACCTTTAAGCCTTTCTTAGCTTTATTTTAGGAAGTGAAGTTTTTTTCTGAATTGACTGCTCCAAGTGTAAAGACACACTAATTATCCGCTGCCTTTTTTTTTTAGAACCCAACTTACCTTGACACAACTTACCTTGACACAATCAAACACTTAAGAAGTATAAAATCAATGTGGTTTTATTTTCTTTTGGACCAACATTAAGCTGTTCTGTTGCAGATGTACCTGTCACATTTGCAAATAAATAATTAAAACCGCTTTCACCTTTGACTGTGTATTTGTTTGTACCAGTATATTCAAAAACCTGTGATGATTTCATTTTCGTGATTTTGTTTGATATTTGATGATTAGGAAGTGGCAGAGGATGATATTCAGATTTATAAAACTATAAAAAATAATAATAATCGCAGTAATAATAATATCATTTTGATCTTGGGACAAAACTACACATTTTACTTGTGTGCTTTGATTTTCTTCTTACATACACAATGGAAGGGAATTTCCTCCACTCTTTAGCTTCTGGCCAAACTGGAAGGATAGCTTGTTTTTTTTGTATCTCGACTACTTTTCTTAATAGAATGAGACTTATCTTAAAACGTGAATCTCACGTAAATGATCTCTTAGGGTGAGTCTCATGATTAAATGAAAATCACAACACAACAAAATAATCAATATAATCCGGTTGGAGGACAAATCTATGCAAGTGGTCAAAGCAATTCCATTAATGAAGACAGAACTCATCGTGTAACTGTGTCCTGATCTGCCATCATTTGATTAGCTGACTAATTTAGTTGTTTTTTTGTTTTTGGTATCAGAACAAATTTAATTCTACAGAGTGAGTCTTGATTTATCTGCATTCATTAAAGTTAATCAAAACTGATTTATTGGCTAGAGTAGCTGGCGTTGGTGGCACCGTCTCTCCTGTCAAAATATACAGTAGCACATTAGGGTCATGAACCACCACACCAGTTCAACAGTTCAACTTTTTCACTTTTGGTCAACATTCTGACTAATTCAAAACAGAATAATTATGTTCCAAGTTGTTGTTGTAATTTACCTCATTGTTTCTGAGAGTCAAGATGACAAACAACTTTCAATACCATACTTTGCAGTTGTACACTGAATTAAAACCAGTTCCAGTTTTGGCCATAGGGCCTTGAGTTTGACAACTGGTGTAAAGGTTATGGTCTTTAATTGTTTGTGTGTACAGCAAGTGTGTAAGTAGAAAACATTCTCATGAGTAAAACACTCAAATGTCTTCATCCGTCCTATCACCAGGTGTGAGCCCCAGAAGACAAGCACTAGTCACAGGTCTTCCTCTGGACGTGCCTCCTCATGTCTCCGGAAACCTGAAAAGAGCTAAGAGGGAAAATTCTCTGTAAAGGCATTCCTTAGGAGGAATGCTTCCATTGAATAAAGGGAGAATAAGAACGCCCTTGAGGATTGAAGGGGGGGCAAAATGTAAAAATGAAGCAAAGGGTCAAGCGAAACTACCTTAGCCCTTCTTCAAGTGGGGTGGAAGGAAAGGCAAGCAAATGTGGCTATCCTTCCACATTTGAAGTGCAAGAGGTGGGGACATATAGAGGAATAGATTGTGACAAAAAGCCACTTGAATTAATGTTGCATCTGTCAGATATCACATTATGGGATGTCAGAAATGGGACATGTTTACCATGTTCTAGCCAACTTTATGGTAAACAGAAAGCATCACAGTCACATCTCCACATACCTCGATTTGAAATATATCAATTAAAATTAAAATTATTACAATAAATGAAATAAATGAAATAAATGAAATAAATGAAATAAATGAAATAAATGAAATAAATAAAATAATAATAAATAAAATTAAAACAACACCTTTTGATTTAGATATTGTACTATATTGGTAATACTAAAAATAAAGTGACAGAATTTGTTGAAGTGTTTGTTACTAGCATTATCTTGCTGTCTGGATGCCTTCTTGTTGTTTTCCTCCCTTCTCAAACTCCCAAGGACTCAGTGAGCAGTGATATTTTTCTTGACCTAATCTAATAAACATGACCCTCCACGGTCACTCAAAGCTTTAAATTACTTTTTCATTTGAAGAGTTTTTTGGCTCCATATGCTGGCAAGATTAACCTTTGATCCCCAAATATTAGTTTTTGGTGACTTTTGGGGCAGTAGCTGATATACGTTATTATTACGTATGGTTTGGTATTTTGTTGACAATCAAGCAAAGTTTGAAAGAATAAAGGGCCTGCTGGGATACTTTGACATTTCGGTGGCTAAAGTAGTTGCGCTGTTTCTTCCTGTTCTTCATAATCCCCCTCAGTGTCCTTCAATCCTTGCCTCGTCCTCCCTTGAACAGCCATCTGGTGGAGCCTGGTCTGTTTGCGCAAATTTCGGTCCTCTGGAATGTCAACACAAGGCTTTGTGCAAAGCCAAATATATCCACTGGAGATAAGACCCCACCAAACCTGGAGAGAGAGATGGGGTGACCTTTAGTGTGATGGAGACAAAGGGAAAGTTTCATTAAAGCAAAAGTGCTGAGTGACACCACCAATTTAGTCCTAAACCTGAGTCTCTTTACTCACACGCGAACCACATATTTGTTAATGACCACAAACATAATAATAATATATGCTCAAATACTAATTTCCATCCAGAGTAGAGTTTTGTTAGAACACTTTTGATGTGGAATCAGACCGCACACTCCTCAATCCTCCGTTTGCATGAGGTAGCAGATAATGAATGGTTCAACACAAGGTCAGAGTGTGAGGGACGGGTTTGCCTGCCTTTGATTATTCACTGGGAAGGCTCCATGTCTGGTTCGGCATGGAAGGATTACCAAGTTGACTGGATGTTTGTGTTTGGCACTGCTGTGCATATGTGAGTAAGGGTGAATAAGCTTTGTTGGCCTTTGGGATCTTCTAAACATTTGCAGTTGTGGCTAACACGTCCCATTTTGAGTAAGTTTATAAACTGACTGTACTATGTCTGAAGGTCTGAGGTAAGAGCACTTGGTGTGCGTAATCATTGGAAAAGGAAGAGGGAGAACTAAATTGTTTGGAGGAAGATAACAATCCAAACAGCTCTGCCAGGACTTGCAGTGAAAATTCAGGCACTCTTTAGATTGCTTTTGTGCTGACTAGATCAGTCGCTAATAATGTGCTTCGAGATTTGACTGCACTCATTATGAGTGCTGATCCATTACGATATGACACACAAGGTTTCATAGCATGTTTAACAGGTCCGGGTGTGTCTTATAAATGAGCTTACTCATAATGTTCCCTGCACTGTAATGCCAATGACAACAACTTCAGCCTGCTCACTCGCATTTGGGTAGTCCTGCAGTGATGATGTCGTAATTGAAAGTCATTTGTGTGAATGATGTCCGGCCAATGTGTCAAGCATGAGTTTAGTGTGTGTTTTTGCACAAACAAAAATAGTAATTCATAATTCATGGATAAATGATCAAACCTGTGACTCAAATGGGTTGGGTTTAAAAAAATCAACAGATGGATTGGTGATTGAGAAATGTCTAACTGAAAAGAAATTATTTTACATTTTATATTGTAAAACTGATACTGAGTTATCAAACATGTCGGAGCTCTCATAAAGCAGCAGTATTATTCGACTTCATAATATCTGACCAATTGAACTGTGCTAAAAGATATCAAGCACAAAGCGACAAAACATTTCTAGACTAAAAAGATGAGAAAATAATTCTTGTGCAATCTAACTGCTTGATGACGGCAAGGTTGTTTTAGACAGTAAAGAGTCTGTCATCGCCACTGGCTTCATGTCAGGAGACAGGACTTAACCACTCGGGCTGCTGCACTCATACTGCCATGAATAAACACACAGTCAGGTCAATAAACCAACTTGTAAAAGCAAAGTCTTCTCATAAATGATGTTTAATTGAAACTGTGCAGGACTGAATTTCGTCACAGCGATGCTCCCAGGAGTTCCCGCTCTCTCTTGTGCTGGACGAAAGCTTGTGGGTGATGGGTGGGAAGACGAGGTTGTGTCTGTGTGCTGAAATTAGTTCACGAGTGTCTTGTCATAATAATTCACATAATGGACAGGAACGTATAAGTGAACCATAACAGCACAGCTCGGACATCTTGGAAGCCTTCATCACAGAAATGCCAAAATGAACACATTGTGTAAAATTGATACAGTTGACGATTGCCACAAATCATGTGACCTCCCCAGAGCGCCTGCAACCCACATGACGACAATGACTGAAACAAACCGGTTATGATTCCGGTCGTCTCTAAGACAAGAAGGCACAGTGCGATCCAGGCTAAATGATTAAGAGTGCTATTGTAGCTGTACCTTTTTGCAGGTCAAAGTATATGACTCCTTCAAAATAATGCCTACCTTTGTGTCAGATACTTTTCACAATCCAAAAGAAATGATTCCCATGACTATATCGAGGTGATAAAGCTGAAACAAGACAAGGCCTGCTTTTGCACCGGCATCGCTCTCAGCGGATACAAGCGCTAGTGTATTGCATCAGCTCTATTTGCCACCTCATAATTGGCTTTCAATTTCTTCTTGATTCCTTTCCAGGCTGTTTTTGCTTCACTTATTTTCATTGCTTCAGTCAGTTCCAGTGATCTTGCTTCCCTCTCGTGTGTTGATGACTTTTTGGAGCCAGGTAAAAGCAACCTTCCTATTTTCCCCTTTCAATTGTCAGTGGTAAGAAAGTAATTAAAAAACGTGTTTCTGAATGACTTGCCTTAATATCCAAGAGGGCTTGCCCAGACTGATGCACTTAACCTCAAGACATTTTTTTCATTGAGCTCAAATCATTAATCTTTGTTCCTACCACCTGCTTTGTTAAATATTGCATCATTATATATTTTTTTCTTCCAATTAACACAAAGGAGGGTGTGTACAGGGTGCTGAGGTTGATGTAGTTTGTACACGCAAAGAGGCAAACAGTTTAAGTGCGCTACACTGCTGATTCAGGCACTGTGGGAGTATTAGGTTCACTTGCAGGTTAGCCTGTCGTCTCTACATTGAACACACACATGTACACATGTATGTACAGATATGCACCGTAAAAGTGGGCGCAAATGTCTGTTTTATATCCGATTCACTTGGCAACTGATGAATGCCGAGGTTGAACCAAAGCTCACTTCTGGGGTGAATACTTTCCATCCCAGCCTCCATGAGGTGCTTCGCTCCTAGCTGTGCAGTAAGAGGGAGGCAAAGCAGCAAGGGCCCCTGAAAAGGTGCTTTGTGCTGGCTCAGAAGGGCCCGAGGCTTTCGTCTGTCAGAAGTTGTGGTTCTAGGCCGGCAGCCAGGCCTTCAGAGGCTGGCAGAGGCTGAACTATACCATCTGGAGTGGCGGCTCCTTCCTGCAAGTCTCCGTGAGATGCACTCAACCAGGCCGGGCCACGTTGGTGAAGTCGGGCTGAGACGCACCAGAGGGTTGCGAAAACAAACCTCTGATGCTTTGCTCTAATTCCTAAGCTTTGGCGTCTCACGTCTGGGTTTTCATCCCCTAAGGGAGAATAACAAATCCACACCCTCGCATGAGACTACTTCAAGCGACAAAACTGCAATATCATTATTCGCCAAAAGATTCTAAGAAACATGAGCAGAAGCTTGCATGGAAATGGTGTACGGTTCATTAGCAGATGAGTAGAAGAAAAAAAATGAAATTAGTGAAGATCATCAAATATGATATTGTTTAGAAGTTGTGGTAACTCTGTTGCAAAGGCAAAAGGGAATATTTATTGCAGAACATCGCCTGAGGACAATAGAGCGCTTCCTGACACTCATGATTTATCTCTCTTCACCAACTGCACCCCATAGATCCCAAATCTGTAATCCATCAGATCGTGATATATATTTTAGCAAAGTACAGCAACTAAGTTACTGCACTAAATTAAGACCATTATTTTCTTTTCCAAATTGTTTTGGTTAATCATTGCCCAGAAAGGAAAAAAAAACCCACCCTGGGCCACTTATGTAACTTTCTCATCAATAACTTATTGGCATGTTGGTAATTGTCGACTGATGCTAAACAGTGGTGCTCCTCAGGGATGTGTGCTGGGGCGTATTTCGTTTGTGCCATCATCACTACAACCACACCAGGCCTGTTCTCTAATTAGAGTCAGGCTTAATGATGGAGTGAGGAATTCTAACTGGCTGGTAATGACTTTAATCTTAACATTGTGTGATGAACTTGCGGAGTATAAGAAGTGCAGATTCTGGTCTGTGTTCAATGATGGCAAAACACCAAAACACAAAAAAAAAGAAACACAACACAAGCTTTGGTCTTACGCAAGAAACGCTTGTAAAATTTCCTACAAGGATTATTCATGATTTCAATGCTTCACAAAGGATTAAATGAAAAGTTTTCCATCGTGACTGGTAAGTGAGTGAATTGTACTACATTTATTGTGTGAAGGAAAATATTTGAAGCACATTGTTCTGAGTGCTTTCATCGAGTAAGTCTCTCTGCCCTTCCCCATCGCCTTTTCCTACGACTAAATAAAAATTCCTTTTCCTCTCCAGTCCAAAGCTTACCCATGCCAAAGAAAATACAGAGCAAAATTGTTTCATATGACGCTCTGTCACGCAGAAATGTTTCTCAAACTCACGTCCGTTGTATGCCAGTTTGTTGTATTCCTAAACCCAACTTAATCAAAGGGGAAAAGTGAAACCACTCGCGCAAAAGTGCAGATCCTGCTAATTGCTTCAGAGAACAAACAGTACGACTCAAACCAAACATTAGCATTCTTTGAGGAGACAGAAATGGCAGCTACTGTATTGACATGGCTTTGTTTTAGCATTCAGGCAATTTTGCCATTTTGTTTAAAACATGAAAGCCATCTGTTTTGATGTTTTCACTCTTCTCCCAACATCTTATCCAGCAATCAAAACAACTCCCATAAAGCAGTCTTTCTAAAGTGTGAGGTTGAAACACTCAATGCTTGAGACATGCATGTAAACATTCAGTCAGGTACCACTGTCACTAGTCTTCTAGAGACCACCATGAATGACTGCATCCCCCACCTTTCACCTCGTGATTTTGGAGTGGGTCAACTTGGTGTGAACCACTCAAATGGCCCTGTTGTTTACAGTAGTGTTAAGTGCATGGCCCTCCAGGGTCGGTCGCAACCATAATCCCCTCTTCATTCCCACTGAGGCCCAGAGTGTGTGTAAGTGGACATGGGTGATGGCAGACAGGGAACGGCTCACCAGCCCACCCAACCATCTTAGCCACGCAGCTTCAAAACACATGCTTCTATATTCACTCCCTCATTTACAATTATGACAACTTAACATTACTAATGACTACTCATTTAATGAAAACTTAAAGAAATGATGCAGCACATATGAGATGATGAAAGGTGGCGAAATTGTCCCATTTGGAAGATTTTCCTTCTCTCTCTCCTCAAAACGACCTCCCTCTTTCTTTCGTTTTTTATGTGATGTCACCTTGTAAAGCCTTTACGGTCTGCCCAGGCCTCACGGCTGCCAGAGCAATGAAGGGGCTTGAGAGAGATTCACAACTCATCTGGGATCTTTTTTTCCTCAAAACCTTTTCCTTAAGAACGAATTTAGTGATAGCTGGTTTTTGTTTTAAGACATGTAGCTGAGTTTTGTTTTAAAACATGTTATTCATTATTTAAAACAATTGACATGTCTGTGAAATATTATCAATGTATCAAGAATTGAAGCATGGTAGCAATTGCACTCGTCACATTTGCGGCCGAGTTTATTCCTGTTTTAAGTACAATGTGGGCTTCGGCTGCTCTGATTTTAATGCAAATGAAGGATGCCGCCATGATTGGCCAAGAAAAAGCTACGTTTGCTACAACGGTGCACAATGGTGCAAACAATTCTACCCATGCAGTCAAACAAAATATCAAGTGAAAAAACAACTCCCCCCATGTGCATAGTTAGACTTAGCATAGAATTAGCAAACATTTGACGTATAGCTACATAATATATGGTGAGAACCTGTTGACATTATGTGCTTCACAGTGGTTCAACAAAAGCTTGCTCTATGAGGATAAACAAAAGTCATCAAAATGATCTAGGTGACAGATCTGAACTGAGATTTTAAACAATGAGTTTGAAATATCATAATTTAGTATATACTGCAAAAATAAGTGAGTGAACTTATCTTTGGGCTCCCCATGGCCTGCAATAGAAGTTTTACTTTAACAAAAAAAAGAAAATTCAGGGGCTAATATGTTAGGGTGTCAGGACTGACTGACAACCCAAGGGCAGAAATAAAGTGTGAATTTAAACAAAATTAAAATATACGTATACCTAGGGAGGAAGGAGTAATGCAGTATTTGCATGCAAATAATGCAACATTTCTAAAAGATTTAAATGACATATCATGCATGCTAAAGTCCATTTTTTCCATGTTCAAGGTTTTAGATGTTGAAGGTTTAAAAGATTCTAATTGCGTTAATCAAATATGGTTTTACAATTTTAAATTTTCTAATGACACAAATATCAAATATAATTATGGATGTATGTCCTTCACACAGTCTTACATCAAACCATCCTCTTCTAGAATGTTATTTGGAATAATTACCCCTTTCCCCCAAGAAAAATAAACAATGAATATCAAGGAGGGCCTCCACCACTTAAGCAAACACTTGTGCAAATAGTGTATTGCACAACCAAGGAAGCAAATATAATTTTTGGGTTGTTTGTCTTTAGCTCACACATCAACAAACACATACCATGGTGTGAGAAAACACAGCGCTTGTATGTGTTCCCAAACCTGACCAAACCCAAAGGCAGCAAATATGGGAGACCACAGAGATTAATTCAACTCCTTCTCATCAAAGACTGAAACACACCACAATAAAAATGAAAATTCTAGGAGTCACGATCAGAAATACTGATCCCAAACAATTTACCGTCAGCCTCTATAAAAATGATGCTGTGGTGAAGTTGTGTGGGTCGTAAAATGTACTCGATAAATCATCAACAGCACCAACCTATATAAAGACACACTTGGTACATTTTATATGAGAACGACGAGGTGAGTACAATGTTTATATTTGAGTATTTCTCCAGGTCACTGGAGCCTGCGTGTGTACGTGTGTGTGTGAGTGTGTGTGTGGGTGTTTGTACTGTGAATGTTTTCCTTTGTGGCACGCTCTCCAGGTAGTGTTCAGAAAAATTTACGATGGAGGATGTTTGGTCTTCCTCTGGCTCAGGGGCAGGAAAAGTTGCAAAATATCTGTCAGCAATAAAATAGACCAGAATGTTGTGTTAACACACACTAATATGCATAAAGAAACAAATGTGCACGTGCGAATGGTTAACTTAAATTTTACTTAACATCTTATTTGCAATGGCTGCATACACTAATGTTAATAATAAATCAATTTATTATACATTTTTATAATTTCATGTCTTAATTATTTTTAAAAAGATAATAAAAGTAATACAATTTAATGGACTCAATTTGCAATACTTTACAATACATTCTAAATAAACATTAAAACATTGCATGTATCAAGTCCATCTGTCCGTCGGTCGGTCTGTCTGTCTATTTAGGAAAATATATTTAAAAAAGATAACACCATCAAGAGAAATATTGTGTAAATGCCAAAAAGACATTTTAATAGTACTTTTTGAGCTGATTTCAGTTTAGCCTGATTCATAAGGGGTTTAAAAATATGCCTTGATTTTGAGACTTCCCTGAATGTGTAGAAGCTTGGGTTTGTGTTGTGCAGATTGAAACAGAACTGTGTTTGCAGACAAGGTCTGTCCTTGTTTTCCTCAACTTTAGAACTCTGTTCCTTCTGTGATCGACAAAATAGATGTGGTCACTGCAAATGATAAGATGGTAATCTTCGTTTGCATTTTCCGATTCCAAATGTAATTTAACTGAACTCCCACATTCAGACTTTGTCCTAACGTAACCCATTGGCAGGGAATAGTTGTTTGTTTGTGGCTCTAAAAAGCATGCAGGAATGCTGACCTGCACTGAAATAATGTGCGGTATTTTGTTAAATGTGACCCCAGGAAGACTCATTTAAAGTTTTAATGGGCCTTTTGGAACCACCGTTGCAGCACGCCTCCCTCCCCCAGCAATGTCTCCCCTATGTGGCATACAGTAAAATTATGGCCTAATTAAGTTGGGGGCGAGAGCGTGGTTGGGTTTCAGGGTCTAACTGCTGCTGCTCTTGGCGCGATACTATCTGCTCTGGTTCAGGGGAGCTCAGTGAAACATTTAGTCTTCACCACCCCCCCTGCCTCTTACAATCTATGGAGGCAGACTTGGTGGTGCCGTTACGTCGGAAACCAGTAATGGACTGAAAAGAGAATAATGAGCTCTTTAATATAAAATAAGCGGCTGTGGCACAGAGAAGTATGGGATCATTTTAATTTGCTGCAGAAATGGTACTTAAATTTGTCAGCATCTATAATTCTTGTTTTTTCCCAACGAAATATCTGTTGAGTTTTTTTGTATATGAAATGTGCAATAAATAGAGGTTAAAAAAAAAAAGACACTTTTAGAGTGTTTAGCCTGCAGCTGTGTTTTAAAATAAATGGCTGAAGGAATTCAAAATGGACTATATTTATAGTTTTAAGAGTTGAATTGTTCCCACCACAAGTCATTGGGTGTTGTTCCACAACCCCAAACAAATCAGTTCATTTGTGACAGCGTCATGATGAATTACAAACGTTGTCTGTTGCGTGTCAGGAGGTGCACAAGACAAATGAGAGCCAAGTGGTCTTAGAAACAGGATGAACACAACTCACAACACACTACTGACCATATGGTGCCACTTGACTGAACTCTTTGTCATCATTTTATTGTTTAATTTCATATATGCTTTCTTAAGAAAGCAATATGGCAATGATGACTGAGATTTGTGCAGTGGATAAATATTTACCACCCGGAACAAACAAGTGAGATTAATGAGGGATCTCAGGATGAGGCCATTTGGCATTGTTGGTGCAATTTCTTAAACAATACGCTCCATGAAAGGTGTTTATTGCCTGATGTAATGCTTTCCGTTGGGGAAAATATCACCCAAAGTGTTGCAAGATTTTTAAGCTCAGCTGAAACACAACATCCCGTTTAATTTCCAGGCCGAAAAGCCAGTACGTGTCATATTATCTACCGTATTTTACCAACAAGGGTAGGACCGATGAACTTACAGCTGCCGTCCGCATATGAGGTTAGTGTAACGTTACCGAGTGGATGATTCGCCACTCAGCTAACAGCAGGTTGATTCATTGTGGGGGTAAAAGGTGATCAATGGTCCGTTACATCAGATAAGCACCTGGCTTGGTGGCTGGAGAGATCCCCTGACGGAGCTCCAATGTAAACAAAGCGGGCTTGGAGTCACCCGACGGCGTTCCAAAGAAAGTTTGAAACAATAAAGGCTTGTGAGGGGAGCGCACGAGTTGGACACGGGTCAGGAGGACTACGAAGGTAATATTATGTCATTAACATAAAAATAAAGTGGTTGATAGATGATGTGATATTGATCCCTCTGTGTGCCTCTAGATGTCAAGACACACGTTTTGTATTGTGGGGGAAGACAGACATTGTTTGGCAGTATTGTTGATGGACGACAGGATAATCATTTACAGATTGGAGGCAGACAGGAACTTGCAAGTGAGCTTCAGCACCTGCTGTGATCATTGCTCCGTATGTAGGACATAGCAGAACAAAAATCGACCCCGCCCCCTCTGCACAATAGCAAAAAAACAAAGTCAGAATGCAGTGTAATTTAAAATACAGAGATGAAGAATTTAGTTCAAATCACTACGATGTGAACACGTAGTAGCACCACTATTCTTTCATTAAATTCATCAACAAAAGTTCTTTTTCGAATCCTATTTAATAAGTTGCTCTGCTGACCGTATTTTAGATTCATTCTGTTCTTAATATGGCGTGAAATACTAGTCAGTAGTTATTTGAGTTATGTGGAAAAAGGGCTACTGTTTTTTTGGTATGCGTGGAGCAAAGGTGGGGGAAAATGAGGGAGTATGCAACCCGCAGATTTAACCCCCCCCGTTCGTGTGAATGCTGACTGGGATCCAAACAAGCTCTGCTCACACGCCGTGCATTTAGCAAGTCAGATATGCTCACATTTACAAGAGTACTTTCTGATGGACTGTTACTTTAAACAGCTCTTTCCATGAATATAGGTGTGTGTGTGTGTGTGTTGGGGAGGAGGGGAGCATGTGGGTGTCTGAAGAAAAAAAATTAACTCCATGTGGCTTCCTGTGTTTACAACCCTTCCATATATATTGCTGCCTTTATGTGTATGATGTATATTTCTATGTATAAGTGTTCATTCATTTGACTTATTGACCTCCTGGTGGACCATCATGTCATTTTTTTAAGGTCACACATTGTATACATGCAAAGAAAGCAGTTTGAAAAACTGTCATGAGAGCTCCTGCACCGTCATTAAAAACAGCTCATTTTTCATTATGCTTTGCACTGAAATTCAAGGTCAAAAATAAATGTAATGCATGTGTTTGGAGGTTTCGGAGTGTACACTGCCACGGGCTTGCCAGAGGACATTGGCACAATGGTGTGGCCTCACTTTGCATTCCTTGGTATTGTGTCTTTAATGGCAGATATATTTCAGCATTCACTGACAATAACTTATCTCACAATGTCCCAACGTGCATTAACACGTGAACTTGAAATCTCAAACTGTCATGTAACGGCTGAACTCACAAAGCCGAAGAGATGGTGACCATATGTGAGAGGTCAAAAGGTGAAGAAGTGTTAATGAAGACAAAGAGTGTAAGGTGCCAGTCAACATAGAAACTAGAGCTTTAATCTTGATAAAAGGCTGTCAGCTGGAGTGAGTTAGATCAAATCAACAGTGTCCCGATCGGAGGAAATTGTTTTTTGCCACCTTTAGAAATTCCTGAATGTCCTGCCAGCCTCAGTGATCACACCTGGGATTTTTATTCACTATGAAACAATGATATGTGAGTGCCATGAATGCTGTGGGAGTCAGTGTCCTGGTCTGTAGGGACAGGTAACATGAAATGACTCAAGCCTGATATAAAACATGCTGAACCAGGTGACAAAAACAGAACTGGAGATCCAGTATGTGATATGCAGACCTTGCATCAGGATACGCTGCATTCGGAATCGTGGGCCCCCCTTGCATCTGTGACAGTATGAGTCAAGGGTATCTGGATGATGATGATATTAACAGAGCACAGGAAGGGGAAGGGGGCAGTTTGTAAAAGAAAATGGTTGAGGAAAGAAGGAGAGAAAAACATTTTGCTGACCTGCACAGTCGATCATTGTCACTCAGAGGTGTTGTCAGGAGACTGTGCTCCTTTATTGACTACTGACGAGAGATCAGCTAGATCAAGGGTGTCGAACTCAGTGGCCGAAACTCAAAACACGTCATAGGTGACGGGCTGGACAGACTACAATAAATAACTGTGAATTGAAACAGACAGGATAAACTAATATTTTGCAGATTTTCCAAGAATCTTTGATGCAAATTTATTTTCACGTACCGTATTTTCCGCACTATAAGGCGCACTGGATTATAAAGGCGCACCTTCAATGAATGGCCCATTCTATAACTTTGTCCATATATAAGGCGCACCGGATTATAAAGCGCACCTTCAATGAATGTCCCATTTCAAAACTTTGTCCATATATAAGATATATACATTTGGCCTGCGGGCCGGACTTTGGACACGCCTGCTGTAGTGGCTCAATATTGGTCCATATATAAGGCGCACCTGATTATAAGGCGCACTGTCGGCTTTTGAGAAAATTGGAGGTTTTTAGGTGCGCCTTACAGTGCGGAAAATACGGTACTTAGGCGTCAATTGTCAAATTACCTCACAGCTTTAAAGATTACTTTAATCATTTTTTTTTACAATAGGTAAGTAGCATATTAAAAAAACTAACAAAGCGAATGTTGCATGACATTGCATATTTTACATTTTAAATGGTGGAAAACTAATAAAAAGTGTAGTTTATGGCCTTATTCTGACTACAGGTTGAGTCATTTTTACCACCTTCAGTTTAAACGATGGTGTTTCTAAAATGGAGGATTTATTTGCCACGAGTAAAAAAGCTTCTACAGCCCCCTGGGTTTGAAAAATCATTGGTGGGAGTGCTCACCTCCACACCTGTTATATCTGCTGAGCACTCAACTAGATGAAAATTACCCATGCTCGAGCCAATAAGACACACACGAGCAGTTCTGACTTGTCGGAGGACAAAGATAACATGATCAACAAATTGTCATGTCTCATCTATCACATAAGCTTCCAGGCCAGTTTGTCAAAAAAAAAAAAAAAAAGTTCAAATGTCATTTATTATGCTAAATACTACCCTTCACCTTTTGACTGTTCTGAAATTAAATGTACACTCAGACTTAAGTCATTTGGCAAAATGATATCCAGTATGCAATCCAAGCAAGCAAACCTTTAACCAGAGCAGCAAAAATTTTACTTGCATTTAATTTCTCAAAGGGAGGAGAATAATATTAAGAATTGGAATAACATTCTTGTGTTACAGGATTTTGAGGCTTGGAGGGGTGAAAGTGTAAATATTTTGTCCTCCGAGGCCCGGGTTTTCTAGCGGCAATATTTTCTCTGTGTGCGTGAGGGAGGAAGCGTGCATCTGCATGATTTTCTGGCTGTGCAGATTTTTCTGTCATTTATGCATCTTTAGGAACTTAATTTATAAATGACTTAGTTAGTTAAGAGCCACAGAGGCACAATTTCTTTCAGCAAAATTTGTATTTATTCAAAATGAGGATTTAATTTCATATCAAACAGTCTGAGAAGAAAGTATTTTGTGGTTTACAGTGACACTGGAATTAATCGCTTTTGAATTTTTGGTGGCCATGTATTGTCTTACCACAGACCGATGACAGCTATTTTGAATTTAGAAGTCACAGGGGAAAATTCTCTCTTTACCGCTTAAGAACCCAAAAGAACAAACGCTATGACACATAGAGAACAAAGAAATACATTTCACAACAATATCACACCCTTCAATTGTGAGAGACCGTGATGCCAGGCCAATAAAAAGTGAGTGCGAGACTGAGACACATAGACACACTCTTCAGTTTTGGGTGAACACAATTTAAAAAAAAAAAATAATAATAAGACAAAAATAAATAACTAAATGTAGCAGGCCATACCAAGTGATGTTGAAATATTGTAGTCAAGCAAAAGAATAAATAAATCTGATCTACTAAGTTCCTACGCATTTCTGCAATATTAGATTTGAAGACCAGAACTACAGAAGGATAATAAATAGACCAAAAGTACTGACTATGTTTTTGTGTGATTTATCCGGCTTGCTATTAAAAATTGCAATCAACTTGTTTTATCTCAGTCGGCTGACTTGATGAATACTTTTGCAGGAGTGACACTTTTTTCATTACACTTAATGCCCCCATTAGCTTCACAGTCTGCTTCTTCTGTAATGCAATTTATTTGCTGCATCAACACCTTCATGTCTAATTCACCGCTCTACAGACATAATGAGCAGAGAGATGTCCTTTACTGATGTCTTCTATAATATATATATATAACCGAAACAAAACAGACATACTTAATAGGAAGGAGATTTTCTCAGGCCTCTGTCACTTCCTTTTCCCTGCTAATGTCATCTCCCGTTTTACTCGAGTCTTCATCTGGTGGGAAGAACCTCAGTCCATCTTTTGGCAGGCACAAAAAAATAGGAACATTTCAGGCTACGACGACAGATGCAATTGACATTTGGCTGGCAACAATCAGCAGGGAACCTCTCAGGAGTATTTTTGAGTCGACTGAGCCATTGGCACAAGAGGCCAATGTTACAAGGTGAACCAGAGTATCGAAGCAGATTCCTGGACCGGGTATCGGGTCAATTCCACGTTGGGTCTGATCATCAACTCAGGACTGTCTTCAAATTTCCCAAAATTTGGTGTCGTTATGAGTTACTTTTTGAGCTGATACCCTGGAAGGTAATCCTTTACTTTATATTGACATCAAAAGCTTGGAACACAATTTTATTAGGCCCTAGAGAGGAAGCAAACTGTTTCCTTCGTGGTGATTGTACTTTGAAGATACAAATGGACTCCAACTGTAACTATTCCGACTTTGGGATCATAATACACACGCACTGTTGAGAAGTATTTCTTGCTGGTTAGAAATCAAAAGGTTCTTCCTTTTTTTTCTGGTATGGTTGTGGTAGGTTGGGTTTGGATCTGGGTCTTTAAAGCAACTGCTGAATTCCTGGTCCTGGTTCAACTCTAATATGAACCTCTCACTCATTGCATGTACCGTATTTTCTGGACTATAAGGCGCACCGGACTATAAGGCGCACCTTCAATGAATGGCCCATTTAAAACTTTGTCCTTATATAAAGCGCACTGGACTATAAGTATAAGTATTAATGCATCATGTCAGATCAAATCATTCTCCATTTTATCTTTTTTATTTCAACTTCAGACACAACAAATTACTTTGTAATCACAAAATAATGATCCATAGTCTTTTTTCATGATTCATTGTCTTCAGCGGGCCACATATGATTGATTTCATGACACAATGCTTCGAGCCGGTTTAAATTTAGGAATTTGGTCCATATATAAGGCGCACCAGACTATAAGGTGTAATGTCGGCTTTTGAGAAAATTTTTGTTTTTTAGGTGTGCCTTATAGTTCGGAAAATACGGTACTTAATTTTGCGTGGACATATGCACATCGGGAATGGTTTGTTTCCCACCTCATAACAGTATGACTGGAAATTTAAAAAAAAACACACACACAGACACACCCAACTCATCAGTAAGAGAGAGACATACTAACAAACACCAATTGTTTGTTGGTTTGCTATATATACTCATTTTCCGGGACCAGAAGACAAAAATGCTGTAACATTATAACGAGCGTGTATGAAGTGTGTAGTGTTGAGTTGCTCTTTTGGGAAAACTTGTTTCTCAATCAACAGCAGGAATCTGAGAGTTGAACACAAGGACAGTTAGCTACAAGGGAAAGGCTGCCATTGGCTTGTAGTGTAAAGGAATCCTACAACAGTAGCTCAGGTGACAGTGCACGGTTCTATTTTGACACAGCTGCTCCACGCACGGAGTGCGTATTGGAAATGTCCCATAATCGCAAGCATGTGTCTATCCGAGAATGGGGTTTTCCATTTGGAAGCAACGCATCGAAGTAATCCAACGTATGAGTGCACCTTTTGTGCTTATACTTGTTTATGAGCATCTGTGCATACATGCTAGGAACGTACTATGTAACCATAACCCTGTGTGTGAGACTGGAGCAGGTTAAAGCCGCTGGGCCGTCCCTTATGCGAGCTACCGGGGCAGAACGGGAAAGTCGATCCACCTGAGAACTGCCCAGGGAATTGTGGATCTTTGTGCAGAGGAGAAAAGCAGGGCCCTCCAGCGTGTGTCTACTGAATAAGAGCCACTTGTGCCATTTTGCACTCCACACAATAACTCCACCACAGGAAGAACCAATCGGATCAACAGGCTATTCTTTACCACTGTGCTCTGACCTTGTGTACCAATACCAGCAATTATCACTTCCCAAACCGCCCTCACCTGACGGATAAACAACACCAAGAAACAATGTGAAGAGCACATATCATCAACTAATGTTCTTGTAAGACCTGAAGCTACTCTACTTTTAGAAGACAGTTACCAACCGCCACTTCAGACTAGTTTTCAGGATACAGAAACTCGGATCTATTCAGACTACTCCTCACAACCTACTTAGTACACAAAAATGTAGGGCGCCCACATTGTTTCTCATTTTTTTTAACAGGCTGATTTTGGCTTCATGAAGAATGATGTAAGACATTAGGAATAGGCAGATGGGACGATTCTTGGTGTAGGTTCTGTGTCTTTTTCCCTTTCCATTTGCATCAACATACAGGACTGTCTCAGAAAATCAGAATACCCTACCAGTATACTTTTTCATGATATTCTAATATTTTGAGATAGGATATTTGAGTTTTCTTAAGATGTAAGCCATAATCAGCAATATAAAAATAATAAAAGGCTTGCAATATTCCAGTTGATCTGTAATGAATCCAGAATGTATGACATTTTAGTTTTTTTAATTGCACTACAGAAATAAAGAACTTTATCACAATATTCTAATTTTCTGAGACAGTCCTGTATTTGGCACATGTACCACTACCTCCACAAAGTATCAAGGAAATATGTTTATTATTGTGCCTGTAGTGTACATTGTATTGCACCAAAGTGAGAGTTCTTATTAATGCTCTGATGGAATTAAATAAGGTCGCTCCATTGCCCCCCCAAAAAATCACTTTAAATGCAGCACTCTTGTACATCACTGTAAACTACAACCACGCTCTTAAACAGATTGTTATATAATATCTGCGCTGTCAATCAAAGTGGAGGATTAATCAATTTAGATTGTGCAGGTGTACTTGATGTTGTGGCTGGAGGGCTTGCATTGCCGTATCGCATTCATTCTCCTCAGAAATGCCACCACTTGCATCTGTGGTTTATCTTGTTGAGACACTTTCAGGAGGAATGCTTGCTAAGAGGATTAATGATGACATATGACAGGTATGACATATGACACCCATGAGGGTGTTTGGAAAAGAGTGAGGGGGCATGAGGGGGATGCTCGGAGGGCGGAACCAGACACATGTGCCTGCATGTGGAAAGCAGTCATGGTAAAATACATCTTTGTATAGTTGCCAAAGCAACATCTCACGAAATATGAGTGAGCCCCCTATATCTTTTTTTGAAACACACTTCCAAGATGACCACCTCCTTCCTAATGTAGCTGACGGAAGACCCAAGCATGTCTCCGGACCCAAACACTATCTGTGGGACCTCAAACGGAAGTTGGGAGATCACAAGGCTTTTAAAATCTCCATGAAGTCATTTCCAGTGGAAACCTATTTAACTGCTGTCCAAATTGGGCATTTTCACTTAGGGGTGAATTTTGTTGTCAGTGGTTTTGATATCATTGGCTGAAAATGATGTGAGGGGAGCTCGAATGTTTTTGTGATACTGTAACACAGGGGTGTCAAACTCATTTTTGCCACGGGCCGCATCATAGTCATAGTTTCCCTCAGAGGGCCATTATGATTGTTTTAAAATCTGAGACGAATAAAAACTGTTTTAAAAAGATGAATGGTAATAGAAATTGCAAGCGATATCTCTATTCTTTTTTAAAGTGAAGAGAAATTATAGAATAATCTTAGTAATGACACAAAGTCGATGCAAAATTGGTCTTCGTGGGCCACATAAAATGATATGGCGGGCCGCATTTGGCCCCCGGGCCTTGAGTTTGACGCTATGCTGTAACAACTCAAGATAGACCCCATCCAAATTAGTGTGTGTGTGTGTGTGTGTGTGTGTGTGTGTGTGTGTGTGTGGTGGTGGGGGGGTTCTAGATATGACCTTTAATTCACGCCTCCACCTGGTCAAAGCGACTGAGGAAAACAAGAAAGTAAAAGAAGGAGGGGGCACTGTTAATAGCTGCTGTCAGTCTCCCCTTTGACCTCTCCAGCAAATCCCTCCCCTTCGCTGCTTATTAGTCATATATTTGCTTTTCCATTTGTCTCTGCTTCCCCCTGACGGCCTGTGTGTTGTCGTATGGTCGGTATAAAGCGCTGCATGAAACTGTCGGAGAGGCGGGCACAAAGGTAGCTCTGTTTTTCCAGACGCAAAGCAGCCGTGCAAAATGACGCGTCAGTTCAGCCTGTGACAGCCAAAATGGACTGAAAATAGTATACGTGTGTGTACTGTATGTGTGTGTGTGTGTGTGCTGCTCCACTCTCTGCAGGCAGTACACCCTCCCCGAGCCAGCCAACACCTGAAGCTTATTAAACATAAATCTCCACTGCGCCATAGATGTAACCTGAAACCTGTATTGGCTTTTGGGGGGGGGGCTACATAAATCTTTTTTTTTCCTCCCCTCCTGAGTCGACAGTAATTTTGTTATATCCAGCAGAATGTTGATACTGAATAATAAAAGACGTGCACCTTTGCATTCAGCTCAGTAGTAGATGTGGGAAGCAGGTAAGTTGAGAGCAATCTGAGAACATAAAAGTTTATTCTCCCATGAAATTGAATCAGGAGTCATTAAAGGGTGAAAAGACTCATATCTCTGCTTGCACATGGACAAAATATGACAATACTCATTTTGATTGTGTCATAGCATCAGAAGGATTATTAAGGGGAGTAACACAAAAAGAATCATAAAATATATTGAAAAATGTTGGTCACACTGATTTGAATTTATGGCCGAACATTTGATAGGGTAAATTCCGAAGCGTATAAATTTGAATGTGGTGTGTGTGTGTGTGTGTGTGTAAGGGGGGTAATATTGAGGAGAAAGATTATTTTTGATTGCAATAAAATATTTCTGAGAACATAGAAAATAAAGAAAGGGATGCTTGGTTGTGGGGCATTTGCTTTATCTTTGAGATGACTATACCAGCAGGAAAGAGCAGAAAATTGATACGACGACTTGCAAGTACACCAAAGCACTGTAATATATCTGAACATCTGGGTGCTATTCCCATCCAAGCAAGAAGACACAGCGGCAGGATGTCTCGGAATGGTGGGGAGGGAATGGAGGGGGGGGCCTGGTTTGAATTTGCGGCTGCATCACAAGCCGCCACTGCCAGAGCTCTGGGCTTAGAGCCGCAGAGTTCACGACACGCTTCCCTCCCTGGAAAGAATGACTGCAGTAAAAACCACTATAAAAAACGGGCAGCAGAGTGATGTGTGTAAATACGTGTAATGAGTGTGAGTTTGTTTGTTGTATATTGTATATTGTATGTTTGTCAATATTTACTATCAGATTCCCACGGTCGTATCAGCCCACCGCGCTAACAAACATTTGAGAGGTGATGTCAGGCTTAGAGAACACAATCTTACTCGCATTTCGTATAAATATCCTTCGATAAATACGCACCCGGATCGACCAATTACACTTAAACTTGGTTTTATGAATATTAGATCGCTTCATACGAAAGCCATTCTCGTTAATGATCTCATCACAGAACATAATCTAAACGCTTTTGGTCTCTGCGAGACCTGGTTAAAACCTAATGAACTGATGCCGCTTAATGAGGCCTCGCCTCCAAATTTTGTGAGCTCGCATGTGGCGCGTCCTCGAAAAAAGGGTGGGGGTGTCGCCCTCATCTCGAATTCCGAGCTTAGTTTTAGGCCTCGTTCGATCAACGTATTTAAAACATTTGAGGTTCTCATTGTCCGATCCACCGCTTTACCGTCATTTTATCTTGTTGTTATTTACCGTCCACCCGGGGCTTACTCTGGCTTCCTGGATGAATTTTCAGAATTTGTGGCTGATCTCGTAACCAATGCGGATAATATAATTATCATGGGCGATTTCAACATCCACATGAATTTACCGTCAGAGCCACTTACTTCGGCGTTTCAGACTTTAACTGATACCTTTGGTTTTACGCAAGCTGTACAGGCAGCAACGCATAAGAATGGAAATACCATAGATCTGGTATTATCCCGAGGACTTGCAACCTCAAATATAGCAGTACTGCCATACACTACTGTTTTGTCTGATCATTACTTAATAAAGTTTGAAATTATAGTTCCTTGTCAAAGACAAGAGAGCAATCAGCATTATAGGAGCCGTCATTTCAACTCTATGACTGCAACTGCGCTATCTGAAATACTGTCGCCGGCAACCACTAATTTTCTCACATACGCCGACTCTATTGATAATCTTACGAATGAATTCAATGCGACATTGTTAAATGCCATTGACTCTGTGGCGCCGTTACGTCTGAAAACTCGCCGTAGAGTGCCTACTCCATGGTTCACAGATGAAACGCGTACGCTTAAGCAATTATGTAGAAAGCATGAGCGCAGATGGCGTCTAACCAAACTTGAGGTTTTCCATCAGGCATGGCAGGATAGCCTCCTGAAATATAAAGATGCGCTTATCTTAGCAAAAACTCGATATTTTTCGCAAGTTATTAATCTCAATAAAAACAATCCGAAACACCTATTTGATACAGTGGCAAAGCTGACTCTGCGCCAGCCGACCTCCGATAGTTCCTTCCACTCAGCTGACGAGTTCATGAAATTTTTTGCTCAAAAGATTGAATCCATTAGGGATGAGATCAAGAATAGCATTCCAATCGCTCGGTCGAGCACGCCGTTTACCAACGCTGATGATCATGCAACAACCCTCTCAACTTTTAAAAGCGTGTCTCTTGAAAGGCTTACACAAATTGTTAGTGCGGCTAAAAAACAACATGTTTACTCGACCCTCTTCCAGCCAAACTACTTAAAGAATTATTTCAAATTTTAGGACCGTCCGTCTTAAATATAATCAATCTGTCTGTCTCCTCTGGGATAGTGCCAACAGCCTTTAAAACCGCTATCATTAAACCGTTACTTAAGCGACCAAATCTTGACCCGGACTGTCTCAGTAATTATAGGCCAGTTTCAAACCTCCCATTCATAGCAAAACTTCTTGAAAAAGTAGTAGCGCAGCAGCTTATTGATTACATGGTCGCCAATAATCGATACGACACTTTTCAGTCTGGTTTTAGAGCTAATCATTCCACTGAGACAGCACTTGCGAAAGTGACTAATGATCTCCTCGTAGCTATGGATTCAAACATTTCGTCTGTACTGTTACTACTCGATCTTAGTGCTGCCTTCGACACTGTAGACTTCGATATTTTATTAGGGCGTCTTAAAAGTTGTGTTGGTATTTCAGGGTCAGCACTAGGCTGGTTCCATTCCTATCTATCAAACAGGACGCACCGAGTGGTCCATGGCAATGCGTCCTCGGAGCTCTATAATGTTACATGTGGTGTCCCACAGGGATCGGTTCTCGGACCAATTCTTTTTAATATTTATATGATTCCGCTTGGGGACATAATACGTAAATATAATATTAGTTTTCAATGCTATGCGGATGACACCCAATTATATATGCCGTTATCGATGACAGATCCGCGGGATTGTTGTAATCTTGAGAAGTGCCTTGCGGAGATCAAGCAATGGATGTCTCTCAACTTCCTTCGTCTTAACCCAGATAAAACTGAGATGTTGATAATTGGTCCAGCTCGTTATCAACACTTATTCAAGGAAACCGCTATAACTATAGATAACCGTACTATCACTCAAAGCGATACTGTAACTAATCTCGGGGTAATATTTGACCAAACTCTCTCCTTTCAAAAGCACATTAAGAATATAACCAGAATTGCGTTTTTTCACCTTCGTAATATTGCAAAGATTCGTCCGATCCTTTCGACCGGTGATGCGGAAACTATTATACATGCGTTCGTCACGTCGCGCCTGGACTACTGTAATGTACTATTTTCGGGTCTTCCTAAGTCCCGCATCAAAAGTCTACAGTTAGTACAAAATGCCGCTGCAAGGCTGCTCTCTCGGACAAGAAAATTTGATCACATTACCCCAATACTAGCCAACTTACATTGGCTTCCGGTCCATTTAAGATGTGACTTCAAGGTTCTTCTATTAACCTATAAATCGCTGCATGGCTTAGCGCCTTCATATCTCGTCGACCTAGTTGTTCCTTATGTTCCGTCTCGTAACCTTCGTTCGCAAAACGCTACCCTTTTAGCGACACCGAGGGCTAAGAAAATGTCTGCAGGCTCTAGAGCATTTTCTATTCGGGCTCCAGAGCTTTGGAATGCCCTACCAATGGATATTAGGACTGCTACCTCAGTAGAAACATTTAAGACACGTTTAAAGACACATTTCTATGACATGGCCTTTAACTAACCTGTAGTGGCCGATTCGGCTGGAGTTTGTTTTCTCTCCCTCTCCACCCCCTCCCTCCCCCCTCCCCGGCCGGGGAGGTGGTTAGGTGGTACCCATGCTGACAGCGGCTATCTGGATTCTCGTGGCCAATTCAGGATAGGGGAACTGCAGCTCAACCTCCTCGAAGAGCACTGCCAGGACAATTGAGGGCTCCTTTCGGCAGCCCTCTGCTGTGACATGGACATCCACTTTTTATTTAATTGATTTTCATGTTGTATCATTTGTGCCCTCTCTGCATCCATTTCAACCTGGTGATCCTGAAAGGGGGATCCTTCCATCTGTGGTCCCTTCTCAAGGTTTCTCATTTTCCCCCTGCTAGGGGTTTTTAAGTTTTTCCTTGCCCTTTTGGGAGCTTAAGATCAGGGGATGCTTTGAGAATAATTGTCAATTTCTGTCTATGTGAAGCCCTTTGAGACTGCTTGTGATTTAGGGCTATACAAATAAACTTGACTTGACTTGAAACTTGACTTGTATGGTTAAGTGTGTGTGTGTGGGTGTGTGTATCCAATGTGCCAATGGACATAGCGGCAGAAAGGGAGAGTGTAGTCAAGAAGTGTGAATGTGGTATGATCCAGGGATGTGCACAAAAGACCCTCTATGCAGGGGCACCCCATATGTTACACATGCGCGCGCACACACACACACACACACACGCACACACGCACACACACGCACACACGCACACACACACACACACACACACACACACATATATATATATAAATGATGTGACAAATTAAAAAAGGGAAAATGTGGAACGGGAAAGAAAGACAGAAGCTTATTGTATCATAATTTGGGCAGCAACAATGTTTCATTGTTTTTCAGTGGTGCGGATGGCGGAAACCGCAGGAACTGCGGAATGTACGAGTCCACTTCATTACCCTCATTTTGTTCTGTTTAAAACACCCTTGGAATAATAGTTGCGCTCACGTACATAAACACAACAGTGATTTTCTTTGGCGAGTGGACCCTTTATGACATCTACTCCCAACAGACACAACAGACACCGAGAGACTGTTTTTAGCTGAAAGCAAATCATAAAAATTGTTCTTTTGGCTTTTCATTTACATGACAACCACAATTTAGAGTGTGACAACGCAAAAAGGGTCACAAAGTCAGTTCTTAAAAAAAGACACTTGCCCTTTATAAAAAAACTATAAAAATATATATAATATATAAAATAAATAAAAAACCTTATAACAGGAAAATCCTTACTTCTTTGAAAAAATAATACAAAGCAGAGGAAAGTGGGAAGCAACCATCGAGCTAAAACACCCTTTAAATCTGCTTGTCAGCTCTCGCCATGCCTTTCCCGCAGACAATTTTCCATACGAAGCTCCGCTAACCCATAAATAAAGATTAACTACCCGGGTCTATGATGAGAATCCACACAGTGATGAGAAACATACGAGAGGTGATATTAGTGGAACATTATCCAATAACAGCCACAATCCAAACCGGACTCCATTTAGGATCGCAGAGCTCCTATCTAAGCCACATTCCCCGCTGCATTCGATACAGGCATTAATACAGGGATCCAATTAAAGATACATGCATGTAAGGCATGTAAAGCCTTCCTCAACTCGGCTGCAGTGTGTCAATGCTTTGTGACTAATGATTTTAGTCGGAAAAGCAACAAAGTAGCTCCAGATGTAGTAAATTCCTCAGGTAACTTTAATAAGTTATTTTTCTGGTCGAATGCTCCTGAAACTCACAAGGGACATCTGTGCAACGCTAAGAGGCTCATTTAAGATTTCTACCTGAGAAAGGGTCAACTTTAGACAATCTTTCGACTCATTTCTAAATAAAAGCTTTTGATGTCTTTCAGTTCAGTGAACTACCAATTTGAATAGGGAAGAAGGATTTAAAACCTTTGGACCCACCCTTAAGACGTCCCAAAAATCAGTGTCGCTATCTTCCCGTTCATGTATTAGTAGAGCATCACATGGGGTCCCTGGGGTTGACATGAGCGGAGGAGACAGCGAGAATATAGTTTCCCTCTTGGGGAATGTTTCGACGTTTTGGAGTGGCAGCTGGGAAGCTGGCTGCTCACGTTGATGCATGTCCTTTCTGTCTACAATCATTTCCTTTAGCCGGCAGGAAGTGATGTGGTGATGTTGACTTGCTTAACGTTTCACGAAAGGGACGGTGTTAAGGAGTTCCAGTTCAGGAAGGTATTTTCATGCTCAGGCATGTTTGGAATGCAGAATTTAGTTAATAATTGTTGCCCTTGTGACCTTATGACCAAAGAAAGAAATAAGGAAACTGGAAAAAAGAATAGAAATATGTCAAAAGTGTATCTATTTAGAAATGGTTTGGGTTTGAATGTTCCTGTGGTATTTCTTGGCAAACCTGATTACAAAAACAATTTGGGAATAACCTGTTTGAGCCATTTTTAGTAATTAAGTAGATTTATTGCATTTTTTTATTTGCTGTGCTTTAAAGCAAGTCATTATGGCGTCATCTGTAAGACACGATGGACAGGCTTTTCAAGTTGCACTTACATTCTAAAGCAACAAAATGGTTATTACTCTTTTTTTTCTACTTGAACGCAATCCCAGCGTTTAGGGAGTGACTGCAAGTGATAACCTACATTAAAAGGTTAAGGTTCAAGAAAATGTAGGTCAATCAGCAGAGAAATGCAGAAAAGTGTTGGTGGATAGATGATGAAGTTCGGTCAACATAGTCGTTTTTTTTTAAGCATATGATTGTTACATATTTTCAACGGGTTCTGAAAAAACTTTTACATGTTACAATATGTACGGTTGTTATTGTTACATGTAGACAGAATAGACAGCTGATACCTAAATTGCACACGCGCACTTTAAACAGGAGGCCCAATGTTATTCAATATCTTTGTTATTGCCAGCAAAACCTACGAGAATTACTAAGCCAGTATTGTGTTAGGATAAAGTTATTATTGGTTTTGGAATTTCAAATCAATAAAAGAAATCTGGAATATAAATCTTGTTCTGAACAATATTAGCTCTAATGTAAGATTATTTTATCTGGCCTAGTGGCCAAAGCGTGGGTTGAGCCAGCCCACTAGGCTGGCAAACCATGCAACTTCTCTCATGATAACAAATTCATGAATCATAGGTCATGTCAGAGATCTCAAGAAACTCCTTATTTGGTGCTGCTCGCTGGACGTGTTTCTTTGTCTCACACCTGGACCACCCCTGGGGTCACATTTTAAAAGCTGTCAATTAGAGGTTTAAGTTCAGTTGGCTCCAGGCACCTCATAACCCCCCCCCCCCCCCAAAACAACACCCAAGTAAGTTTGTGCTGGGACGTCTCCACATCCTGAGGTGGAAAAGGCAGTGTACAGTGCGTGCTGACCACCCCTTGACACAAAGAATTGATGAGAGCGGGAGAGTACTTCAATGTAGCAATGCCGCACACATATTTCCATAAACTCCCTCTGCCCTTAATGATCTTGGCAATCCATGGTGCAGCAAGATACCATAAGAAAATAAAGTACGGGCCCCTCTCACACATATTAGTCCGTGCCAGGATAAACATGTCGGGTGTTATTGTAGAGAACAATTACATTCAGTTGCAGAAAGGCATGTCTTTAAAACACACTGCGAGTCAAAGAACAAACGCTGGGTGGAGCATAGTCTCAACATGGGGGCATACATAGACACAATGTCTAGTTCACACCGCCTCCCTGTTCATTTTTGAATTCAAGACATTTAACTTCTAATACTTCAAATGCTGCAAACTCTGACGGACTCTTTTGGTCATGACCCACAGGACCATAGATTCCCTGATCAACTTGGCCTTTTGACTCAGCTCCTTCTTTACCACAACTAATCAATACAGAGTCTGCATTATTGCAAACCACAAATCAATCCACGTACAAATCCCACTTATCCACTTTCAGCCAGCCTCGCCGTTCATCCAGGGACTTTATTGTACGCCATCCAAATGGCTCAATTATCTGCAATTTACACTCAGACAAAACATTTCCCTTCCACAGCAAACAAAATCCCTCATTAAGAAGATCAACACAGGGAGAAGATGAAGTTAGTTACATTTGCCCAGAATGAAACCTGAATGTGAACAGTCACTGGTTCCTGTGAAGAAACCACAAACACATTTTTTTGCTCTCACGTTCTTCAGTCATCACGTGCAACGTGTCGAGAAGCTGAAAAGCGAGTGACGTTTAATACAAGTGCTTTTTTAATTAGTCACTCAGCTACCCATGAATCATTTTCATTAGTTTGAGGAGGTGGTGTAAAACGTATTAAACAAAAAAGATCATGGAGATTTTTTTTTCTTCTCAGGAGGGCTACACAGACGACTGGCTCTTCTCCAAGCAGGAGGCAATAACATGTGTATCTAGTTGACTCAATCTGCATCACATTGACAAGTTGTGCTCCGAGGCCACCAGGGAAGGTACAATACATTGAAGTACTTCCCAATACAAATCACTGTGATCCATATGATATAAAGCTGTGCCCTAACTTAAATTGGAACAAAATTGCGACATACAAGGGCAACATTTTTAAATGGATAGATGGAAGGTTTAAAACTCACAAAAGCATATTCATACAAGTTAATACAGGAAGATAATTGGTGGAATGCTTATATTGTGTCAGTCGGGACTGACTGCCTTTCATCAAGTTAGTTTAAATGAGACGCTTGTGTCTGCATTGTATGGATGAAAAGAGTTGCTGACAATGCATACTTGAAGGACAAAAAAAATCTTATTTTTACCGAAAAAAAAACATTGTGACGTCTTAGCAAGCGAGATATATTGCACGTGGGGGGGGGGGGGGTGTATGGATGTGTTGAAGGAAACGAAGCCTAATCTCCCAAATGAGATCCTCTTTTGTAAATTCTGAATTGTCACACCACCTGTGGGACACTGGGATGAATGAGCGGCGATCCAGAACAGGAAGCACAGCCTCCGGTGTGTCAACTCAGACAGAATACACAGTATAAGGGGGCGATATTTGTCCGAGTGCTGGAACATCGGTGACAGCGTTTAGACAAGCACTTAAGTCTGTTTCCCGCCATAACTCTCGGAGGTGACTCCTTCTTCCTGCAGCTCCAGGAACTGGAAGCAAAGATGACAGAAAAAGAGAAAAATAAATAAGTTGTTTCAGATTTGAAAAGGCACATCGTCTGTTTCTAGAAATGTAACCGCCTATAAATTATAATCAGGAAATATGATATGTTAATAAAAAAAACCTCATTCAGGTCAAATAATTGGCATTAAAATTGTTACCAAAGCATATTTTCATAACCGTGCTTCGTAAAGACCTTAGATCAGGGGTCACCAAACTACGGCCCGCGGGCCGGACACGGCCCGCGGGACCGTTTAATCCGGCCCGCCAACCCTGAATAAATTGTATTATTAAACTTTTTTTTTTTTTTTTTTTGCTCATTTTGCCTGCAATGACTGCGTTTCCCCAGTAGATGGGGAAGCGCTCGCCTGCGCATTTACTACCGGAAGCCGTGTCAGAAAGCTCGGTGCACACTCACAAGTGCGTGTACGGACATGGCGCACTCGCGCTCTATTTGTATCAGTCCCGAATTTAGAGCGTGGGCTGTGACGACAGCATTCTTGTAATTTGCGCGCTGAGCTTTCAGATGTAGTTTTGCCCTAAGGCCACCCACAAACCTTCCCCTGGAATCCTTCCGTTAAAATGTCGCCCAAGTAAAGCAGGGTGAACACAGTGCCGAGCGTTTAAAAGAGCCAATTTGGCTCGACGTACGCGACGTGACGTTCAGCCACATGAACGTCAACATCTACCCGTCACAGATCAAGGTAAACGGACCAACACCTCGGATCTCGCGTAAGAATTGCCACAACAAATTTTACTCCAGACTATGACGCACTATCAAACTTTAACAAAAAAGACAGCGGTGTCTACAAGCCTACTGGAACCTACAAAAGGATTATAAGGAAGGAACACAAGTGTCATGCCTCGTCCCCAGTTTTGGTTATGGGTCATCGTTTCTGTGTCCGTGTGCTCGCCCCTCCCTTCCTGTGTGCCCTTGATTAATGTAACCACACGCACCTGCCTCTCGTTACCTGTGATGTATTTAAGTCCTGTCTGCGTGTCACTCCCTGTCGGATCATTGTTGTCGTAATGTCCTGTGTTCTTGTCTCATGTCCCGGTCAGTCAAGGTATTGTTTTGCTAAGTCATGTCCGTTTGCCGAGTCTGTTCGTTTGTTCACTTCAATAAACCCTGGTCCAAGCTGCACTTGGTCGCCCTGCTCCATTTCTCCACTCCGCATCGTGACAACAAGAACTTTAAGAGACTGCTCATATGTGTCAGAGAGGTTCTGCTCTGACAACTGAGCTGAACCTTTATCTGTTAAGATTGTGCATGGCACAACAGAAAGGTAATGTTCCATGGTTTTTTTTCTATGAAGAACCCAGAGAGAGTTATTTAGTTATTATTTATTTCCTGTTTTTTCTGTGAAGAACTCAGAGAGGGTTTAGTTATTATTTATTTCATTAATAGTGTTATTATTTGTTTCCTGACTTTTTTTTCTGTAAAGAACCTGGAAAGGGTTATTAAATAACCGTTATTTGGTTATGTGTGGCTTTCTGGAAAACAATAAATTTTTAAAGCTCCCCTACGATCGTCACACTTTTTCTGTTACAAACTGCCACCGGCCCGCCATCAGAGAAGGGAAAGGTTATGTGGCCCTCACAGGAAAAAGTTTGGGGACCCCTGCCTTAGATTAACGTCCTGGAAAGAGAAAAAGAACAACGGTAAATTCAGATAATCATTTCAAAGAAAAGGCTGGTTCACAACATCTGGGCTAGGATTTTAAGATAACGCAGACCTATAAGCAGAATTCTCTGCCTGTACTGACCTGGCTTAGAGAGCCACAATAAACAAAAGTGCTCAGACGTGGCCCCCCAGAGTCCGTTTACTCGGTGGCGCAATGTTTGTGCTCACACAGCAGCCCTTATCGGAGGCCCCGGCCGGCCGGCCTTACAGGCTGTGGTGGTGCTACACATGTGTGCTTCCAAATTCCAAACAAACCTTGCATAAAGGCGAAAGCAAAAGACTAAAAGGTGAGGAATGGTGGAAAAACAGAGGATTCTGCCGCCTGGGGTCTTAGATAATATCTATAAAAGGGGCCTCCCAGAAAAAAAGACGAGTGGAGGGTGGAGGTCTCTGTCTCTGTCATCATACCCTGAAGGGGTGTTGGCTTTGGCTGGAGAATCGTTGAGTTAAGGCAAGTCTAAATCCTTGCAGACATGCAGTCCTCCACTGGCTAATGCTCGACCAGTTTAGCAGCCAAAAAGATGGAAGGGTGTCTGGGTCCCTCACGTTCGGCAGACCAACGACTGGATTGATCTCCGGATGATTGCAGATTTTCTCCTGAATGTGAGAGTCATTAAATCACGGAAAGCAAGAAAATCCCAATGAAAAATAATTCCTGGTAGCATTGCCAAATTCATTCCAGGTTGTTCTTGTTTTCTTGCTTCATACCGGTTTTTGTGCTTTTATCCACAAGTAGAATGCGGAAATTGGCATTGGCCTTCTCATTTAAAAAATCCATGTTTATCATTATTCATAGAAGATAGAGGTTTTGTACCCTTCCAACTCTAATGGGAACCATCATATAGTTCTCAATAAATGTGGGAAAATCTCTTTGTTTTTTCTTTATAAAATACCCAATCCAAAATGAAACCCAATATTTCCCCAGCACAATTAGATTTGGTTAGTTAATGCCAGGGTTTGATGTGGAAATGTTTTCAAAATCCATTAAAGAATATTGTTCCAGTACACACAGTGTAACCTTCTTTCCAACCCACAACGGGTGTGGCCTCCACCCACGTTGACTCTGGTTTTCCCTAAAAACCAAAAGCAAAATAAGATGCAGGCTAACCAAACCAATAAAGAGGATACAAAGACAGATTCATTGCTCATTTCGGTCGCCAAGTGTCGAGAGATGTTAAGCATATTCGTTCACACAAATTCCGGTTGATGTGCCAGAAAGGACCCATGCGCATCCAAGCCTTCCTTCCTTGCCATTAGCCATAACTTCTCCCTAAATATTTTCACTGACACTGACCCCTAGCATTATCCCGGCTCTCCAACCGCTGTCTTGGAAGAAGTCGATGAAAAGAAACAAAGTGATGCTGAGACAGCCTTGTGTATTAAGCGCTACAGAAACAAAAAGAAATATTGTGGTAATTACCAATGTTCACTTTGGACAGCCTTGATAAATCTTACATTGGGTGGTGGTGATGGTCTTTTTCTAGGGTGCCCCAAATTCTCCTTTGTAGAAGTCTGAAAGGAAAGAATCGAACAAATTGATTATACAACACACGTACTGTACGTATGTGCTCATATTCAGTGCTAAGAAAGCTCCGTGAGGACAAATGCAACATTTTATGGACTCTTCCTAGAAATGAGTTACATATTTACCGGACATATATATGTCAATGAAAGATTTGTTTCCTCTCCTCTCAAATCTAAAAGCATGCAGTGCAGAACAATCTCCAAGTGTGTTTACATAGGGCGGGTGTGCGTCTGGCCAAGCTACAGCTTGCTTTGGGTATCCAGGAAGGCCACCTGAGCTCCAAAGAGCTTGCACACCTGTTCTCTGTTTGGACAACAGCACAATCATGACACGGTCATAAGGTCCAACGCTATCGCTGACGATCTGGAGAGCAATCCAGCACTTACCTCTTATTGGCTCACATAGCAGCCTGGCATTGAGGCCAATTAGAAGTTCAGCTTCCTCTTGTGACTGAGTTCTCTCGCTAGACGGCTGCTGCACTTCCTGGAACGGGATGAACCAAGCGGGAATTAAAGTTTTGAGCAAACATCACAGGACATAAATTCACATATATAGATGTGTTTGCACAGAGGAATAAAGAAGGTGGGGCAGTGGCTGTTACAACCTGCTTTAAGTAAAATGGATTGAGGATTTCATCCATGGTCTGTCTGCAGACACGCATGCACGCACGCACGCATGCACGCACACATGCACGCACGTATACACGCACACATGCACGCACGCATACACGCACACACACACACACACACACACACAGAGCATTTATTGAAATAGCATTTACGTATAGACATTCACATAGACATAAAAGTCAAAGTCAAGTCAAAGTCAGCTTTATTGTCAATTTCTTCACATGCCAAGACACAAAGAAATCAAAATTACGTTCCCACTATCCCACGGTGACAAGACATAGTACACAATATACGTGATGAATAAATAATAAATAAACAAATAACATAATAAATAAGAGTCAGAATTTCGCCCAAAAGAACAGGACGCTACGTGGAAGGGGAGAGAGTTCAGGATCCTAACAGGCTGGAGTATGAAGCTGTTGGTGAGCGGAGGCTCCTGTACCTCTTCCCACACGTGTCAAACTCAAGGCCCAAGGGCCAGATGGGGCATCATTTTATGTGGCCCACGAGACAAATTTTGCATCGACTTTGTATCATTACTAAAATTAGAAATTGTCACTTTAAAAAATATATATACCTATCTTGCTTGCTAATTTTATTACTACCATGATTTTCCATGCATAATGCGCAAAATTTAACTAATTTATTGTCCTAAAATCCGGGGTGTGCATTATGCATGGGTACAACATTTTTTGAAGAAAATCTTCCTCGAAATAAAACTTGAAATCACCTTTCTTCTTGTTTGTTGTCAATCGCGCATCGCACTCAGCCCAACACACTTAGTCAGTAAAATTCATAATTGACGACACATCGTTTGATGCGATGGTGCAATCCTTGATGGTGTGTTATTGTCAAATATTGTTTGGTTTTTAATCTCCATCGCAGACCGGATATCATACGGAGGCAGTATGACTGCGCGTGCGCAGTATGGATCCGATACGCAGAACGGATGCGCGAGACACGTCAGCTATTCAAAGAGCGAGAGTTCAGTTTAATTAGAAGTTTCATTAAAATGGTTAAGAGAGCAAGTTATAGTATAGCATTTCAAAAGAAAGTCATTGAAGTGGCAGAAGAATTAGGCAATAGGGCAGCTGCGCGCCAATTTGATGTCAATGAATCAAACATAAGACTCTGGAGGAAGAAAACAATCTATTTGATACAGCGAAGGCTTCAGCAAGAGCACCTGGAAGAGGAAAGAAAGCGGTTGTTCCCAAAGATGATCTTTTTTCTGAAATAATTTTACGTTTACGGACTTAAGTAAGAGTCAAAATTTGGGTGCGTATTATACATGGGTACAGGCTTTTTTCCAGCGTCGACGTGCCATTTTTAGGGTGCGTATTATGCATGGGAGCGTATTATACATGGGAAATTACGGTAATTTCATTTTATTATATATTTTTAATATATCTTATCAGTTTCTATTACTCTCTGATTTCAAAACTAGATATTTATCAGGTTTTTTGTAGCCTATTCTGTATATGGAAGACGTTGACAATCATAATGGCCCTCCGAGGGAAACTATGACTACAATGCGGCCCGCGAGAAAAATGAGTTTGACACCCATGACATAAACCAAACCAAATCTCCATAGTTGAAGTCTTGGTGGCATTTGGTGATGTCCACAGATTTGAAACGTTCACACAGCAGTTGAAATTGTAAAGCCACAATCATCAGTGAGACATGAAAGAATTGAAAAATGGAATCAATGAGTTACACATGTGCACTATGAATTTTTTCACAATAGAACTCAAGAAAATTGCTAGTGGATTGAAGAGTGAGGGGCAGCCAAGCCACCCTGCAACCGCTAAAAATCAAACACACAGGGCCACGGTCCATCTGAAAGTCTTTACGGGCTTTGGTCGTCGTTTCATGTCAGCCTTCCTCAGTCGGCCCACTCTCGTCATCCTCAGGGCTGTGTAAGCTCTGTGGTTTTGGCATGCCAGCCCACATATCGCAGTGGTTCCTCCGTGTGCGGAGATCCACTTTTCCACTCCCGTACAGCTACAGTTCACAGATCACTTATCGTAATTATCATTTCACCACACGGACCGATTATACCAAGCGGCTCCCGCAGGGTTTGGAATGTCAGCTCGGTTCACATGAAATGTTTTGATTCCGCAGTGTCTGTGTTTTATTTAGCTTTTTCGAGCCATTCGGTCACACTGACTACAGACAAACAGTGACCTGCATTCGAGCCTACGAATCTTTTAATGTCTTTCCCTATTCACAATGACATAGTTTCGAGTGACGCCAGCCTGCATCTTTTCCACATTAAGAATGTAGCATACAAACTTAACATTACTGTAATTTTTTTTTATTAGGATAGAGAAGCTATAAATAGCCACATTTTACTCCCGGGTCATTAACAGACATATAATGAGTAGGGTGCCCTGTTGCTCATGATAGTACTGCAGTGGAGTTACTGACGAGAAAAACAAGCCTGGACTCGTGTTTGCTAATCTCAAATCAGAATTGATATATTATCGTATTTTCCGCACTATAAGGCGCATCTAAAAACCTCCAGTCTTCTCAAAAGATGACAGTGCGTCTTATAATCCAGTGCACCTTATATATGGACCAATATGGATTCGTGGATGAGGACTAATTTATTAAAGTAAGCTTTACGTGTTTATTTTGGGGGTTTGTGTGATATTAACGTTTGAGCAACGTTGAGTTATTGATATATTGTTATTGTTTTCACTGTTTTGAGTGTTACTATATTGTAATTGCATTAACGTTTGAGCAACGTTGTGTTATTTATTCTATGCGTTTTATAATCCGGTGCGCCTTATATATGAACAAAGTTTTAAAACGGGCCATTCATTGAAGGTGCGCCTTATAATTCGGTGCGCCTTATAATTCGGTGCGCCTTATAGTGCGGAAAATACGGTACTCATATTTTTTTGGGCCCTTTATAAAAAAAATTAACAAAGTGTGAACCCAGCTGGGCAGCCAAAGGTGAATGTATATGAACAGGACAATTCTTGACATTATTCCTGAATGACAAAAAAACACTCAAATGTTTTTTCTCTCTCTGCAACAAGCATGTTGGAAAAATCAAGTACTTGTGAAGGTGACCACACGAGTGTAAACTTCCTGCCTGTTTCACCAGCACAGACAACTTTATGTGCCAAAATGTACAATTCACAAATGAGTTTACATTCTACCAGGCTTAGGATGTTAATTTTGGCTTGAGGTTTAGTCTGATTTGGCCTCCACATTAAACAGTAACCTACAGTGATTGCACATTAAAACAAAATCTAATCGTTTCCTTGAGACCCTCTCGCATTTCAAAGCATTTCACACTACATTTAAACACATAGTAGGCTTCCATACTTGCTGCTGCTGTTGTTAGTCTTTCTGAAGGCACATTTCCTCCACTCTGCAATGAGTTCTAGGTGCAGCCTCCTCCAATAAGGTACACCACCATCATTTAGCATCATTAGGAAAGTGCAAGATGCTGAAACCTGTTCAAAAACACATCTTTGTCTTTTGAATCGAGACACCATCAGTAAATTGGCTGATGTATTTGCTGTGGTTTGAAGAAAGTGCTAATGCTGCAGGATACTATTTGTATCCGGAAAGAAATGAATGAACTTACATCACGCTTCTATTTACATTATGGTAAAATACTATAAACATTGTGAAGCTCAAGTCAGCATTTCTTGATTTTGTTATTGCAGCTCCTTCCTCTTACTCAAATAATTTAAAAAAAAAAAAAAACAGCCTGGGTTTCATTGAACCATTTAATGTAACTACTTAATGGCTTGCCTGGTGAACTACTTAATAGGCCAAGAAAACAAACACACGAGTGTCATTTGTTCCCAGGTGTTAAAAGTTAAACCCCAGTTGTTGACTCATCAGGACTCAGATGTGCGCAACACGTAGTCTCAAGCTCCTAATGTGAAACGTTCAAGTCACAAGTCATTTAAATCTGGCCTCAAAGCTAATTCCTCTGTTCACTCTGTTTAGTTTTAGTTGAGAGGATTTGTTAAAAGGCTCTAAAGCTCTTGTAATAGTCCAGGTCGTCAGTCGCCGTGTCTGTGTGCACAGAAATTTCAGGCTAGCTCGGAGGCTGAATGCAAAGAATCCACCCTCGCCTAAATGATTATCCAAAGCGTCATCTTTGTGGTAAATGTCACTAGGTCCAGGTGCTCTTCCCCACCTAAGGAGAGCAAATAAAGCTGCGTTGAAAAGCAGTGATGCTTCAGGGCTGCCTATCCTGCTTCTGCTGCAAATGTTCAAGCAGCCATGTAACAGAGCCTTAATGAGCCTGTCAATCAAACTGTCATATCTCTGGGACCAACTTTTGCAGGACTGAGTGCAGAAGGCCTAATGTAGTATGTCAGGAAGGTAAATTAAAATAAATGTAGAGACGTGAAACGTGAGCTGTTAATATATGATTACGATGCTCATGACACTTTTCTTTCTATTACATTATTTTGTTGGCAACAGATAAAAGTGGTGAAGACCATCATATTTAAAATGGATATTCTGATTGGTTTCAGCATAGAGAAGTTCAAAGTAAGTGATGAAATTAAAAGTGCTAATGGAAGACAAACATTACTGGAAGGAAATCTGTTGCTCAGATGTTTAGGGAAGCCAACAAGCGTCCAAAGAAAAGCCCATGCTTGCTTTGATTTAACACATACAGGGTGTGTGGCCATTGTACAAGTCTGTGCTGGTCCTGCATCATTTTTTTTTTTTTTGAAAGAAACTTAGCATGATCTTCAGAAGACATCCATTATGGGCAGCTCTGGCTGTCCATTTGTCTCCCATCACAATTAGTATTATGCAATAATCAGAAAACTGCTCTGCGGGAGGCCATCACTAATTGTACACAAACTAAATTAATCAATTTGCAAATAGTTGTCCGGAATACAGAAAATAAACTATGTTGCATTCTAGTGCATTTGACACAAAAACAAGCCTCCGTATATCTTTGCGTGCACAAGCAACTTTGCACCCGCTTTTACCTTTAATTGTTCAACTAATTGGTAAGTTTGCTAGATCAGACAACTGTAATTAACAAGGATAAACTGCCCATGTTAGTTCACTGAAAAAAGCTGAAAGGTGAACTGTTTGATGAATGCATACAGTATAGAAAGTCTCTTTGCCACATTACGGAGACAGAGAGCCTTTCTCCAGCAGCAGACAGAGAGAAAATGTTTTCATTATAGAGAAGTGGAGGGAAGGAAGGAATAAGAGAAGGAATAAGGTGGAAAGAAAAGGGGGTTGTGGGGTGGGAGTGTACACTTGTCTGGCCAGTCCAAAGCTCCATTGCCTGATTAAAACCATGTGCAGAGCCCCACTTCCATGCTATGACACAGAAGTTTGAAGCAGACACACAAACATGAAAAAAGACATCCTCCAATGAACATTTACAAAGAATGGATTCACGTGCAAAGATGTGACAAATTGGGAAGTTTATGTTACAAATTAACTTCATTGTCTCGTTGATGAAATATAAAGCAGTATGGTATTAATTAAGAAGAGCAGATAAAGCAGGTTTTATTTTAGAGGTTGAAATATTGCAAGCTTGCTGAAACACATGGAATTATTCAAAGTTGCTGGCGGGAGGGCGGCATTCAAGAGTGAGGAAGTTTTTTTTCATACCTTCCATCCATGAGGTTACTACATTTGGCACCATCTGGAAAATTCCAAATAACAATACAGTTAGATGACTTTGAGAAATTTTGACCTCCGTGCGATTTCTTTAAAGATGCTGGCTCTCAAATAACCTCCTGTTTGGACAAGTCGTTAGTGACAATAAACAAAATCTCGAGAGAGAAATAACGTGTGTGAAAGTGATAAACGGAAGCAAAGCTTATGAAAAGAGATGCGAGGAAAATGATAAGTTAACCCCTCAGAGAGAAAGTCCCAAATTCTGTACATACAAAAGATGTTTGAATGCTCTCCCATCCAATGGAGCTCCAGTAAAGATATTTTTTTCCAAATAGTTTTCTATCCTGCCAAACCTTTGAAGCAGTTGAATCAGAACAAAAGAAAACAACACGACGGGAAATGCCTGATCGTAATGCAATGAAGTTGTGTTTTTTCCCCCCCTTTTCTTTATTCACTTTGTGTGCGTTTTCTGTTCCACTGTGATGGTGTGGCCTCAACTGTGGAATATCAAATATTTATTCAAACGCATTGCTTCGTCTTTTCTCACTGGTGTGGGTTTCAAAAACACACATGCCGACACGTTTATTTCTAAAAAAACATTTTTAAGGGAGGACGTGGGGTGGAATTAGTGTAAAAACACATCCATCTTTGTATGTCAGCGCGGCATTGACACAATGGGGATTTTGAATGGCACAAAGCGTTAACCAGCAACACCAACACGGGCAGTAAATATTCAACTCTCGATGGTTCTGAGGTTTCCCTAATGTACTGTGCATATATCTTAATTCTTAGACACTATCTGTGTGTGAATACACTCAACAGAAGAAGTCAAGTCAGGCCAAGTTGATTTAAACAGTCCTTAATCACAAAATAGTCTCACGAACAAAAGCGAGGTTGGCTGATTTACAAAATAAATATGGACCCAGTCCTTTTTAGTGTTCCAGTTGTGCACCATACGACGAGGAGAGAAGGCCAAGAAATGAAGGCTGCATTGTTAAATCTGCAAACACACTCAACCAGCTGGGGAGTGTAGCTCTTAAACTTGCTATGAAAACTCTGCTCTGTGTTCATACGTCAAGAGTTATATGGAATTGGATAGGAGACGTGATGGGAGCTGTTAGCGTGACGGTGGGTGGTAAAAGTTTTTCTCTAAATATTTTCCTCATAACTAGAGCAAATAGTTACAGTACATATGGTTATGGTAAACATTCAGGGCCTGCTTTTGTTATGATGCTATGGTTCTTCTTTTTTGGTCAGTGACATCTGTCCAGCAGGCTGTGATAGCAAAGTACTACTCAATCCTTTATGTAAACATAACATGTGAGCGCATCTGTCCCAGCTTGAATTTTGCTGAGCTCTGCATTCTTTTGGAAGAAAAAACACCTTTGTGGTTGCTATAAACAATTAACTAATACAAAGTGTTACTCTGGATTTTGTTTGTTTAGCAAACAGCAATTCCAATCAGTGTTTGCTATGGATAAATGTTGTATTGTAACAGCATGATAGTTGATGAATAGAAGAAGAAAAAGACGTCCAACTATGGGCATTTACCTGAGAGGGGGCATCAAACAACCACAACGATATAAAAGGCATGTTTTGATTGTTTTGACTCACCCTTAACGCGTGGCAACTGAATGTATAATACACAATACAGTGTAACATTGTTAAATAAAAACTTGGGGACAGCCCAGTTGTGTATACAAATACATATGCCACAGCACAGGTGTCAAACTCAAGGCCCGGGGGCCAGATACGGCCCGCCACAACATTTTATGAGGCCCGCGAAGACAAATTGTGCATCAAATTCGTGTGTCATTACTGGAATTGCAAATTGTCTTCACTTTTAATATCTTTTTTTTTTTTTAATATTTGACTAGTTTTTACTTGTCTGATTTGAAAACGAGTTATTTGTCAATTTGTTTTGTAGTTTTTACTGAATACAATATGAGGTACCCATACATTTATTTGGGTTGACAGTCATAATGGCTTTCCGAAAGAAGCTATGACTTCAATGCGGCCCGTGAAAAAAATGAGTTTGACACCCATGTGCCACAGGTTGGGATACCACCAGGCAGCACGGGGCACAGGGGACCGCCATTGATGGGGAACCACATACAGTAAATTTCCTGGAAGTGGTGGCCACATATCTGGCCCTACACCACTTTTTCTCGGGCCTACAGGGCAGGCACGTACTTGTGCGCCCTGACAACATGTCTGTGGTTTACCACACTAACCACATGGGGTGATCAGATCATTCTGGCTTTAGCCATAGTCTCTTTTTGCTTGGGCGTTCGTCCACGTTGCGATCTTGTGGGCTGCCTGCCTTTCGGTAATGCAGTCGGCGCGGATTGCCTGCCCCGAGGGTCCCCTGTGGCTGGAATAGTGAAAGTTGAATCCAGAGGTGGTCAGCACACTTGCTTATTAAATGCTAATTTAACTTGTGCACTAATATGGGCTCCGTTTTATTCAGTTCTTCTCAGGTACATCATCATAAAAGCCAGCTTGTACTGACAAGTATGCTACATATCCCGTTTCGGCTCTGGAAGTAAACAAGTTCAAACCGGCCTTTGTTGATCATTTTATAAAACTATATAAAGCAGAGTCAATGACATTTGAACTCCACAACAACTTGAGCGTATTCAATAAAGATTATTTCCACAATCCTCTTGTTTCAAAGCTCGAGTGACCTACTGATGCTTCAGTGGGTACAATTTCTAAATCAAATAAGACACAATAAATTATGTGTAAGAAAATAATTGGTTTTACAAAGATAGAGATAATGTTTATTTTTAGCGGTGTGAAACTGCACTGCCAAATATGTGCCATTCCATACCAAAGTACAACTACCCAAAGTAGATAAATAAATAAAATATTTATTTATGCCCTCAAAGTCCCCACTGTGACATGTCAGTCAGACGACAAACAGTATATACAGTAAAGTTCGAGATTCCTGGCCAATACTTTCCATACTTTTATTATTTTCATTGGAGTGTAACAGAAGTTAGACTTGTTTCTTCCCACATTTATGATCGCTCACAAAAAAAGCAATGTATCACTCAGCGACCCCAATTCCCAGGCATCCATTTGTATGACAGTCTTGCGTGTCATATCTAAGAACACGGAGTGCAAACGAAAGGTTGATCAAACACATTAAGAAGACATCAGCGTGCAGCGTGACCTTATCTGCTCGGACCAGGGTGGAGTCATACGGTAGACGTGTGGTCATACTCATTTATGATAACTCAAATCCAACAAACCCATTGGCCTCCATCATTGTGATAACACGATGGCGCCACAGCTGATATCATACAGCAAGCGAGTGATTCTGGGAGAAAGAACGGCTGTTGAGGAGATAAAACTGCTGAGCCAGAGCTCCTTAATGGTCCCCCACCTTTCCCTAACAACTTTGGTTTGTTGTGGAAAAAAAAAAAGAATCCCACTTGTGAGGTTTGTTTTACACAAAAATGGGTGTACAAAAGTTCAATATTTACGCAGCATTTTTAAGGGTGAACATTTACATTCCTCCCGTTGCCCCTCGTCAACTTTGCATGGCTGTGGAGACCACCACTCCATCCAGGGGGGCTGGTGTGATACCACTGCAACTGTCAGGGTGATGGAAAGGGGTTATCACCTCCAACACCTCCCCTCCTCCAGAAAGAGGCCTGGGAAAGGCGAGAAGGCCACGTACATAAAGTGGAGCATTTCAGATTTCTTTACGTTATGCTGCCAATATGTAAACAAAGAGCCAGAATGATGCAATCGTGCTTTGTAAAACTGGGAAGAATGGATATCAGACAATGCTATAAATGATGTTGATGATGTCTTATGGCAATACTGTCGATTCAATTATGTCCCGTGAAAGCACAATTAAAACTAAAAATAGCTGTGGGGACAAAGTGGATCAATGCACGATGGAATCTCTCATTCTCACTCACTGCGACTACTAGATGGTCCGGTTTCTCATAGCGTTCCCTGGCTAAAATCATGTTTCCATCATTTACGGTTTGTATATTCAACTTGATTAGATTGCAAATATGAGATCACACAGTAAATTTCGTCCGCACTCAACGAAGCTACTTGATCTGGCTATTTATTGATGATGAAGACTTCAAACGTGTTGAAACTGGAGCCACATGCAGCTCTTAAACCATGGCCAATGCAATTTTCACTGCCAGGCAGGGAGGAGGCACCAGGGGTGGGTAGAGTTTATTACTCGCAGTCACCACCGCACAAACTGATTCTTCCTCAATGACAACCCACAGAGAAGGTTGAAAGATGAGACGCATTCTTTTTTAGCCCCCCTCCCCATCCTCACCCAACTCTCAGCTCCCACTTGGTCCAGCTACCTAGTTTATTGGTTTGCTTCTCTATGACAGGTATGCAATACCTGTCACACACCCACCAAGTCAAACATGTTATATTACTGGCTTGGAATGTATATCACTTTCCAGAGTACAAAAGCACCCATACATCACCTTGGGCCTCATCACTCATGACAGAGGCCCCTCATAGACAATGAGCTCATCTGAACATGGAGTCATGCTTATTGATGAACATGCAGCAGGATGAGCAGACAGGCAAGCCATCAATCAAGGTGATAGTGAACAGGCATAAAGTCTATACTTGCAACAGTAATTATTGGACTGCAAAGTGACTGCTTGTGCCTTTTTGAGTTTCAAACCCAGAACGACATAGCTATAGGGCAAATGTGCTAATCACAAGGGTTACATGCTAGCCTTATTATTATTCCCTTCATTTTTATTAGCAATTCAAAATATGAATAGGAAAGGCACTCAAAAAAATAAAATAAAATATATATATACTAAAATAAAATATTATATATAATAATGTATATTATAATATTATATATATATATATATATATATATATATATATATATATATATACACACGTATATATAACATAGGTTATTTCACGAACATGCACACAAAAGAACTACTAATAGGATTGGAAAACATTGCTTTTCCACACGTTATAGAGATAGTAAAGCTAACGCAAGCCTTGTTCTGAATAGGCTCGTCATTGTAACTGACTTTCTTTGAGAGTCGCTTCACAGGCCAGGAATGTGACCCACAACAGGTCTCCAACGAGCTCGACGTTTCTCTGCGGTTTCGATACCCAGCTGGGCTGGGCTTTACTAAAGCGTTTCTGCCTCTGCAGGGCTATCAGGTTACGTGGATTTTGGGTCAGCAAAGCCCTCCTGGTTCCACTTTATGAGCAACATTTCATTATTTTAGATTTATCACTGCCGTGTTTGCCTGTTGCTGTATATGAGCCTATTCAATTCATAGCGCCTAATAATGAGCAAAGAAAGTGATTTAAAGAGACTGCAGGTTGGAGCTGTTCTCATGCTGCCAGAATTATGGGCTGTGCAGGGAGCCCTGGGTGAAAAAAGGGGTATCCTGAGTTAAAGGATGTTCCTAGCACAGTGAAGATTTTTGCGTATCTATCCCATCTTGATGGACTGACTGAGACCCGCACCCTGTTTCCAGCAAGTCCCAGGGGAGCGCACACTTGCCAAAGTTGTGTCATGGATGATTTGCAAATCTTTTTAAATCTAGCATGCCATTATGTGATTGTTTACCTTACTGAGGCAGAACATCATTAGGGTATCATTAACGGTGGCATTTGGAGAAGATCCCTCTCTCTATCCCCTGTTGGTCGACCTTCGCTTAAGGGGGGTGATGGGAATTAACCCTTTCGTACCCCTTTACGAGCCTTTGTAGACCACAAGCAGAGGCTGGGCAAATACCAACACGCACCGACACATATACCATAGCATGCATGCCGTGGTGGGATGTCACTCCACTTGAGTAGATTTTAATGTAGTGACACTTCACTTACATGAGTAGTATTCATTTTTCTGTCAACTTCTTCCTACATTTGAAAACAGATTATTATTTTTTTACTCTTCAAGTTACCAACTTGGCTCATTACTTTTTTGTTAACCTTTGCAAATGGCACAATGTTAAAAAAAGACAAAGTCAACCATTGTTGACATTTTGGGGATTTATAGAAAACAGGGAACATAAACTGGAAATCAGGAATGACAGTGATGCAAAGAATACAGCATTACCCGCCCATCATAAGGGATTACATCTTGATAGTTTAAAATTTGACAGCAGCTTCTCACGCTCATCTACTCTGCCATCCTGCTCCTCATCTATTCAGCCTGATTCATTGCTTCCTTTTCCATCACACATTTTAGTAGTCTGACGTGGCACCTTTCTTGATAGCCATCATTTTGACCTCAAGGAACCCACGGTGAAGGTCATACAATATCAGACAAACAGGGGCAAAAATGAAGTTTTCATGTGCAGCAGTGGAATCGGGTGTCTCAACACGGATACAGAACGTGCAGGGATGTCAGATTGTCACCGTGATAGTGGATACTTGGCGCCAACGTGCACAAATACAGCAACGTGTTATGAAAATGACCCGAAACCACAGGTTCATTCTTACGGGCAACTAAGCACGCATCTGAGCCAGTTGCATGCAGACACACTGGAATGTGGAGCTTTTCAAAAGAAATCAAGCAGAGATCCTGTGGTTAAGCATGCACTTCTGGAGCATAAATGAAGAAAAAGTTTAGTTCAAAGAGAAGCTCACCTTAATAACTATTATTCAATGCTACGTATTTTCAGAACATACAAAAATACGTAATTGTACCACAAAATTAAACTATTTTATATTTCAACACTATGGCATTGATTGGGCTTTTTTTTTTTAAATTTAATATTTCTTTGGTGATAGCACAGCTGGACAGAAACCTTCTCTCAGTATCACCCTGGAAAAAAAAACACACAACAAAGCCCAAGGTCTTAGTTCCATTATGTTTTTATCTTTTGGAATTATGCAAAACGTTTTGATGGTGTTCAGCTACCACTACTAAAGCCATATATCATCTATTTCTCGGTCCTCTAGTGCCCTCTAGCGGACTTTAGTATATAGCATGTCCCATAACGATTGTCCACAACTTTCCCGAAGTAAATCCTTTAATACTACAGCAATTCTAATAAAGCTATGATTAAAAAAAATGGAAAAGCTAAGGTACTCTGTTAGAGAGGAGTATATTAATTAAAAAAGGCAAGTTGCTTAATAATCTTACATTAGATTTTCCTGCCACATTTTTTTGTTATGAGTTCTTCAGAAGACTCCTTGATTTGCATTCTTTCCATCTATATTTGATCCATATCTGCTTTTGAAGTGTTATGTTTACTGTCGCTCCAGTATCTCTGCGGCTGATTCCTGACTTGACTGAATAGAGCATCAGATCCTGGTGCTGCTTCTATTTCTACAGAGGAGCACGTGCTTATCCTCAGGAGTGCATGCACGTACAGGCAGCTGAAAAACAGACCTCCACAGTACTGAGCCTTGAGCCCCTCATTCGGCCCCCCTCTTCTCACAAACACAAGTCCAGTGTGTCCGGCTGTATGCAGCAGAGAGGAAACACATATACTTCGCTCGACTAGAAACAATAACATTAAAGTCCATGAGAGACGCAGCAGGAAGGGGGGCAGGCAAGTGAGAGTGGATAACTGCGTACAGACTTAGAATGCAACGAGCACATTTTCATGAGTGGACAGGTACATAAGCATATTGTACACATCTGCACAAGCATCTCCACAGGAAATGGGTCTGATGCTGCAGGTATTCTTTACGTCCTCCCCTGTCCATCAGTGAAAGGGAATACTTTGTCTCTGCTCAACTGGCCCAAATTAGTCAAACCTGCAAGAGGCTATTTTCTTCATAATCGTTTCTGATTCACCCTCCTCGAATATTCCACAGCATACAAGTGAATCCCTAATTTGTGGCATGCATGCACGAAGTTATGGATACGCTCACAATTTGGTAATCAAGAAAATTATGTCAATAGCTGATAACAGGCTGGCTAGCAACCAAGCAAGCACTGCGGTAATGGACTGTCGGCGGCATGCTCCTAACACAAAGCATCCGTGATTTCATTCCCTCCCTTTTCACTGCAATATGCACACGTGGAAACCACAAAAGATTAGATCATAATCTTTTAAAAAGGATTACCCTGGGCTCAACTCATTACTCAGGAGTCGCTAAGAGTTTGTCATGGAACGGTAATGTTCCGGAGTTCCTGTTGTGCCCTTATGCAGCCAAAGTCTAGACTTGAGGTCCCACACTTCTGTCTCTCTCTCTCTGCTGGCTCCCTTAAATCAGAGCAGTGTTGTGTTGTGGTGAGGTGAAGCCACGGTCTACTGCCATTCATCTAAATGGAATCAGATTAAAGCTGAGGGTCTAAATACTTTTTAACGCAAAACATAATCTGCCATCGCTTTCTGCCTGACCTTCCATATAGAGGGGAAATATGGGGACGAACTGGGATTTAAAGTTATGATCCAGAAATGAGGGAGGGCAAAAAGATGAGATTGGGTCTGCTTCCATTTTTCAGTTGATGTGAGGTGACAGAAATTGGGTGATACAAAATATTCCAAAAAGGTGATGAAAAAAAACGAACGACATGCTGTAAAGCAGTAAAAAAAAAAGTATGCAAATGGGTGAAACTGCAGTAAAAAGAAAGCAAAAACGATCCTCATAAATTAATTCAACAGTCGGCTATATTTCACTATCAGGGGCCTCCCTGCATCAAATGCTCCAAAGGAAAAGAGGAATGAGCTGAGGGGTAACCCACAGCATGGAGGCTGTCAGTGAGCAAGCTCACACCTGCCCACCTTTTATGGACATACAGTAAAGTCATCAGTCTGTCAGCACCACACGATAACACACTCCTGGGAACGGACTGACCTGCTGCTCGCCCCCCTCCCCACCTCCACATGACAAAGGGCGGCTTAATATACTTACCGCCCAAAACATGACAATCTGATGCGCTGACATTCAACTTCTCTCGTTCAACCAAAATGTTCGCCATCTAACAGATGAGCTGGAGCCTCCCTTGACTGGTTGCTAGGCAAAAACAGACGTGTATAAAGCCATACGATCACATCTTTAATTAAGACAATGATCATGTTTTTGGAATGTAGAAGCTAAAGTACAAAGCGCAAGAATATGTTAACGCCACAAAGGGAAGGAACCGAGATTCAAACCCAGAACCTCAGAACTATATGGGAGATGTGCCAAACATTAGTCTGACCCATTCTAGAAGATTATACCTTATCAATCAAACTTTGGCAGTTGAACAGATATTATGACATAATGCGAGATGTCAAGAAGAAATTTGAGTTATACAAAGGATATTAGAAACAGCTAATTGTATGATGTAGTTTAAACTCAAATTAAGTATTTCCTGCTGGCTCTCCAGTTGTTTCTCACATTCCAAAAACATGTAAGGTTCATTGACGACTTTAAAAAAAAAAAAAAAAAAATAATCCATCGGTGTCAATACAAACGTGAATACTTGTTTGTCTATATGTGCCCTCTGACTAGTTAGCAACCAACCCGGATGGAGCCTGCTTCTTAAACTAAAAGCAACGTTTGGCACAAGTTATACAAGTAACCTAATCACGTTTTGCAGCATAAGCAGGGTGGAAGACAGAAGTAAGAGAGGTTGTTTGGGAAGTGTACTTGGGGCCAGCTAACTGGGTGGTAGGCAGCATGTTCAAGAAGAGAACAGAAATACTCCGTGGCACGCTGCATACTGATGACTAGGTTGTAGCGGCTGGATCGGCTCTCCGGTAGTTATTCATAGGGCGGTTATAAAAGAAACACAATCAAGTCATTTGTGTGGCCTTCTCTTTTGCACTGCTTTTATTCTCTTTGAGCTCTGAGGAACAAAGAACAGAATGCATGTCACTGAATGAATAAATAAACGTGAGGAAAAAGAGGAGGCCAGCTGTTGGCCCTTCTTTGGAGCCAAAAAAGTAATGAATGGCGGAAGCGGTTTGTGCTAGCTGATTCACTTCAAGACACTTTTACGAATGAGTGAAAGTTCTAACTATACCTGAGCTGTAATGAAAGAAAAAAAAAAAAAAAAGGACTCAGGTCTTTGTGGTCTGCTGTTGAGGAGTATAATCCAGAAGGAAAGCTTAAGTGCCTCCTCTAGTGCCCATATTTACAAGTGCAGTGATGACATGACCAACGTACAGTAGACTCATTTTATTGCCATTCATATAGGGGTATAATTTTGTTGTTTCAGATTTATTTACAATGTACAGCTTCAAGGATGTGTGACAATCAACTGACAATAATGAAAAAAAAGTTTGCTTATTTTATGATCAATTGCAATAAAAGATATGTGCTCCAGCTACAAGACTTACCTTTGCACATCATTATACAAAAAAGCATCACATTACTAGAGGCTAAAAAGTACGGTGTGTACTGTATGTGTGTCTCTTCCATCACAACACTGCACAACAAAATTCTCAGATGCAAGGAAATACATTGATCGTGCTGTGATTATATACTAGCTCTTCTACATACAGCAGATATAAAAAGTCTACACACCCCGGTTCAAGTGCCAGTTGTGATACAACACAGCAATCTAGATAAATCACTAAGTATTTTCTACCATTAATATGACCCAAGACCTGTACAACTCAATGGGAAAAAAAATTGAAAGTAAAAAAATATAAGTGCGATAAGGTGGTGCATGTGTTCACAGTGCACAATTTTGCACAGTGCACAAACAATATATAGACTTTACATCCACTTATAGAAGTGGGAATTGGGAAATTACATGAGAACATGTAGATTGACACTGTGGGGAACAGCACTGACGTGTTTATGAAACACAGTAACACGCTGACGGTCCCACAGAAGACGTTTCTGTCTGACTGCAGGACAGGTTGACACACCACAAGAAGGATAAACACACAAAGGCTGTCCATGCGATGTCGGCTCGTATGTATGGTTTTGATAAGCAAAGGGTGGTGAGTAAAAAAAGGGGGAACGCGCAAGTTGCAACACTTCCTTGTGCAAGTGCACATCAACGGGAGCAATCCAGACGGTGTCCATCTAAAAAGCTCATGTTGAAAGCAGTTATTGATAAACTATCATATAATATAATATATACCAAGCCAAACACTTAGCCTCTTGTCGTCTGTGTCTTATTATTTATTTACGCCCAAAAATGATTCTAAATCAAATATATATATATATTTTTTTTAGTTAAAATGCATTTTTATTGGATGAATGGGTATTCTCTAGGTAGAAATAGAAAAAGGAAATATTCTCCCCCACAAATTATTCATTTGGTCATCTTTTTTTTTGAGAAAAAGATCTTTTGCACCATTCTAAAGGCTGCATTATCAACATTGGCTGTGAAGGCTCTGCAGATACTACACAAACACCTTTCAGCTGAAGGATATAAATTCTTCCATAAAAAAACAAAAATAAATTACTCCAAATTGGGCTTGGTTTTGGATATTTTTGGGCTGCATTGTCCATGCAGTTACCTAACAGGGATAGACTGTGCACATCCAAGATTTGATCATTTAAAAACCTCTGTCAAGTCACACTACGGTGCGCAACAACTGGAATGGTCCTGCAAGGGAAATTAAAAGTGCAATGCTTTGGAATTCAGTGATGAAGAAGGATATAATGAATGGTGAGAGTAAACTTTCAAGGCAGTGCAACAAAGGGGAAGAAATGTACCAACTTCTTGCTGCATTCCATCACAGCAGTAGAACAGCAAGTTCATACATTTGGCCTAAAATGTATTCAACACAGGCACAGACAATAATGCAAACCCACCATATTAAAAGTTCAATTGAACAGACAACAATGTGCATGACGTCACTCGTTGGGAGGATAAGATCTTTTGAGGCAGCAACACGCTCATACAGCTGCCGACAAACACGAAGGTCCCATCGTCACAACAAAAATATCACGAAATGCCAAACTCGTCATAGCCACAAACGTGGGAAGACCATGAATGAATGAACTGACAAATGACGCAACGGAACCTCATCACCGTCTTCTCGTGCTGACGAGATATAGCTCCCTGGTTCATCTTAATTCTCAGCCATTAGTCCGTTCATCTTCAAGAGTCGATGACTACCTTGGCCTCGTCATTTTCAAGCACTACCTCATTTCCTCCTCCCTCCCCCTTGAACAGCTCCTCCATCAGCTGCTCGCCGGCGGTGCCCGCCCGCGACGCCCACAGAGCGGCTCCCTCTCGCAGGCCGAGCGAGCGCAGCAGCCGTGCGTAGTCCAAAAATGCCGTCTCTATGAGTTTATGTGGAGATATTAGGTCAAGGAGAACTTGGAAAGAAAGTTTAGTAAGTCTGTCTCTATTTGACTTCCCTGCATGTGTTAAAGTGGCAGTTGTTGTAAGGTTTTTGATTACAATTATGATAATTTCGGTTTGTCAAATTAACCCTGCTGGAGTGTGGTTTTCTTGGGCAGAGGTGTTTTGAGAATTGTTTCATTGAGGTGAATACAAGAAAGATGCCTGCAAAGCTTAAACTGTTTTGTTCAACAGTTTTACTCGAGAATTGCATTCGTGGATCAAAGAAAGCTATTTGAATACTTATTTTCCAAATTTCCAAACCATTGTTGAGTTCCTTTGTTTGGTGTTGTGTTTTCCGTTTTGAATTAATGACCGTTTTCTGAGCTCTGTCTGCATGTCTGCAAGAGATAGCTATGATTTAACATAGCGGCAACAGTACATCCATCAATGATCCTTGGAGCAGTGTAATGGATTTTGAAAAAGGATATTCGATGAGTCGTTGGCCTCCATGACCCCGTATTTCAAACAGGCTTCGATGAAGAGAGCTGCACAGTCAAAGTGCCTCATACTAGAGGCGAAGTGGAGAGAGGAGAAGAAAGAAGTGTAATTATCAGAAAATAGCACACTGCCTGATTTGAGGCAAAAGACCCTGTAGCACCCACTACATGTCTCCAGAAAGCCTCTCAAAATGTAAGGCCGCCTAAAAAAGGGGATGCTATGCAGAAAACAAATCCACTAAAGAGAGAAGCCCATGACATAAGATAGGTGATCAAAATTTACATGACTTAAATGATTTTTTTGAAGGTCTGAGAGATAAAGCTGACGAAAAAGCCGATGTCGTACCTGTGTAGCATCTCTCCCACTTTGTAAAAGCAGCCCAGGGAAAGCAACACGAGGATAGTTTTAGATTTCTGGTTGACCTGCGGGGAGCAAAGATGTTCGGCCCATCGCTTCAGCACATTTGAACTCTCTGCTGGGTTGAGACGCACCTGACGAAAGAATATGTACGTATATAAATGAGGCAAACAACTTTGTGACAGACAGTGCAAGGTAATGTGTGAGCTCGCATCATAACGAATATAACTATATAACACATCCGCACAATGCTTGTGAGATAATCTGGGTCAGCACAAAATTGTACACATTTATAAATAACCACTTCCTGCATTACAATGCAAACAAATTTAAGCCGAGTTAAGAAACATGTGCAATGATGCTGATGCAAAAAAATTCTAATCAGTTCTCCCTTGCTCAAGACCCAACTTTCCCTCCACAAGGCTGTGTGGGAATCAGAAAGGTATTTTTAGTTCTTTAGTGTAATTCTACCCTATCGACAAACAGCCATGAAATAATAGTAAATTCATAAAATAATAAATTCATCAACTGTTCAGCGTTGTGGGGATTTTAGGCCTATCCAATCTGACTTTAGGGCAAGAGGTTGACTACAATATGGATTGGTCGCGAGTCAATCACAGTCATACTGTCACAGATTGGGAATTCAATTCACACTTCCTATGAGGAAGTGAGTGGAGGGAACCACAACTTGTATTACAAATACAGTACAGTAAATAAAGAATATATATATTTTTGCTGTTTTTCTGCTCAGGCTAGAATAACAAGTGTTGCTACATTTCATGGTACCAAGAAGATACCATAAGCTAAAGTGAGTTGAAGTGCTTTATTGAGACAAAAGCAGTGCTTCACTACTATCTTGCTGCATTTTGGTACCAGGGAACTGTGTTGATGTGAAATTAGTAGCTTAATTTAGACAGAAAAGGGGCTTTGCCACCACCTTGAGGGATGCATAGACAATTTTAAACCATTTTTGGAGCGCAGCGCTTCAATCCTCTTGCCATAGCGGTGTAACACTGTAATGTTATATTCATAGCTGTTGGACACTCACAATTGTAAATGAATATTGTATAATTAGACTCAGTGTCTGTGATGTCAGTGCCAGTTAGATAGGGTTACAGAAATGGGGAGTTGACAACTACCATTTAATGTTGGGAGTGCTTGTTCCGCAAAAATGCGTCAACTCAGACACTACAACAGGGACTCATTTTGCCTGCATCCAGCCAGAAGCACAGGCTTCCATTCATAATTCATTACACTGCATAGCTATTAAATTGACACAGAAATCTTTCATGTAGGTTTTAGATGCCCCAAACTTCTTTGGTACTATATGGTACCCGATTGATGAACACACCTAGACATGGAAAAGGCATGAGCATAATGAATCAATTGGATAAAACACGTGTGAATGCCGAGGTGCTATCAACATTTATATCCATCATACCCGCTCAAAAAAACAAACAAAAAAACCTGTCCTCTACCCACACACACACAAATATCTGATGCTTCAAGCAGACGAACCCACTGCGTTACCTTGGCGAGCCAGGCGGCACGGTTCCACTCCCCGTAGGTCTGCAGGTAGCGGCAGGCATCTGCAGCCTTGTCAATCAAACACAGCAGCTGCACCCCCTCTGGTAAAACAGCGGGAGGAAAAGCTACAATGTGATAACAAGCGACGATGGCTTTGTTTCGACAATATGAATCCGCTATACTCTCGATGCAATAATTGGACGGCATCCAAAAGTGATATTTGTGTGACTGTTCTGTTTAAGTGGGTGTGACACAAGGTGATGAATCATATCAAAAATACATCTCACTCAATTTCAAGCCAAGAGTTTCATAGATTCAATTTAAGCAAAGCAGACTTTGGCAGACCCGCGTGTACCCTTTCAAAGTACAAAAAGTCACTATGAGAGTTCAAACCGTACCTGCTAACTTTCCGTTGGCGATCATGTTTGTGGCCACAAGTTTGATGGTGGACTGGGAGGGTCCAGAGGAGGTGATGGTGGTCACCAGACAGGCCTTTAGGGAATCGCAGTAGTAGCTAGGATTGTCTGCACTCGTCTCCAACAGTAATTGTACGGCACGGTCCGTCTGAAAGCAAGACCAAAGTACAACCGAAGGTAATGATGGAGATATGGATAACAATAATGGCAGCCTGAGAAAGGCAAGAAGTAATGACCAAACTATAGGGGGATGGATGATATCACCCTTTTTATCCGCTGGCCCTGAAGGCTTTGCTTTGTGCTAGTATCAGAGCTGAGTGACCTCTGTCTTTCTGCCTAGATAGGTGCGACACATCCAGTACAAAGCCTGCTGATTGCAGCCTGTGATTAGAGAGGGAACAGTGACATTGTGAGGTGACTACAATCCTCTTGGGCAGAGATCCTACAGAGGAATCAGGGGGCTGTTATCCTCCATCTTGCTTCATTTGGCCGACAGCATAAAGCAAGGTTGGCTAACCGAATAAGCCACAAAACAACCTGCTCCATGGCAACAGAAGCTTACCACGGCTAGCCACAATATTAGGCACACCAATACAGTACGTAGTACTTGATTTAGCTAAATACTAAGCACAGATGACAGTGTCAAGTGACTGAATTTGAACGGAAAATTCGAGATTTTTTGCTTCGGTTGTCGAACAAAATACGGAGGGCGAACCTCGCGAGATGAGCCGAAAGGACCCGAGAAAACCCGACCGCGCGGCCCGGATGCCGACTGACTCCCTTCGTTATTGTATTTTCGTTACTTTGAGGATTGTATTAACCCCCAATCATGCCTCCAAAGAAAGCAAGTGGGAGCAGTAAAGCCATCCTAAAACACAAAGACGCCCTTAAAGCAATGCGACAGTGAGCGCCCGGCGCGCTACAGTTGCGCGATTGGACCAAACTAAGCTCCTTGCGCACCGAGGTCCACAATTTTGGAAAGTAAATCAGGAATCAGGAAATATGTTCTAAATTTCAGCGACGGCTCTGTCACAATAATACGACCGGCGAAAAAGCCGCGCAACGGTTGCGCGTTCGGCTGTGCGCTGCAGTTGCGCGATCGGACAAAAATGCACAAATGAAAAAATGCTTAAAAAAGGCGTTTTTCTTTTTTTTGGCTTGGACTGGATTAAATTTTTTCCATTATTTGTAATGGAAAAAATAGATTCGGAATTCGACCGATTCACTTCTCTAACCGCCTTCTGGAACGGATTGCGGTCGAAAACCGAGATTTGACTGTATTGTGTTTCAGCAATGGCTGTATTGATCTCAGAAAGTGTAGCTGCTGTGTCTGTTTTATCAATCTTAGCTGAAGAGAGTCAATTGATCCATAAACTCTTATGAAACTTGACAATTCCCTGTGGTGATGTATAAAAGCAAATGTGCAAATTCACCCAACTGTGTACAAAGAGGGAAAGGCTGAAAGTGAATGCGGTGGAAGTGGAGTCGTTACCTGACCCAGAAGGAGGAGCTGGTCAGCACATTTCTTAGTATGCTCATAACTGGAGCGCTTCACTTCCTGCAGGTGAACACGATCCAACTGGAATTTCTGTAGGCGAATGAAGGTTATACAAAGATAAGATCAGTCATTTTTCAATATCAGCAAGTCATTGCATGGACAGAGAACTAATCACGCATTACACGGTACCAATAGTGATTAGGCGAATATAGAGGGCGGTTATACAGACATTGAATATTCATTCATTATGAAGGTTTTAAAATATTTAAGAGCCACTCGTGTTTCTTGTGAAGCAGTCCTTAAAAAATAAAGTGCCTTACTCCTTGTTATATTTCATAGCATGCCTTCAAACTTGGCCATACACTTGGTTTTAGCATTAAAACTGATTTAAAAGAAATAAAGCATTTTGGTTAAGTGAGGAAAAATAGAAGACGTGCAAGACATCACACAAAAATGGTGTGTGTGACTGCGTGAGCAGTGTGTCGACTTCTGTGTAGAAAAGAGAGAAGCTCTATTATTACTATTATTATTATTTTTTGCTCGCTTTATTCTTCAGTGAGTCACAGCTAAGGGCATAAATCAAACGTGTTAAGAAGCTTCAGAGCAGTGTGCTCTCTGTTGGAGGCTCAGATATTAGTAATTACAGCCAGGCTGCTGCCACTGCGGCTGTCGGATGACAACACAAACCAAACGTAGCTACAGATCGTTTGGGTAGTTTTTTTTTTCTTCCTCAAAGCCTTCTATTTATGCTCACAGTGTGGCCCCTTATTAAGACGCAGCGGAACTTTCATTAAAACACAATTGTGCATAATCTTTTTTATGAAGTAATGGTGGCTTTGATGGGGTTACAGAAAGAGCCTTTCTAGGGGAAATTAGAAAGTTGCATTGCATTTCAATTATTCAACGCCATCTAAAAGATACTTCCGTTTATTTGTTAATCTTGTAGGCACAATGGAATGGCATGCACGGTAGCCTCGAAGTTCTATGATCCTGGGTTCGAATTACAGTTCTGGCTTCTCTGTGAGCAGTTTGAATGTTATCACCATCCCTATGTGGGTTTTCTTCAATGGTATTCTAGCGCCATGAAAAGAGAAGGCATTTTTCAAGTTTTCACCATAATCTTCTATCCATCTTTTATATGGGAGGAAAAGCTTAATGCGATCACCTTTAACCTTTCTTTTGTTACCTGTTTAAATGAAATTGAAGGAAAAAAGTATGGAATTTGTAATTGCGTAATCCAAACATTAGAATTTGAAATGCTGAAACTTCTCATTCAATTGCAATATAATGAGTCTTTTCAATAAGTATTATGTTTGTCATGTCAATCAGGAATGAATTGTCACAGTCTAAAGAAACGTTTTCTTCAGGCTCCTCCGAGAGAATACATTTTTGACAATGGCCAGACAAAGTGTTTGTTTTTTTCCCTCCCCCCCATACAGCTCTGGGCTAAACTCATTAGTCCTCATACATGTATTTCCGAATTATTTTTCAATTACATATGATAGTGCAGCTGCATGTTGGTTTATGCATAAAATGTGCCATATGCTATATCAAAGCGGCAGCAGGGTTTTCAGCATCAGCTGCACTGCTACTGTATGTGAAGACCCATCAATTTCTGGGCAAAGACCACACCTGGAGTTGGGCCTGAGAAGCATGTTCAAATAAACAAAAAATAGCAGATATTCCTGATCTCATTAGCTCCATGGGCTTTGATCCTCTCATGAAGACAGATCACGTTGCAACATTCTGATCAATATTTTCTTTTGTAATGCCATGAAAATGGTCATATGCAGGACAGCTGGTGTATATACTCATGTGGTTAGTGGGGGATATTGGAAGTGCAGGCTTTTTTAGGGTAAAATTACACACTACAGGATATTAAGTCAATAGTTTACCTATGTGCACAGTATTTCCAATATTTAACAAGTGCAATATTGGATAGCAGTAATAAAATCCTAATCGTCGCCATAGCAATGTTGTTAAAACGGAAGAGGACAAGGGACAGCTGCTACTGTTTACGAGGACTGTGCACGAATCGGTGGGGATTTGAGTGCTCAGGGAAAAGCAAGTATCAAATCGTATTTGTTGCACTTGGATCAGAATGCATACTGTTGCGTGTGTGGTCCTTTTAATGAGAAGCTCAATATGTATGACATAGCTATGCAGGGAGTGTGGGGGCAAGCGGTTTTGACATACCCTTCACCTGGAAGAGGATGCATATGGATTTTAAATTAACAGGTAATATTTTAGTGGCAGGCAGACAACAGTTTGGTGAATGCCTGCCGTTGTCCGTACTTTACAGTTCAATAGATTAAGTTTGTAAATAAGTAAATGTGAGGTTTTTGGGGACCCACCCTCTATGACGGTAGATACAACTAACATTTTACCGTATTTTCCGGACTATAAGGCGCCCATTTTAAAACTTAGTCCTTATATAAGGCGCACCGGACTATAAAGCGCACCATTAATGCATCATGTCAGCTTTTTAATCCAAATCAAACCATTCTCCATTTTATCTTTTTTATTTCAACTTCAGACGCAGCAAATTACTTTATAATCACAAAACAATGAACCATAGTCTTTTTGATTCATGATTCATAGTCTTCAGCGGGCCACTTATGATTGATTTCATGACACAATGCTTCGGGCCAGTTTAAATTTAGGAATTTGGCCCATATATAAGGCGCACCGGACTATAAGGCGCACTTTCGGCTTTTGAGAAAATTTTAGGTTTTTAGATGCGCCTTATAGTCCGGAAAATACGGTAATCAAATTGCAAATCGATTCAAACGTCATCTACTAATTTAAACCTAAAGGATCGATGGAGCTTTTGGGTGCGAGTCTGAGCTTTACTTGAGTCTTGACTGACATAAATCTGTGGTCAATACCCCCCCCCCAAAAAAAGGAAGTTTCTTGACTCTTTTTACTGACCTGGAAATAGGAGCTTTCGCACAACATGTCGTGGCAGATGTCCAGATGATTCTGAGGAGACTGCTGAGCTGATTCACTTTGAATCTGCCCCTCCGCTGTGGCCACACTGAGGTGATGAGCCTGAGCAAATGACTGGAGGTAGTGTGAGGCCACTGTCCAAAACTGAAGGTCAGACTCATCCCCGAACAGCCTGCAGTTTGCCACAACACCACCTCAGTCAACATCAAAATACTAATGCTTTCATTTTTGTATTTGCAGCTTTCTAATAAGCACATGTACTACATCTTTCAGAACATATTTTTTTTCCAACCTCACCACCACTCTGCCCAACGACATCCTTCTGTTATTTTTATCGTCATTTACCACTTCGAGCGTCCTTTAGCTATTTTGCACAGACACACAGCTGTTGCTAGGTTACCAGGCTACATTAACAGTGGCATTATGACTTAGGATGGCCAGCTGCAGAGGCATTACAGATTCATGAGCTCTAGGAAAGCATTCTCATTATTTGCAAGCTGAAAAGTTTCCTTCATTCTCACCAACTAAATTGTATTCTAGACAGCGTGAATTGTTTGACATTTGCAGGGGAACGTTAGAGCTGGAGCAAAGATGACAGCAAAGTTACTGGCCCAGTACCTGACGTCATATTATGTTTATCTTAAGCAATTGTGATGCAATAATTGTTGCCGCATTCAACAAAACAATTTTTAAGCATTACAGTGAATCATCTGTCATGGTCTGGTGACTCAGGATTTGCATAATAATGCTATTATTAATTACGTGGTAAGTTTTACATTTTTTGAATTCTTTGTTAATTCAATTGTGTAATGAAACAATTCATGCAAAATGGAGTTCATTATTTGGCTGCAACCAACAGAAGTCCCGGGTCGAAGACGTATGCACAGTACTATTATTTTTTTTCTTATTCCTCCATCGACTATCAGTCAAATGTTTAGTTTTATTTTCAAATAACTATGCCATTAAAACGTTCGCAAACGCAAATAATAGGATATCATGAGTGTACAATGACCACAATGATTTTGTAGTATACTTTCCAAAATAGAACTAGTAAATTGATGAGTATATTTCCACAGTCCCTTAGTGGGTGTTAGTACTCTAACTTTTCAAAGCACTGAAATATGCAAAATACTGTAAAATGTAATATGCGAAAAACTGTTGCAGTGTGCTTTTTAAATAAAGTTTAGTCAACTTGCAAAAGCTGTTTTGGACTGCCTGAAAGTATAAAAAGTTGGAAAAGCCTCAGGGGGAGAGGACACTGCATACTGAGAGAAACTCACCGTGAGACCAGGAGGCAGCGCTGCAGCAGGCTGAGCTCGGGGTCCTGCAGCACACTCTTCATGTCACTGGGGAGTCCATCACAGATACACGGTAAGACCAGACAAGCCCACTTCTGCATATATGCTGGCATCCACAATCCCCAATATGAGAGTTGTCGTATTTTGTATAATTCTCATAGAAAATAATGTATATAATCACTTCTTACAAAGATGAAGCAAAGCAAAAACTTACTTTGACAAAGAATTGAGCTGCTCCTGGATTAAACCTTTTATCTCGACTTTTTCATTGTAGTCTCTGGAAAGAAAAACAAACGTCAACAACTAAAACAAAACTTGAACTTGCAAATTATAGCCTCGATTTAACCTTTTAGAAGTTCTGCCCCCTTTGTGAATATTGTCATCTCAAAATTCAACTTGAAATGCTATTCCAGAAATGACACTGATTTGTTTGTTTCTTAATGGAATAGTGAAGACTTCACAGAACAAATTCTAACTAAATTGTAACATTGTCTTCAAAATACACTAATTGATGAAGCCATTGATTAATTAGATGTATGTTTTACTAGATTCACGCCACTGTTAAATACATCGTTGTCATCCTAGTCATTTCAAGTACATTTTGTGGGGACTTGCAGAGTGACAGTTTTAGACCAATTCTACCGAAGGGGGCCTGTCTAGGGCATATTCAACCTACATACAGCTTACAAATATCAATCCACAGTAGCCGCATTCAATAAATGCTACTCATGGAACGGGTTGTTGAAACGTTGGGTATTCCACTCCATTGCTTTTTGTTGATAATGAATAAAAAAACATTACATCCTATTTTTGTGCCGCGAAAATGGATAGCAAAGAGACTTTGAGACAAAACGAGATGATGGTGTTGAGAGAGATGAAGAAAAGCAATCTGAGTGCTACAGAGAGAAAGCCAGAGGACTTGGAAGACACTGGTTTTCAGAGAAAGATTGAGATCCTGAGAGAGCCAGCTGAGTGATAAACAAGCAGAGTGTGTGAGACAGAGACAATATAGTATAAGTACACAAGCACTGAATTAATCATATCGTTTCAATCGTTGAAAAAAATATTTGTGTGTGCGCATGCATGCATGCATGCATTATTTCTATTATGTACATTAAAATTAAGATTGTTTACAGCAGGGGTGTCAAACTCATTTTTGTCGCAAGCTGCATTGTAGTCATAGCTTTTTTCGGAAGGCCATTATGACTGTCAACCCAAATAAATGTATGAGCACCTCATATTATATACGGTAAAAGCTACAAAACAAACTGACAAATAACAAATCAGACGAGTAAAAACTGGTCTTATTTAAGTATTTAAAAAATATATATTATTAAAAGTGAAGACAATTTGCAATTCTAGTAATGACACACAAATTTGATGCATAATTTGTCTTCGCGGGCCACATAAAATGATCTGGTGGGCCGTATCTGGCCCCCGGGCCTTGAGTTTGACACACGTGGTTTACAGGATTGATACACGATATATCCCTTAAAATATGCAAACCTGAAGCATGAAAGCTTTATGTATACTTTTTGAAGTATACCTTAAAAAAAATACCAGACACTGGCTTTAGAATTCATGAATGATTAAATGCATTTAAAAAAAGAAAACTATAATTCAATTCAATAAATAAATACAGGGACATAATTTTGGCAATAGTGTGGTGTATATGTGTGTCTTTATTTTAACTATAGACAAAAGCACAACATCTCAGTGACCCAGTATTTATGTAAATACGAACATTTATTATAACGGACTACTGTTGTAGGCCTGTTTGGTTTTCTATTGAGGTAAATTCAACTAACATTACCTACAACCAAGCAATCAACTCAAAGCTGACATTGCCACCTGGTCCCACAGGCTGATATTAAAATTCATAAAGTTAGCTTGGCCCAGCTGCCCTCCCCAATGCCCCACAACTGCCATTAGTCTTGCGTGTGCAAAAATTGAAATTGAAGAGTTGCCTCGTATTTGTTTTGAAGAACATTCCTGGTTCATGGAAACTAGTAACATTTGTGAGTTTCTTCTGGATGCTCAAACATATAGGTTTGTACTATGTATGTATGTTCAAATGTCTAATTTAGGAGAAAAATTACGTTCTATTATTGTTTGCGATACACACTTATAAGTGCTACTGCTTGAACTTACACTTGTGTAATGTCCATCGTGAAGGTCCCCGACCACGGCTGCAGTAGAAGGAAAGCCTTAAGAGTGAGGGCAGCTCGGGGTAGCAGCAGATATGGGCACCACACTGAATCTGGACATATTGGTCACACGGGCAGACAGGGAAAAAAAAGTGTTAGGAAGAGCAGAACTACACCACACAAATTTAAATTCAACGTACCATCCATTCTTTATCGTCAGTTTTTGGCTTACCGGTGAGATCTTGTTCATCCATACGATAGCTGGCGGATTTCATGGCCATCTCCAAAACTCGAATACAGCCGTCGTCTGAAGCCAGCACGACTTTGTCTGAAGTGCACCAGTCAATATCTAGGATGCGATAGTTTACGTTGCGACCAATGCGCATGCTGCTGACCATTTGGACCTACAAAGGATTATAACCAATGCAGATGAACACAAACGGTTTATTTTTATGCTGTTTAAAGACCTACCACAGATGTCATCTGGAGGAATTAGCTATGACAAAATCCTTAAATGGTTTTGAACAAATAAAATGCAGGATGTACAAGGGTAGACAGCAAACAGCCTTTTCAAACTGCTTTTAATGGGAACGTGCTAAAGTGAGCGTCTAAGCCGGCTGTCAGCATTTGGGAGATTTCTCCTGCTCCTCCCTTGCTTCTATGACGGCTCCCCTCTCTGCAACTTCATCCATCTGCTCTCTGCCTTTTACAATTGGGGACTGAGCGGTGCATCTTATCTCTGTTCCCATAAAGCATCCAGCCACATTCCCACAGCCTACAATGCTAAATACACAAGACAATAAACCTGTGTCCACCTTTGCAGGCCCCATAACTCATTCCTGCTAGAAAAGCTATGGTGTGTATATAAAGGAAAATAAAGTCCAGTCTGTTAAAGTTGTAAAAAGCATGAAATTGAGCTCAAAATAGGATTGTCAAATATTATTTGAGATAAAGTACCGTAATTTTCGGACTATAAGTCGCGTTTTTTTTCATAGTTTGGGTGGGGGGGGGGGGGGCGACTTATACTCAGGAGCGACTTATATAGATATGTTTTTTTTTTTCTTCACTTTTTGGGGCATTTTATGGCTGGTGCGACTTATACTCCGGTGCGACTTATAGTCCGAAAATTACGGTACAAGTCCAAGTCAGGATTGAAGGCGCTTTAAGGAATAATTAACATCTCTGTGGCTTGCTTTTCGCTTCTATTTATCTATACAAAGCTTATTAACCTTGACACTGTGTTTGTACAGCAAAATGTTGCATTTAATGTGACGATTTGTTTAAGACCAGTCAGCGTTTGATGAACTATACAAGGTGAATGGTCTTGGCACTCAAAACAACAGCACAAATTGAGCGATGTCACACATGCAAGAAGATCATTTTTTTTCCACTTTGTTTGAGCGTGTCTATGGGAATTAAGCATTGCAGAAATGTAGAAAGCACCATAGTTAAATACATATGTATCAATCCTCATAAGCTCACATGAAGCCTTACCTCTTTGGTGTCCCAGACCTCTGCTCCATCGGTGTACATAACCAAGAGCTTCTGGTTGCCTTTGCCTGGGGCAAAGCGAATTTTCTTCACCCAGCCGCGGTGAGTTGGTATTCCCCTAAATATCAATGGCATTGGGGCATTTAGTCATCTTAAAATTCGTGTTATCACCCATTATGCAAACCTCCATCTAAAATTTCATCCTTGGTGATACGTTTTACATTCTTTTTTTATTACAAGAAAAACCTGACGATAGGGATAAGCATCTGTCTGCAATGTTTACATTACCAAGATTCAAGTAGGATTCACCAAATTTTAGACGTTTTAATTCCATTCAATTCAAGACAAATCTTTTTGACAAAAACGAAACGTAACATTTATAATTAAATACACAAAGTAAATATAATAATATTTACTGCGGTGAATGCATAACACTGAACCAACACTTTGTATTTGTCCAAAGCCGATTGGCTGCAATCTAAATTATTCCTTGGGCTCAAATAGTTCTAATACGAAACACGCTGAAATCATTACATCGTGCATTTGAAATAAATACATAGCTACATGAATGTAAAAAAATATTTAAAGGGAAAGTCAAGTCAAAAATGTTCTTCACAAATATATGTAAAAATACCTTGACAAACGTGCTTTAAGGTCCCAGAAGTTAAGATTTCCATCCACATCACCGAGCACCAGGGTATCACCTTTCCAGGCAATGCAGGCAATACTACCCATACTGCCCTGCAACATATTAAGACAATTCCACATTTCCAAATGTAACCCTCTCACTGACATATTTGTGTTTTGGATGCAAAGCAAAAGCGAAAAAGGTCTATTAATATTTATGACAGCAAGGCGGTAAACATGCATGGATGAGTTAAAGTTAGATTATGTCACTAGACAAGACTGGTGCTTTGGAGTCGCTGTAAGCGTCTCACCTCCAGTCTGTATGGTGTAGCTGACAAGATAAAACATTTTGGGAGAGTTTGTGTCAGTATGCTGACACAGATATGAAGGCTGCAAAGCCTTTGGGGTATGCAAATCCATGTGAAATGAATCAGTCATGAAGTTATGAAGGACTGCAAATCCCTCGACAACCCCTCTGGTCTCTACAACTGTACTAAGAGAGAGCGGGAAAACACACTTGCTTAAGAATCCAATCTGCTGCTTAGAAATAGAACGTGATATGTGATTGTTATTCCTCATTACAAAGGCATAGAGCTAGAAGGCACGAAGAAATACTGAAAGGCACCCCAAGCTCTACGCCCGGAGAAATTAATAAACAAAAAAGCCATCCACTAGCATCCTATAATTACCACACAGGCAGCCACTCATTACACTCGGTGCCTACTCTTCATAATTCAGAATTACGAGGTGTGGGAATGCCTTCAAGAAAAAAAAAAAACCAGAGCCAAAATGACAACACAAACAAACAAAAAATAATTATAGTCTGGACTCACATCAGGAGGGATACGGGCACCGTCTTTGACAGTGTTGCCCTCAACAGTGATATGGTAGACCTGCCCATCTGTGTCAGTGAACACAAAATGTTCCCTGGCAGATATGGCCTGGGTGGTCTCCGACTTGCTCTCTGCATCCTGCAGTAGGCTGGTGAAGGAATCAAACACATTTGCTCATCTGAAGTAACTGTGTGTGACCTACAAACAAAAGTGGTTTGGAGCGCTAACCTGATTACTGAGGATTCAACACTATTTTGCTCAGCGTCTGACACTGTTTGACGAGCCATGGCCTCCCTTGCCGCCATCTGCTTCTTCTTTAAACTCTTCAAGTTGTGCGATGGGGACCATTCCTTAAATTTGAGATTTGAAGAGCAAATCAAGACAGAGGGTTAAAAGCAGAAAGAGACAAAAGATGTGTTTTAATTCTCACATAAAAGTGCTAAAAAGCACAGAATAGGTACTCCCAAATCTTACTCCCTAGGAACATCTGCCGGAGGACTATAGCGGTGGTCTTGGATCTCAGGTTTGCAATCAATATGGAAATAAGACAGCAATATGATACTGCGGAAGGCCAGCATGTATTATTAAAGATACTGGTGGTTTTATTTGCTCTGTAGAGGATTTTACAGCAGCACAGTAAAGTTTGTCCCATATAACTCTTCTTTTATGAGTATGGCCTAAAGATGCCATTGTGTCTTGCTGAGCAAGGATGTTGTGTTAGAGAAATCATTCCAATTGCCCACATGAGCTCAGGAGGTTGTAGAATAAAAAAAGGTAAGAGAAAATTACTCGAATCATCAACATATTTTGTCTTAGGGATTATTGTGGGCAAAATATGGAAACATCAACAGCAGATGACAAACTTTATGTAGTCTTCAATTTTAGTTACAGTAAATGTGTCAATTCATGTCAAGGAAAAGATACGGCAGTTAACAAAAGAGATAATGAGTGGTTCATCTTTGTACCAGAGCCGTAACGGTAGGGAAGCTCTTTGCCATCTCTCGAAGAAGTGTCCCTGTCCTGACGTCCCACAGCTCCAGGGGTTTTTCTCTGAACACCACTACCAGGTACTGCCTGTGGATGTATATGGGGAAACAAGAAAAACATGACAAGAAACTTAATTTATGTATGTCTCTGGTTGCCATAAGTCTGGAAGGGCAGCTTCAGTGAATAGCAACTGGTTAACTTTCATTTCATGATAACTTCAGACCTTTCTTTCGTATGAGTAAATTCTGAAGTGTTTAAGTGCGTTTGCTTCTTCTCATGTAAATGCCATGGTAACCTTTTGTGCTTATACTTTGTTGTAAATGCCGCGGCTGTTACACAACCTGATGTCTAAATATCTAATGTGACGCATTAAGAGTTGATCTTTGCTGACCCTCGTCAGTAATGGCTTTCTTGTCTGACATTTTATCATCAATGTCTATCATGGCTATGGTTAGGTTCTTGTTGATTTATATATAATAAAAAAAAAATAATAATAAAAGGTTTGAGTTCTGACATTCTAAATAGCGTATTGCTGTCCATTTCCGACAGTTTACATGTTTCCCTGCACCCAATTTGATTTCTTGTACTTGCTGGCCAAACCTATGCAAGTAAATTGAAGGTCTGAAATTGCCCAGTTATTACCTATACGGCTAACCTATACACAATTGACTACAAATTACTTGGCAACCAGGTGAACCCAAACAAAGTTCTGTAAGGAAAAAAAAAAAAGAAAAGAAAATAAATCTATACATTTAATAAGAAAAAAGAAATCCATCTTAACTGGCCCAATGTGGAAAAGCATTTGATTGACCCACATTAAATCATGATTAACTGTGATTAGCCAAAGATTTTAGATAGCTGCGTTAAATTACATTGACCACATCCAAGGAAGATTCCTGCCAGATTTGGTGAATCAGAAAATCACTTAATTAGTCCCTATAAAACAAAATAGGTCTTAAAAAAATAAATGCATCATGCCACAATCTGAAGAAAGAAACAAAGTGACTACAATCTATATCAGGGGTCGAGAACCTTTTTGGCGGACAGAGCCATAAATACCCATTTTTTGGAGAAAAAAAAAGTCCCGTGAGAGCCATACCATTTAAAACAATAGGTTAAATACAATTAAATGCATGTACTTTAATTAAGACCAACAAGTTTTTGAGTGTACTAATGTATTCTTTTTAAAAACGTTTTTAACGTCGCCATATCTGGCTCACGAGCCATAGGTTCCCGACCCCTGATCTATATCATTCTAGAAAAAGTTACAAAGGTTTTGGTACTCTAGCGAATCACAATCAGAGCCATTATCCACAAATTGGAAACAGTGGCGAACCTTCCCAAAGTGGTCAGCGGACGAAAATTACTCCATGAGTGCAACAACATTCCAAAAAGCATATGGCCTTTTTGCTCACCCCCATATAACAGTAAGAATGACAAAAAAGCAAAAATGGCCTCCATAGCAAAATCCCAAGGCAAAAAGCACGGCAAGCTGACAAAAGAGGCACATGAGGACTCGTCTCACATTTGTCAGATAACATCTTGATGATTGCCAAATATGCCAAGACCTTAGTAGATATATTATCTGGAATGATGCCACAACAGTAAAACTTGATGTACTATCTTTAACATCTTGCATAAAACTAAAAATAACAAAGTTGATTAGAAGAAAAAAAACATCCTATCGACAGTCAACCATGATAGTGACGGCTTAATGCTTCTCTACTCCAGGACCTGGATGATTAATAGGGAGGAATGAATTCTATTGATTTTCCAAAAATGCTGCAGGTAAATCAATTGTGCACCATTTTTTGCCTTGAAGATCTAAAGATCCAAATCATAGTCTGGATTTAAATCCAAATAAGATTCCGTGGTACAACCTTCAACAGAGTTCAATCTCGAAAATCCTCGACATGACCGAGTTAAAACAATTCCATTACAGCACTACGTCACCACCCATCGCAACCCCTTGGAGATTGGCAAAAACAGATCACTCACTTCAGATGTGAAACCTTTATCATCTCAACGGGTGGCTCGTCATTTCCTCGCTCACCTCTGAATGCAAAACATCGTCCTGGAAAATAGGAACATATGCAAGAAAAGTGAGTCAGCTCATCAATGCACAGGTGAAAAGTCTGATTCTTTCAATTTCACTTTAATGCTGGTTCCTCAAGGTATTGACCCACCTTTTTGAGCGTTAGGGGAGGAAACAACCATCAACCTGCTCTTACCTGTAATGTAATCTACACTTTTCTCAGAATTGCAACCATTAAATGAGAAATCATGCAACTAGCCAAATGAAAGAATCAACACAAGATTGCCCTTCAGGTGCAATCTACAGTATCACACACACCAAAAGCGGTACTCATCTGATTTGGTGAAAGCCATTTTGTAAAGTACCGTATTTTCCGCCCTATAAGGCGCACCTAAAAACCTAAAATTTTCTCAAAAACCAACAGTGCGCCTTATAGTCCGGTGCGCCTTATATATGGACCAAATTCCTAAATTCAAACTGGCCCGAAGTATTGTGTCATGAAATCAATCATAAGTGGCCCGCTGAAGACTATGAATCATGACTCAAAAAGACTATGGATAATTATTTTATGATTATAAAGTAATTTGTTCCGTCTGAAGTTGAAATAAAAAAGATAAAATGGAGAATGATTAGAAATCTGACATGATGCATTAATGGTGCGCCTTATAGTCCGGTGCGCCTTATATAAGGATAAAGTTTTAAAATGGGCCATTCATTGAAGGTGCGCCTTATAGTCCGGTGCGCCTTATAGGCCGGAAAATACGGTAGTTTATAGCAAAAAGGTTACAGTGCATAGCAGTTTGGCTCGAGGCTTTCTTGGGCGAGGATGACTCCACATTAGTTTTATGTCAAGGCTGCATTAAAAGTACAGTATACCTAAAAGAAATAAACCCATATATAGGACTAAGAACACTTTTGAGACCACAAAAGGCTAAATTATCATGAACACAAATGATTGATCGGGGCAGGCATCTTTGGGAGTTCAATAGCCAATTTTACATCACTTGGTTGCACTCAATGAGTACAACAAATTCCACATCCGTTTGCGTGAACAATCTAGTTTGAGACCCACTTTTCTTTTTGCACAGCAAAGTGTGTGTTTCTCACCAGTAGGCATATCGACGTGCTGCAACTCATTCCGAACCAAGCCCATGTTGTTAGGAGAAGAAGTGGCAAACGACAGAAAACTGGTGAGACTCACCCACTCAATACCCCTGTGAAATGAACACACAAGCAGAGTCAAAATGACATAGTAAATCAAATCGGCCAAGTGTTTTTTAGAATTCTGTGAGCAGAAACTGTCCCATAATGAGATGGTGAGGACCCACATGATTAATTAGTGAATTTTCCCCTGGAAATGTAAATGTGATGCAAAACAGTTTGGCCTCCTTGGCTTCGCTGGGGCATCGACTGCTAGCCTCATCTCCATAAAGGCTTCTTGCTATCCCCACCTGAATTGAACTGCCACAAGTTATAGCACTGGAATCAACAGCAGTATACCTCCATTTTGTTTTCATTAATCTTGCAACCAGTTACCAATTAACCTAAAATTCAGGTTGTTGAAATGCGGCGGAAAGCTAGAGGAGCTGGACAAAATCGATGCACGCACAGAGAGAACATGCTAACTCTAAGGCAGGGGTGTCAAACTCATCTTTTTCGCGGGCCGCATTGAAGTCATAGCTTCTTTCGGATGGCCATTATGACCGTCAACCCAAATAAATGTATGAGCGCCTCATTATATACAGTAAAAGCTACAAAACAAACTGACAAATAATATTAACATATGAAGTCGAAGCACAATTTGTCTTCGCGGGCCACATAAAATGATGTGGCGGGCCGTTTCTGCCCCCGGGCCTTGAGTTTGACACCTGTGCTCTAAGGTATCAGTATGATGGTGATTTGCAAGCCCATGTCATTGCTGACTTAATTTCTGAAGGGGGGCTCAGGACCGTCGCTCGAGATGAGAGAAAATAGTCTAACAGTTTAAGGACAATGTTTCTGAAAATACAAGTGCAAGGAATTTAAGGGTTTAATCATTTACAATCCAGAACCGCTGCCGGCTTCTAAGGGCCTGAGCTCATCTAAAAAAGACTGCAACAAAAGTGGAAAAAAGTGTGCTGTGGTCCGATGAATCCACATTTCAAATTGTTTTGGGAAATCATGGCTGTTGTGTCCTCCAGGCCAAAGAGTGACTGGAATTGTTATCAGCTCAAAGTTTAAAAGCCAGCATCTGTGATGGCATGGTTGGTTGGGGTTACTTAATGTCAATGTGCACAGTGACTCCACATCTTACCTTACTTCACAAGAATGGACACTGAGCTCCTTATGGAGGAGACCACTGGTAAGGTTGTAGACCAATACAGACCCATTGCTGGTGCCTGAGAATAGACAAAAAGCAGTGCAGCAAGATAAAGAGTAGGGATGAAGCAAAATTAAAATCCTTGGCCACAAATGTTCAATCAATCAATCAATCAATCAATCAATCAATCAATCAATCAATCAATCAATCAATCAATCAATAAATCAACCAATCAATCAATCAATCAATCAATCAATCAATCAATCAATCAAATCAATCAATCAATCAATCAATCAGGCTGCCTGTGTCATGAGTTAGTACTGTGGTCAGATGATAGTGTTTAATAGGCCTACATATTTTTGACTGATATTATCATAACCAATAAAGAGAAAGTTGAGATTGTTAACTTTTTTATAAGTTCAGCAGGGGACCAAATACTGAAATTATTCTTCCCTTATTATATTAATATTACAAAAGTATAACTTTCTTATTGCGTGAATATTACACTAGCATAATATAACAGCCTTTATTAGTTGCCATATACCAACAAACATAAACTTGACATCAATAAAAAACCAACTTTTTTTACTGGTACATTTAAAATTCCTCTGCAATGCTACATTCTGATTTTGTTTCTCATTTTGAAACTGTATATGATTGCTTAACACATTAATGATACTCTCTCTGAATCTCATTTCAGACATCATCCAGCATCTTTTTAATAAGTATTTTGAAAATGAAATCACCCATTTGAGCCAGCTCACTCGGCATTGACGCATAAAATTCAATCCCTTCCACCAATTTCTCTCTGTTCAGGAATTACGTTTATTATCTCTATCATAATCGTTCAAGAGGAAATCCAATTTACACTGCTGTTTATTTTATGTTACATACACCACAGAGAGAACCTATAACACTTCCCTCGTGGGTGACATCAAATATATTTCTCTGTATATACACTCATGGTAGTCACAGAATAACTCTTATGAATGAGATCAAATCCCACTTGGCTCCTCAACTAGGGTTTTTCCCCTGTGTAAACACAATGAATAATTCTCAGATTTGTTGCTTGATGTAAACTACTCCCACTCTTATCAAAATAAAGAAGTGAAGCTTTTCCCTGGGGTAAGAAGATCCGTAACGCTTCAAAAAGCCTTTCTACAATGGCTGCCGTAGGATACAGTTGAGCTTTTTCATTTGAGAAGCACCCCCCATAATTTCCATCATATCTTTTATTTCTTATTCACCCATGGACAGTCCTCTCGATTCATTTTGGTTAAAATAGTTTGAATGCAGTCAACCTAATCAAGATTTTCAGTGATCTTCTTTTCTTTTTGAAAAATCCATATAATTCAATACAAGTAGGCAAAGAAACGTACCGGTCAGTCATGTTCCAATACTTTTATGCACATTTCAAAACCCAACTGATGGCCCGCGGCAACTTCCCAGCACAGGCCACCTTCAGACAATGGCAAGCCAAGGCCAGGCCAGATTTCTAATAAGTCACAGCCACGGAGAATAGCCCAAAAGTGACAAAAGCCGAGGAATAAAATATGTTTTAAGATAAGATTTATGCAGTCCAATGTGATTTTACAGATAAGGCTGGATAATGATGAGAACCTATAACTTCTTTTTCATATTTAATCCAATTTACTTCAACACCAATCATTTTGTGTGCACTCAGTTGGTAATTGAATGTAGCCTGTAACTCATCCACACAAATGTTCTATCTGGAGGTGAACACAATAAAAAAAAATATATACCACTGTATATGTGACGATACAGTAGATGCTTATTAGGTATTTTTTGAAAGAACAATATCTCATTGCAGTTTAAATTTACTAGTTACATCAGTTTTCAAGCAGGTGTTCAGTCCAACAAAACCAGAAGGTAAAGGAATCACATCAATTTCATTAGGCACATGGGTAATGCTGTGGGAAGTTAATTTATCATTCCCTACACTTTCAAAAGCACTGATGCAACCCGTTTCGGAAACGAGCAATAGTGATGAAACAACACCAACTGAGGGGACACAAATCTCTTAGGAGGTTTTGAGAACTGCTCAAAAGAACATGGCAATAACATAACATGACAATATGGAATTAATTGTATCAACATGTCAACATGTTCCACTTTCTAACCATATGGTATAAAAGATATATTTTATTCTTGTAACCTCTATTTATGCAGATAAGGCATTTGAGACCTGTCAATCAATCATAAGCTTACGTTTAACTCAAACAGCGTTCCACACAATTCACCATCAACTTCAGCGCCGCAGAAAATTTGTAACTTTTAGATAAAGTTCATGGTCAATAAATCCATTCATTGGTTTAGGGCAGAGGAAGCAAAAATAAATAAATAAATAAATAAATCAGTGTGGAAATATTTATTTATTTATTTATCTTTGGCGAGAGTGTGTTTGCAACAGAACCTACCAACAGCCAGCATCGGTTGGTAATGGTTGATGTTTTTGGTTGTAAGAGGTGGACACATGCGGATGGCAAAAGGTGGCAGTGGCAAACCAGAGAGGAGTCCGGTCAACAGGAACTTGAGCTGGACTTCTTGCTGGTTGGAGGATGGAAGCGGGGCCTCACCAGCGATTAAGGTTTGACCTAGAGATAAAAAATGTTACACCACACATTTTAAACTAAAATAATTGCACCTTGATTTTTTTTTTGTCATTATCTTGCAGTCTTCTGCAAAGTTCATTCAACTGTCAAAAAAAGTAAACATTTGGTTTTCCTAGGGATATAAATATCAATATATATTATATATAAATGCTGTATCACAGCAATCAAAAAATATTAAGCACCAATTATCTTATTTTATTATCACTTTATATTTTCATTCCTTTTATTTTTAAAGGACTGAAACACACTGAGAATTGTATACCCTGAACGGTCAGTATTTTCTTTCTGGTCTAACGAGAAAGTCCTCTTCACTCAAAATCAGCCCCCCCAAAAAACCAACAGACTGCAAATAATGCTTGCGATAGCAATTTCTGCCAACACCAAATGACCAACAGACAATTTATGAGATGATTTGTAGGGGCTGTCTACAATAAGAATACTGTGCACATATAGCTGTTTTCAACAGGCATCGAATAACTCAAAAATGATTACAGACAAATGTGTACTATGTTGACACACAATAGTGCAGAAGATGCTGTGCAGACGTACCTATCATGCTGTTGAGAGAGAGATTCTGAATATGTTTCTGGTTTGGAGCCAGCGGAGCTCCACAAAAGGACACAGGGGAGTAGAGCGGGGATAAACCTGAACTGCAACACAAGGGCCAAGATCAAAATTTAATCCAATAGATCATGGAAGTGTGGCACTGCATCTATCTTCCGTGACTTGAAGCCAAGAGAATTTGAAGCATAAGACTCAGCAGCAATATCATAAGGTGAAGCTATGAGGCAAACATCACATGCATTTTTAATTAATACTGCTAGGATGGATGGATGGATGGATGGAGGACTTATTTGCCTATGCAGTATTACCTTGATAGTAGGCACATAAAAAAATAAAATAAAAAGAGAAATACAGTCATGTCTCCCTGACAGAAGCTTAGAAATTTCATATCAAAGAAAAGCATGATAGCTTAAATCCTGCATGGCCTACCTGCAACAGTCTCTAAGAAGCCTAAATTTAGGTCAGAGGATTATGCAGTTTTCAGGAAAGTTTATTTAAGGCGTCTGAAAAAAATAGTCTGACTCTTACTGTGACTTCATCCTTCACTTTAAGCCTGTTTGTGAATGAATGTCACTCCAGAAATGTTGAGCAGTGTGTGTGTGTGTACCTTTGATTGGCAGTAGCTTTGCCTGCAACGGCTTTAAGCTCCCATAGCATGACTCTGCCATCGCTGACCATGAGAGCCGCATTGTTTTCATTGATGGGGCAGATAACCATGCGGTATGGCCGGACAGTCTTGGTGATACGGATAGCATCGCACTGAGAGCGGAGGTCATACACAAGCTCCTGGGCACTCTGTTCTGGGTCTGAGGAAAAAAAAAAAGAATCAATTATGTAGATATGACTGAAAGGTAGAAAGTCAGGAAAAAGATTCAAGAATGAGGGGGCATGCTGACAGCTGTTGAGCATCTGAATAAAAAAAGACAAGTGTGGAACAAGGCATTGGGTTAGGTGTTAATAAAATAAAAGAGGCAAGGAAATAAATGGGATGGATAGTAGAAAAGGTAAGCGTGAGGGGAAGTCAGAGTAGAACTATAAAGCGAGAGGATTTAAGGAGATAAGTACCAGGAACAGAAATATGCATTTAAATGAGGGTGTGAGAGACTCATAAAAGAAAATGTGGGGGAAGCAAGAAAAGAAGCTGTAGAGATCGGCAAAGAAGAAATAAGGCAGAAAGACATTTCCTGAGACAATAGACTCCCGTAACACTAAACCAAAGATAAATGAGATAGTAAGAGTCTGAATGCCCAGTGGAGCATAGAGAGAAAAGCCTCAGGCTCCAACTGCACTATATGACGCCTGAATCAATGAAGAGGGGAAGACAGCCTTTCACGCGAGTTAGTAGAAATGGTCCCTGTTTGCATGTGTGAGGTTGGGCATACCTGTTGCTGCTGATCCTTCTTCAAGAGTTGTGGTGGAACGGCACACGCGAAGGGTGATGCATCCGTTCTCATGGAGGCAATACAGGGCATCCCTCTGGGCGCAGGGGATCACCTGAGATATACAGTTGAGGTAAAGATCATTGCGTTTGCAATCATTCGCCATTCTGCCGGTGATATCACGTCACGACTAAATGTGTTCATGTTCTGTTGCACTCCAGCCAGTTTCACAGATAATGGTCACAAATTGCTATACAGTAATCCCTTGTTTATCGCGGATAATTGGTTCCAAAAACCACCCGCGATAAGTGAAATCCGCGAAGTACGGTCACCAACAAAAAGTACTAAAAGTACTCTAAAGGAATGTAAACGAACATTTGGAGCAATACTACATTGTCCTAAAGGTTAGACACATGTTTCCTCAATTTAGAAGTTTTATTTTGATTTTTGAATTGTTTTTTAATTTGGAAAAGAAATTTGCGATAAACGAAACGCAAAGTAGCGAGGGGTCACTGTAATGGCAGTGAGCAAGATCACAATATACACAACAGCATCAAGTACATAAAAGAGACAATGTGTCATAGAAGTAAGAAACCTGGTGAAAAAAATGGGGGACATTGACTTGATCTGACTTTTAAGGAGCAGTTTGTGTTTTTTTATTTTTTTTGGACACCATACATCGCCACGTAGATACAGTCTGACTACCTTGTAGGAGTAGATAGTTTAGGTAGGGGGAAGAATTCACACAGGGGGAAGCATAAAACATCTTTAATTTTAAGTAAAAACTGATAGCGCATGTGTAAATGATAAATGGAAAGAAGTGAAGCATGGTGTCTAAATGTCTCTTTGAATTGTGATGCTTTTACCCTCTACATTAACGCACGCTTAAGCTTTTACCATCGGTCATGTAATTAACTGTGCGGGAGGCACTAGAAAACATGGAAAAAAGGAGTACTTGCATATGCAAAGCATCTCATCACGTTCCAGAACAGAATTGGCTCAATGAAAACATCAGGGGTCACCAACATGGAGCCCGTAATAGCTCTCAGGGAGTTCACGAGCTGCACTATTCTGATTGTGATGTGTGAGAAAGGTTGTAAAAGTGGTCATTTGAAAATATTAACACATTGAGCAATTCATAGAAATAAAGACTTGTATAGTGACATTTCCTGGTTTAAATCAATGTTTATAAATATTGTGAGAAATCACTGACACGAGTCTTTACATAATACTTAAAGGGGACGTTAACCCCAAAATTTTCTTTCCATATGCTGTATGTGCAGACATAAATATAAAATAAAGTCATCTATTTCCAATTAAAAATCTGTTCTCCAGTTGAAAGAAAATTGTCACCCAAAGGTCACCGGTGCGACTGAACCTAATTATTAGGATAAACAAGACATCAGACATCAAGTTCAATGCCGGGCATGTTTTGCTGCGAACTGCTGGCTTCTTATTGCACTTTAATGAGATCGAGAAAGAAAAGTAGAAAACGTTATCATTTGTGCTGGGCGTGTAGTTGACCTCTTGGATGATTCATCTATAATCAAAGATTTCTGTAAAGCCCGGCGATAAATGGAGTACACTACTTTGAGGGGAGGCACAGACGGTGAGGAATGAAGTACGTAAGAGCTCCACAGTACTGGCACAGACTTACTTTAGCGAAATGAACCATCCGGGGAATAACAATAGGTTCCAAAACATTCATGCTGAAGGTGTTTCAATATCAGGGCCTTGTTAATTAAAAAAAGGCCGAGAGTAAAACTAATTTTGAACTTGGGTGATCAAAGTCATATTCTTATAATGAAGTTAGTCTAATTCATATCAGATTTTAAATGCATACAACCTTGGCGATAAAAGTTACGCAGAGCCTCACCTGAATGAAGGGCACTCCAGAACGCTCAATGGCAACAACTCCCACAGTCTGGCTGAGCTCCAAGTCCAGAATGAGGATCTCCCTGGGATAAAGCAGCAACATGTGGTTCCTTTTGGAGGGCAGGTAAGACAGCTGCAGGCAGTCGTTTAATGTCACTGCCTCTGCGCTATGGGCCACAAAGTTGGGGGCAGACAAAAAAGAAAGACAGTTTGTCAAATGTTTTTTTTTTCACATTCTATACTTATATATTATACCTAGATTCTACTGTCCATCACTATTTTTCGATAAGATCCCATACAGAGAAACACCAGACTAACGCCAGCCAGTGAGATCATCATATGGTGAAGGCGATGAAGCAAAAAATGACTTGAGAAAAAAACAAAAAACATTAGGAGCTATTGAGTTCCGCAAGATTAGAAGCTCCTTGATGCAGGCAAATGGGGTCAAAAATGAGCAAACCTCGAAGTCTTCTATGTACCACAATCAATTTTGATCTAGCTATCAAAGATTCCACAATAATAAGCGTCTGTGCTGTATTGCATTGGAAGGGGATTCTAATACAGGCTGTTGCTCTATTGTGTCTTTTTCAGTATTTCGAAACATTTACCCACTTGTATTTTTATGTTGCCTAGGAAACTATTTTTTCTTAAAGTTTAGAGCTCAGAAGTCATTATATCTACAAGGTCTCTCTAAATCAGACAGAAACATACAGATTTGACTGTGCGTGATAACTGTACACAAAGCTGCCTATTGAGACATTTATGACATAATGCAGTAATTAAGACAGCATGTTTAAGACTTTTTTTCAAATCGGCCACCTATCAAGCGTAGGAAAATAATTGCAAGCGAGACCAGAGTAAGATTTCAAATAAAACAAACATGAAATGAACATGATGAGCGAGGAAGGAGAAAGAATGAAGACAAGCGAGATAAATGTGTGCATGCGTGTGTGACTGTGTGTATGGGTGCGCGTGTGTGTATCAAGCCTATTAGCTGGGTGTGTAGACACACTGCAGGGAGCAACTGTTAGGAATAAGCCAGTATAACAGGCACAGTGGATGCCAAACATGAATGCTTGGTCCATATTTATATTGGTTTCTTTAAAAAGAGGTTCATGTGGTAGCCACATAACAACTTCAAATAAAGGCAACCCTTACATGTTTTCTTAAAATGTTCTGGGACATTTTTCACTAATCTTCAGGCAATCTATATTTGGCAACTTCCTGATCGGTTTTATATGTTATTAAAATTTTTGAAACCATCTGATGATTTGGCAAATGTGTCACCGTAAAAATGAACACAGCTCACAATAAAAAAATCTTGTACCAGATCCGGTATGCATAGTCAAAATTTATTCAAGCCCTTCCTTTTAAGCAGCCTCTGGGATTTGGAGCCATATGGTTCATATGAGCTGTGCTTTTGATATCAAAACAGTAACTGGCACAGCTACAGCCAGTAAACTGAGGTGAATGTTTTAAAAACAAACCAAACGATACTGTACATATATAAACATAATAATAACAATGAAGAAAATGGCCCTTAAAGATAAACCTTCACATTAAAAGTATGGCTGGAAACTAGCAATTGAGGTTTTAACGCTACACTACATAATTGGTAAATATAAATATGAAAAAACGATGAAAATCTAGTGTACTATATTGCAGATGTGGTCATATACAAATATGTATTCTGCCAATACTTGTTATTACATGACCCGGGTATATTCGATGTGTCTACTTATTTTCAAATACAGTTCTGAAGATGTATGAAAGGTGGCTCTTACGTGGGCTTTTCATTGGTGATTAGCACTTTGACCTTGTTGAGAGCTTTCTTGGCACCGGTAGGAGGCGGAGCAGCTGTGGGTGTAGGCTTGGTGTGGGCAGGGCTTGCGTGCGGGCTTGCAATGTAAACCTTTTTGCCCGTACTTCCCGGTGGTTTCGAGTGGGAAAAGTCTGTGATGAAGACTATTCCTTCGCTCGTCAGCACTGGAAAAAGTGTTAATTACGCAACAGCTTCAATTAGACATTATTGTAGAGGTGCAACGATTAATCGACAACCAATTGAATATCAAATTAATCTATTAATCTTATTATTAATGAAATCATTTAGATTTTTTTCATTTAAAATCTATTTGAAATTTAAATCTAAAATCCTCCTTATGTTCAAAATTCCAGCCTCTCTATACTAAATATTCTCTAGTTTCTGTAGTCTTCCAAGAAACAGGGTCCATCAACTTTGTATTGAACAGAATAAAACATTTCCGTTTAATTTGAATACTTTTATCAACATTTTTACCTTTTCTTTTATGTTTTACGAACCAAATCACTAACCGAATCATCATTAATTAACATTTGTGCATTTTCTGCAGTCAATTTGAATGTCAGGTTTTTTAATAAAGGGGTTAAAATAAAACATTTTGTGTATCCGATTCATTAAATAATCAATACAATAATCAACATATTAATCGATTGCTCAACTAATCGTTCCATTATTGTGTACATACATGCCATGTTGGATGGGTCAAACGGGTCAAAAGAAAACGACAGAATGTTTTCCGCATAGCTTTTCTTCCACAGCTTGGTTCCTGTGTCTCCATTCCATAGAATGATGTAGTTTGGTGGATGCACGGCCAACAAAAGATCACGGGACACATCCTGATTCCACAGCCACTCCAAATCTGAAAGAAAAGTCGAGGAAGCCAGATAAGAACAGACGGGAACGAAGAAGAGGAATGCATAGTGTTCCAGCAGGACATATAGAGTGATGGCAATAGTATTGTAATGAAAACAAATCGCACACAACTTAAGAGTTACTTGACAGAATAGATTGTTTTCTTGGCAGGTCTTGCTTGGGTAATGTCCTGCCCCAGGATAAAGAATCAATTTAGGCTGCTATAAAAAATGGAGGTGGGGGGGGGCGATTTCAATGATCTCTTACCCTGAATGGGTTTGGAGTGCTCTTGGATCTCACAATGGGCAGTGCCACTAACAACATCCCACACTATTATCTTTCCAGAGGCATCTCCCGAGGCCAGTCGCAAACAGTAGGGCGAGCTCAAGTTATGGTAGTAATTTTCTCTTGACCACTTTACCTGGAGGAAGAATTAACAAAATGGCATCATTAGTGATAATGTGGTGTAATTACTTCTGAGTCATGCACAACTATTGCGTTTTTGTGGAATATAAATTAAGCAGCAAAATCCACCCATTTGAATCCATCTCAGGGACGACCGTTTCGCTACTTGCTGTCCACTGATAATAACATCTAGTTGCTCAGGGTTCAAATAACAGCTCACTTGTTTTGTGATTTTGGTCATGTGACTTGACGTGTTTGTTCTTCTATTTACTGTAAAGGTACAATACATGCACAGCACGATGTGGGAATGGTTATTAAGAGAATGGAAAATGTTTAGGTTGCATAAACTTATCGGGGAGAGTTTAAAAACCTTTAATATTGTGTACTGGACCACAATGCAACAGGAGATTCATTCGCAACCATGACTGACTTTGGTTTCGCGATGCATGATTCCCCCGGGTTAGTGTAGCGTGGTATTTCTGAAGGTGGGCACGTTGCATTGCTTGGCAAGGATAAACCACTCTTCTAATTGACTTCTAATTGATAAATCCATGCCCTCTTTTGGTCAACAAGAAAAACCACGTGTTGGAAATTTCTATACAATGTTGTTTAAATTTCTCAATAATACATATATCATATCTCTTTCGCGGATTTTCATTTTTTGCGGGTGGTTCTAGAACGCATCTCCAGCGAAAAACGAGGGATCACTGCACTATGCCGTGTTTAGACAAGTGGGGGTGCAAAGAACGTATTGTGAAGACAATTTTTAACTCTACTTCCTCTTGAAAACTAAACTGATCGAATCACTGAACTGACTAAGTAATATACTGCTGCTTCGCTGTCTTGCTCAAGGATACTAAAAAAAAAAAGTGTTTTGGCATCTCTCTCGCAACCACTTCCCATTTCCAATTATTTTGTCTTCAGTGGGTCTTGAACTTGCAACACTTTTGTGCAATGCTGTTACTGTCGCCCAACTGAATTGTCAAAGATGCATTGTAAAGAATTCATCTCAAAGCGCAGGTCATCTTTGAGTTAATTATTTATTAGGAGGGTTTCTTAGTTAAATGTGAGTCTGCGTCTGTGACCTTGACCTTTACAATGAAATAAAATGTCAGGATGTTCAAGATTAAATTAATCACTAAAGGTATATTATTGTGCCTCTTCATCTCTCAAGTTGACACACAGACGTTACTGCAGGGACTGCTCCAAATGTTTTAGTGAACAGTCAATGTTTATCTTATGTATTCAGATAACTGTGAGGCTCCATGCTGATGTTTGTGGTTTGTTTATATGCTGCTGTGTATTAAACATAAATACAAGCTCATTAGTGGTTGGACGCATGTAAATACTTTCTTTTCAAATAACGTGGGTGGGACATGAGCAATGGTGTTTGGTCTGTACATTAATTGTGTGACTGCATTTAATACTGCAATGATCAGTAAAGCTGCCAGAAAGCTGTGCAAGTGAAAATAAGACGATCGTAAGCAGGTTTTGTCATTGTGCATATGTCCATTTTTGTATGATTTGCATACTGACTGGAAAAGACCATAACAAATTTTAAACAGAAAACTGATATTACAGCATAATTTGAGCAGTGACTACGCAGTGGAACCACACTTACCCACGGGGTCTGCATTTGCGGATTTGCATATTCAAAATTATTTTTTCAATACTTTTTATTATTATTTTTTTGTTTAGCTTTATTCCCCAGCTCCTCTTTTCGTAAGAAACGAATACTGAATGCTTATGAGAATTTTAGGAGGTTAGAAATGAAAAGAGTTCAATGTGCATCTATTATACACAATTTTAATGTTCGCTATTAATGGCCACTCCCTATCCTCCATAAATCGCCGGTGTTCACTGTAGACTGCTTGTCATGTAAATATGTGGCCAGTGCAAAACAATACAAACAATATTTATAAAAAAATAATAATAATAAATTGCTCAAATCGGCGTATTTAAATAATTTATTATTTGTCTATTTTAATTCCGTCTTTACAGAGGGGTTTTTTTCCCCTTGTATCCACTAGTATCCAGCAAGATGCCTGTTGTGTGACTGTGTTCTGAGAAATTGCCAACTGCAGCAGCGTATCCATGATTAGGTACATTTTGGAAAAAAGAATGGAAGCCTCAGGCAGAGCTTGCACTCAGATAATCACTGTTGAATTTACGGCCCATTATTAGTCTTCAAAACACACGTGCACACACACACACACACGCTTAGTCATTGGAGAGAGGCATCGTTCCACAGGATCAATAATGTCAGACAGCAACTACTTAGCTCAAGGTCAAACAATACTAACAATAGATAAATGATACTTTTCTTTCAGAAGATAGCCTGCAAGCAGCTGTGTGTGTATCTTACTTGACAAATATATCGGTACAAAAAAGCAACAATAAACGGAGATATCTAATAAACCCCCTTTACGACAATGTTTTTATATACGCCAGTGCTGGGTGTTATGGGGATAATTTTATACCCTGATATAGGTAACTTCATGTCGTGATAACAATAAATAACCTCATATAATATGTATCTTTAAGATTACATGAAACATGCCAATTTTCACAAAAGCTTTGTCCATTTATTTCAATAGAGACGTGACAAGATTTCTCCAAATGACAATGTGTGAAATGTGATGTTTGGTTGGAATGACTGCAAAGCACCAGGAATATTAGAAATCGAATGATGGGTTTCAAAGACAATGAGCTTTTTGTATTTGGGGAAAAAAGGGCCTTTTTGTGGAATTGTTTTTTGGAAATCTGGCCAAAAGGTACCTTCAAATTTGAGTTAAAAAAAAAAAAATGTCAACATAACTCTACAAAAAGAAAATCACGTACTTAGCCAATTTCTTAAAATTATTATTATTTTTTTTAAATGTATTTGCAAACATATGCTTTTACTTTGCAAAACAAAGATCAACATTTTTACCTATTTTCTGAACTGTTATAGACCAATTTCATCTTGTTTTTCTTTTTTAATCACTTCACTGGTTCTTTTATATCAAACAAATTATTTTAGGTGCATTACCTGACATGTTTCGACGGGTTCTTCCGCCTTCATCAGACGCGTCACAACCACATCAGTGACACTCTGATGAAGGCGGAAGAACCCGCCGAAACATGTCAGGTAATGCACCTAAAATAATTTGTTTGATATAAAAGAACCAGTGAAGTGTTATAGACCAATCCAGTAAAAGGATCATAATTCATGTTTGGAAAGATTGGAGTGTCACGTTTTCGAGTAAAGGGATAGAAATATAAACTTTTTCAGATTCATTGATAAATCAACAAAATCATCAACAGCTTAATCGATTATCAAAATAATCATTAGTCCCGGCTGTATCATAGAATAAGCCCAAGTCAGTTGTTGATAGCTAATGTCACGGCCTTCCTGTTTAAACCTCAGTTCCATTGGGTTCGTCCATCTCCATGCAAAATGACCCCATTCTTCAAAAGATTACACAATTACAAGACATAGTGAAAATTTGGCTGAATGACGCGGTTAGTGTTATTCAATTCATCCACATTAACACTTGAGTGCAGAGAGAGAGGGAGAGATAGAGAGAGAGAGCGAGAGAGAGCAAGAGAGCGAGAGAGATACTTTATTGATCCCAGGGGGAAATTCAGTGTCCAGCAATATCCATACCCAAGAATTCTTATGAGAGTTTATGAAACATTAACCCAAGATCATGTCCATGATTGTCATTGTCTTCAACCATGCATTACATTGATTCAACATTCAGAGTATTTTACAGCTTACATTAAGTGTATACTAACAATCAAAACCAAAGAAAACTACAAGCATATGTATATGCGTGGTTGTAGCCAAGTAATTACAGAAGAGCTCACCTTGACCACATTGGCTTTGTGTTTTTCCAACACTTGGATTGTCTGTGATGTCTTTGGATCAATAATGAGGATGCTAGAATGACATCCTTGCGCAATCAGCCCCTGCCAGCCCCTATGAACCCGAAAAAGAAGGATGGAGAAGACAGTTGTAGGAACATGCTGTGGAACATTATTTGCTGGTCTACGTCCAGTCATATAAAAAGGCATCATGTTGGAACGGTTTACTGATTACAGTACTATTTATCACAGCCTCATTTATGGGAGTGTGTACTGGAAAAAAAGTTAAATAGCCGATGTATTTGTTTATAATTGAATTGTAAATTTATATTTCTTACATTTCCTTCCTTTACCAAAAAAAAGGGCGCTGATAGCAATTGTATTGGTGCAGCATTTGCATTTAGACCAGCACAATGAATGACATATAAATTATGATCAGAATAAAAACGTATTGTTTGCTACACACACGTCTCTTGTTACATTTTCAAACAAGGACGATGATTCACAAATCCAGCAGGCCCAGTGAAATGTCCATCACATGACACAAGATGTCTTCGTTGCGTGAATTTTTTCAACATCTTGTCAAATACAAAAAGGTCAACAGCTAATATTGCGTGCATTTTACTACACTAAGGGAACCGATTATGAAAAAAAAAGTACCAATTCCCGAGACCAACGCGATCTGCAAAAAAAAAATGTAAACACACTGTCATTTCTGATCAATGCATGCTAAGAGAACAGCAGCAGTACTCACCAATCAACAGCAGTTTTATTCTGCAGATTTAGAGTGCCAGTTAACGTCCGAGCCGCGAGTTTGATGTTGACAGTGTACGGAATCATAATTATCGATCACTGCGTGCACGTCATTCAAGTTGGCTGGGCGAAAGCTGTGACTGTTGACGAGCTTCCTGGCTGGGATATGTTTTGGACGATGGCAGGAAGTAGACGTGTGTTATTGAAAACGGAGTCGTGCGGGAGCAAAAGCCACCATCGCCAACGTTCCTCACGTGGACTTGAAACTGAATTGGGGTTCCGCAGCTGAAAAATCTCATAGCAAGATAAAAAGAAAGGAATTAGTGAGGACTATCCAGGGTAATGCATCACTGCATTATATAACAAGGATACGTTGCAAATGGGGAAGTGCGCCCTACAATTATTATTATTATTATTATTATTATTATTATTATTATTATTATTATTATTATTATTATTATTATATTAGTTTTAAATATTTTCATTAATTCATTAATTCATTTATTTATTTATTAGACAAATGTATTTCTATTTGTGGTATATAATCTTTCAGTAAATGATGTGAGGATGTTACTGTACATCTATATCACAATATTTTACTGTGATAGATAGATAGATAGATAGATAGATAGATAGATAGATAGATAGATAGATAGATAGATAGATAGATAGATAGATAGATAGATAGATAGATAGATAGATAGATAGATAGATAGATAGATAGATAGATAGATAGATAGATAGATAGATAGATAGATAGATAGATAGATAGATAGATAGATAGATAGATAGATAGATAGATAGATAGATAGATAGATAGATAGATAGATAGATAGATAGATAGATAGATAGATAGATAGATAGGACGGAAAGACATTATTTTCAAATTCAGAATGTTAAAAAAATCCAAACAAATGTAATTTTAGAAAAAATGTCTAAAGCATATACCTTTTTTGTTTTTACTTATTTGTTGGAGGGAAGATCATACCCCTGCATATGTGATGTCACCACAACTGTTGCCATACACATTTGTATGATAAACAAGTTAAGCGATCATGTGTTTGATGTTGCTCTAAAAAGAGATATAATGACAAATGCTGAACGACTCCCACTATGTCTCTATGCTCTCATCTCTGCCATTGCTGCCTGCTATCATCTTGATCTTTATGTGAGATGAATTCCCCCAGCAAACACACAGCAGGAAGAATAAACTAGGCAGAGGCAGTGAGGCCGGAGGATTCGAACAGATTGCTAGAAAAGCACAGCAAATTCAGGCTGCATGATACTGGAAAAACATACAATATGCGATATGGGTATTGAAATTACATTTTTATTTTCTAATGAAATACTTCAAATTTTTCAGGAGGCAAAATGATTCAACTCAATGTCTAAACCAGTGGTTCTTAACCTTAACCTAGGGATTCTGTGAGTTGGACTCAGGGTTTCAACAAAGCCTCCGCTGAGGAAGTCCAAACAAGCCTGATTTATCGTGTAAATTCTGATTTGCCAGTAGGTAATTTGTTGTGAGTTAATGCATTGTGTTGGTTTTGTTCTTTAAACAAGGTGATGTTCATACACGGCTCATTTTGTGCACCAGTAAAAAACATCGATGTCTTGAATTTAAAAAAAAATAAAAAATTCACTCACGAGGGGTTTGGCGAGTGCGCATATGAAACTGGTGGGGTTCGGTACCTCCAACAAAGTTAAGAACCACTGGTCTCAATAATTGTAATTACCCCAAATGATGTTCTATTATTGTCTACTATTGCAGGGGTGTCAAACTCATTTTTTTCATGGGCCGCATTGTCGTCATAGTTTCTTTCGGGGGGCCATTATGACTGTCAACCCAAATAAATGTATGAGCACCTCATATTAAATACAGTAAAAGCTACAAAACAAACTGACAAATAACTCATTTTCAAATCAGATGAGTAAAAACTGGTCAAATATAAAAAAAAAAGATATTATTAAAAGTGAAGACAATTTGCAATTCTAGTAATGACACATGAATTTGATGCACAATTTGTCTTTGCGGGCCACATAAAATGACGTGGCGGGTCGTATCTTGACATTTTTCAATTTTTTGTGCAGCCCTAAGGCAAGTTCCGGCTACCTCAGTATGGATCATCACGTTTGGAAAATTTTAGCAGCTCTATTCAACATTTCAAACAATCTAATGTTATGTTACTGGGGTGGATGTCAGAATGAATCATAGTAAGCTTGGGTTGCTTTTATCACCAAGGCAATTATTGAGCATCTGCCACATCAAAGTCATTATTAATGCAGCCTATGAGTTGTGAAGTAAAGGAATTGTCTTCTTTGTAGTCGACACCACTGGTCCCATTCCATCTGTGTGACTATGAAAGTAAATCTAAATTGCTAGTTTGTAACAGTAAAAGGACTCATTAAGTGCCCACACTGACTAATAACGTCACGGTGGGGAAGTGATGCATGATGGGAAAATCTTATTTAGGATAAATGTGTTAGAATTAATAATGAGATTGCGAACATATGCTGTTTTAAATTAGTAAGGAAGCCCTAAATAGTGCTCTTATACAAACAAGAATGATAATTGCTGCGTCCATGCATAATTTATTACACGTTCCAAGAGACATTTATCTGAAATGACCCATCCACTAAAATCAACTTACACCAATAGAGCGTAAATGAAGCCCGAGCATTTGTATAATATGTCAAGAAAGGCATAAAATTATCCAAAAAACATCCACTCTTTAAAAGAGAGATCAAATTGTAACAATGACTATTTCCTTCTAAAGCTGTGGAATTCTTTTGAGGTGCTTTCTTTTTATCACCACAATAAAAACAAATTGTGGTGTAATTGCATGTTTTTCAAGCTCAAGAAAAGACTGGCAATTAGTGCCAATGAAAATAGTCGGGTTTTTTTGTCTCAAACACTAAAGTAGTTTTAGAATCATTAATACAACAAGCATTTGGGAGTAAACAAGATAAAGGTGAGTAAGTAAACTGCCTCATAATTTGAACACTGCAGTGCCACCTCTTTTGGTAATTGCAGCCATAGCTCTTAAATTTTCTTTTCGTGACACTAACACTGGTTTATCTCATCTCATCCAATTCCATCCCATCTCATATAATTAACGTGCAAAACAGAGCTTCTCAAGCATTATTAATATTGTCGATAGATCTTTGACTTGCATGACTTCATATCAACTCATTTTCACTTAAATGCACAGTAAAGCAAAAGTTAATCCATTAACTCCAGAAGCATTATTTCCAAGCCAAATAGACATTATGATGGTAGGGAGTGAATTCCTCAAGATGCAGAAAAAGTTACATTTTTGACAGCTGCATTGCAGGAAGAAAGAAGCCACAGAAAGCTGAGGGGCTCATTATCACGACTTTCCAACGACACAGGCAGAAACTGCCTTGACCCCATTCCACATGTCTTCCAATAAAACTATTCTATAGCTCAGTCTGTGCTTATGACATTTTTAGTTTCATTGATCCGGATATTGCGAAACAGTGACACATCATGGCAAGCCATACACCACAGGTGTCAAACTCAAGGCCCCGGGGGCCGGATACGTCCCGCCACATCATTATATGTGGCCCGCGAAGACAAACTGTGCATCAAATTCATGTGTCATTACTAGGATTGCAAATTGTCTTCACTTTTAATAATATCTTCCTTTTTTTTTTAAATATTTGACCAGTTTTTACTCATCTGATTTGAAAACAAGTTATTTGTCAGTTTGTTTTGTAGCTTTTACTGTATATAATATGAGGTGCTCATACATTTATTTGGCTTGACAGTCATAACGGCCCTCCGAAAGAAGCTATGACTACAATGTAGCCCGTGAAAAAAATGAGTTTGACACCCCTGCCATACACTATTTGTCTCTTAAACACATTACAGTTTCAATTAAATGACTGCCTTACCCTGCAAAATACGACAAATTAACTGATGGCTGTCTGAGTGAACTTCTTTTGAAATGTACTGTTCTTTCTGAAGTTCTCTTGTGCCAGTCAAGCAGTACATACCCTCTTAATCATAAATTGAGAGGGTCAATGGTAATTATCCCTACAAAGTCCACAACTGTAGCAGATTCGATGTACTACATTAAGCGGTACAATTGTAACTAATGAAGGGCAATATTAAACACGACAAAGTCGTTTCACAGTGACACTCATCAAGTGATCCCATATCATGACTTGATACACTGAAGGTCATGTGTCCTACAGGCATAGAAAACATCTACTGTGCTTTTCTAACAATAAAGTAGCACTTACAGAACACAACATCCATTTAAGCATGTGATATTGACATGAATGATTGGCTTCAAAACCCATCACTGACAGGGAGGTCATCTGGCACATGGGAAGAAGGATTATATAATTTGTTGTGACCATAGTTAGATGGTTTACATGCTGGGATTTCATCCATGTCTAACTATCACAGGTATATCCGTATATTCCTGGCAAATAGTGATCAATGCTTACGCTGAAATGAGGACGACAGAAGACGTCTGAGTGTTGATGGGTAACCAATTATCCAGCTTGTTTGGCCAAAAGGGGTGAATTGGGATATCAAATGAAGAGATTTGAAAATGACAGGTAATATTTCCAACACAGTGGAGACAAAATGAGATAATGTTCCATGAATCCCAGCATGCTCTTCTCTCTGAAAATTGAAAGGCACACTGCAGGTGATGACAACATGATTAAACTATCCACCCTAATCATTTTATTTCCAATTTAGACCTCGCAATGAGTTTTCTAAATGCACTGTGAATTTTGAACAATCGAGCATAGCCTTCTATTCTTTGTTTCCCGTCATCCTGAAGATGTGTAGTCAAAAATAGATGGATGGATGGATAAATGGGTGGATAGATGGATGGATGGATAGATGGACGGATGGATCATTTTAAAAGGCTTACCGTATTTTCCGCACTATAAGGCGCACCTAAAAACCTCCAATTTTCTCAAAAGCCGACAGTACGCCTTACAATTAGGTGCGCCTTATATATGGACCAATATTGAGCCACTACGGCAGGCGTGTCCAAAGTCCGGCCAGCGGGTTAAATGTATATATCTTAATATACCATTCATTGAAGGTGCACCTTATAATCCGGTGCGCATTATCGTGCGGAAAATACGGTAATTCAAAATGGATGTAAAGGAGTGACCTGTCAGGGCATCATTCCATTTCCTGGAGTATTTGGATGAAAATCTCTCACAAACATTATAAACACTTGGGAACTGTCCCTGTATGCGGCTCAATACTTGAAAAAAATAAACAGCAACAAAATAGTCAGCCCTACACAGTGGAAATTGCAGTTTTGCACTCAAATTGCAGGACACACAAATTTGCCAGCAAACATTCCATCAACATTATTGGAATATGGATTTTTGCCCTCTATGGTGAGTAGTTAATTACCGCTTACCTTTTAAAAACATCTCAGACGGGATTTAGAAGAGCAATGTTGTGGGATGTAGAGCCTTGATGTAAAACCCCATAATGAGGGCAGCTAGTTCATACCATCGACTTCAATTACTTCCCATATGACAAGGTAGTAAATAGGTGTTGACAGAATCAAGGCACCAATTTTTGTTTGTCATGACAACATGTTGGGTGTTATTAAAATTAAGTAGTAGTTGTGCAAAATAGGCTGTTTCACAACCCAAAACATTTCTTTCTCTTTTTAGAACTCTCTAAATGTTTACTCCAAGGTCTTTCTTTCAATTTGTTCGATACATTTCATGGTACAAAAGTCGACAATCGTTAAAAGAAATTATGGATGCTTGGGTTTGCGAAAAAAAAAAAGGTGATAGTGTGAGAGCAGATTTGAATCTAGAGTGGGCAAAGATTGTCAGAAGAAATGAACACAAGCATATTGCATTATTCTTCCACTGAAGGGATGCTGCAGGTAGAAGCCATTATGTTGCCCTAAATGATGTTAAAAGGGCCTTTTTGTGTGAATAATTCATTATAAACCACTGCCATTCAAAAAAACTTTTAAATACCTCAAATGAATAATTGCAACGCGCAGGCACATCATTTTCAGATGGCTGCTGTTTAAATATGCATGATGGGTGATAAAGAGAAGAACGCATTGATAAAGGCAGTTTCCTTTTTGCATGCCAACTAGTGCATGCCCCTTAATGTTTGGAAATATAATTTATAGAAAACAATACTTTCCAGCAGATGTAGTGGAACAACTTGTGGAGTAGGAAGCCACAGTCCTCAAGAGGTACTTCAAACAAAGGAAGCAATCATGTTTAAAATATGAAATGCATCTCATTTTGATGGACTGCAATCTGTAATTATGCAAATAAACCTGTGTATCAAGTGATTTCTTTATTCTACCCATAAAAACATGCAAAAACTAACTCATAATTTAAGAGGGTGATGATCTTACATCCATCCATCCTTATTTTACTGACTAATCTATTGCATTATATTATACTTAGTGTTAAAACTCGCTGTCACGGTGCACAACAATGTGCTCTGCGGTTTTGCTTTTTATGTGTCTCCGTGGTACATCCAGTAATGGCAACTCTTAATGCGCTGGCTTAATAGTGGTGCTGTTTTCCCATACATAGAGGAGCAAGATGGACCAAAACCTGTAATGAGCAGCAATTCCGCCACTGCACCAAGTCAAGCACAACAAACGAAATTAGCCAACACATATTGCATTTTAGAGGGCGCTGGAAAAAAAGAGGCAGTTTGTGCGTAGATGCAGTCACTTCTCCCTGTAGAGGAAATTCAGCCTTAAAATGAAAAAAAAGAACAACACAAGAATGCTGCCAGAGGCAAAGCTAAGGACAGTTTTAATTTGGCTTTGTCAAGATTACATTAGATAACAAATTGTGATTCCTCTACACCTTTAGTTAAAAAACTATAGGCCACCATTATACTATCTTGAGGGGTGCTTGTCTCTTGGATGTTGCGCTTAATGGCAGTGCTTTTGTAACCTTGATTGCCACTTAATGATGTGGTAATCTTAGCAATTGGAAGGGAGGTGGCTACTCACTAGCACGATTGAGGATAGCGGACCGACCGGCGTCATTACCGTAAATTTCGGACTATAAACTGCTCCCTTTTCTCAAATTTTGAACCCTGCGGCTTATAGTCCGGTGCGGCTTATATATGTTTTTTTCCCGTGGTTTTTCTCATGACTAATACACTTGTACCCTCATAAAAAGGCTGTGGACCGCTGTTGTGCTGTTATGTTAATAAATGTTATGCATCCCCATAGGAGTTTCCCCATTGAGGGAATAATAAAGGATTATCTTATCTTAATTATCTCTTTCCTGACAATCATCTTTGTGTATATTCTCTTACAAATGGGAATTAAACATTAAAAACCTTAGGCGATCACTTTACATGCATATTCCAATCGGACACTGAGGAGGAAGATTTTGCTGGTTTCAGTGGACAGGAGGAAGACAAAGATGGCCTAGTTAGTGCTGTTACGTCCGTGTTTACAACAAAATGTTAATGTTATCAAAACTTTAGCCCAACTAGTGCTGTTACTTCCGTGTTTACAACGAAATGTTAATGCTATTAAAACTTTAGCCCAGCTAGTGCTGTTACTTCCGTGTTTACAACGAAATGTTAATGTGATTAAAACTTTAAAAAGGCTTTCTGTGTACTGTCTTTGAAAATAACTCGTGCGCACATGCGGCTTATAGTCTGGTGCGGCTTATATAAGTATAAAACTAAACAAATTACGAATTTTAGCTGGTGCGGTTTATAGTCCGGTGCGGCTTATAGCCCAAAATTTACGGTATGTATGTGTGAAGGTGTTGTACATATTATATCTCGATCGACGCACGCCTGTTGCATTTAATTGTTTATTGTGGGGCCACTCTCTCATGGCTATTCAAAGCCCTTATAATTGTTTGAACTTCTTAGAAGACGTTTCAGACAGGCTGACGGTCGCAGTCCGAGCCCTGATGCATAAAGCTTGACGATTTCAAGCATGCACAAATAATAGGCGAAACGTCTCCTCAAAATAAGCAGAACAGTTTTGTTGCTATCGAGTGAATGACAACAGAATGAAATGACCTGGGTGAAGGAGAGTACCCTGACATTTTATTTTTTTCTATAATTCATCTGTATTTTTCCCACATGACTGTGGCCATTGTTAAAAAAACAAATTATTGGAAAATCTTCATGGTCACAATGAAATGGAATATTTTGATTTTTCTGTACCAGCTGCAAGTAAACAATTCGTGCCTAGATGCGCTCACAAGAAGATGGAGCTTGAGGGAAACTGCAGAGAGGGTCATTCAACATATCAGCAGTCAGGTAATCCATTTTGTACTGGAAAGAAAAGATTAGGAATTCACGCCGACAGGTATGAAAAAGTGTTAGCGCTTGCGCCAGGCTCGACTGTGAACCTGGACCAGACTTGCCCCAACATCCCGATCGGGGAATTAATACTTCATGATGGCAAGGTTCCTGCAGAAGGACACAAAGTTCATTCACTACCAAACTCTGTTCTTTGACCTTGACAAGTTTAAAGGTGACTTATGACTTTATGTCTGAAATATGGTGGCAGAAAAAGGTCAATTCTGAGTGAGCTATTAAGATACTACTGTTTTTAAAATAACTTTTAAAATCGACTCAGTGGCAGTGGCTGCTAATTTGTGCGACATGCAGATGTGTATTTAATTTCAGATATGAGCTAAAAGAAATTACACAATTAGGCCTGCAATAATATAATACTGCTAATAATTTGGTTGATGATTCAACAAGGAAAAAATATTCTGCTGCTACTTATTAAAAAGCAACAGCAGAGAATTGCATCAGTTGCCAGATGACATCATATTTATTTTTATTGATTGCGAATAATGAAGTTCCCGAAGCAACAAAAACAAAACAGCTCTGCTTTGCGTTTGCTGTTGAACAATTCCAGGTGACCAACAAAAGTATTTATTGCAAAGCCTTACAAACTAATATTTGGAATGCAAGTCCGAGTGAAATAGAATAGACAAACAAAAGTATGTCTATTTTTAGCAGAAGTGGTTCCTTTCCACTCCTTAGTAAAATCGTCAATGCACTTTCAGAATCAGAATCAGCATCAACTTAACAAACTACTCATTATAAGAAATGGAGTGGAGCAGGCAGATGGCATTCATCCAGAGCAAAGTTTGATTTTCACGCTACAGTAACTTGCTTAAAGGTTAAGCACAAAGGAAATGGTCTGAGCAATAAATGCTTCAGGAATACAACAGTAAATGTGAAGCTGATAGAAAACAACTGTTTAATTAGTGCCGCTAACGAAACAAGCTTATTCAGTATGTAAATAATCAACTTGGAAATATTGGGACTGAATATTTAGAAGTTTGAAGTTGGGCAATGGAGCATTTTAAAACCGCATATGAGCCAAGAACTTCCTTTCAATTTGTGAAATTGGCTTGTTAAAAGGTTCATATAACCCACTGCATAAAACATTAAAATAACCTTGGGGATTATAATTATAATTAATTCCCTGAAAATAGTCAAGTAAACTGAAGTGTCCCGTGTCATTTAAACACCCGTGTCATTTAAACATTAAACGTCAGCAAAAGGAAGCCCTGGCAAAAATTCACCAGACTCAAAGGATCTTCATTCAGTTGTTTTAATTTGTAGGGCAAAAGGAAAAAAAATGATTACAGACACGACACAACTAAACTATTTAAAATGTTAACTATTAGCCTTAAAAAAACTAATTTGCCAGTCAGAACATACAGTTTTTGACCAGAAAAAATATGGAATCACTCATTTGTGAAAGAAAACTCTGGAATCACCCTGCAAATTCCCATTCCCAAAAGATTAGCTGTTTTTGTTAGTCTCCACAGTTAAACAGGTAGAACCACACCTTGAAGAGCTGCTGCAAAAATATGAATCATGGCTCCAACACAAGATGCCAATTGAAACAAACGTGATGGATGTCAGATATCTTTTTAAAAAAAGGGGATGGTTCAGATTCAGCTGTGTCCACAATTAAGATCAAATACTAACAACACAAGGCGGTTGTTAAAGGCAAGTAAGAAAAGGGATAGACTTAAAGGCAGGGTGGTGATAACGGAACCTTTGTTTTGTTTCGTTCCATTGAGATTTATGAAGAGGACTGCGTGAGTCAGTTAGGATATGGGGATCTTTATCACTTTCTATCTGCCCCTGTGATGGACTGGCATCCAGTCCAGGGTGTTGTCTGACTTTTGCCACAAGTCATCCCGAAAGGGTACAGCTCCACACAACCCTGAACAGGACAAGCACTAAAGTAAATGGATGATGCAGAAATGTTGTTAAAGGGAAAGTAACCTAGGCATTTTACTTATGTTGAGTATTATACTTTTATAGATCGTGCTCAACATACATGTCGACTACTATATTTTCCACATTATAAGGCACATCGGATTATAAGGCGCGCCTTCAATGAATGGCCCATTTTAAAACTTTGTTCATATATAAGGCGCACCGGATTATAAGGCGCATAGAATAAATAAACGTGCTCAAACGTTAATGCAATCACAATATAGTAACACTCGAAATAGTGAAAACAATAACACTATTTCAATAACTCAACGTTGCTCAAACGTTAATATCACACAACACACAAAATAAACACGCAAAGCTTACTTTAATAAATTAGTCCTCATCCACGAATCCATTTTGGTCCATAAATAAAGCGCACCGGATTATAAGGCGCACTGTCGGCTTTTGAGAAAATTCGAGGTTTTTAGGTGTGCGAAAAATATGGTATATAAAAATCAAATTGTGATTAGATTTCTTGAATTCTTTGAGAGCACAGATCAATTGCATGACAGGTCTCAAAAGCTAAAGGACAGAAGTATCGTTGAGGTCCTGTGTGGTGGGAGATGCAATGTGATCTAGGCCATGCAGTGATTGATGTTCAGGGTTGATGGGTATTGGCATTGGTGCACGGCTCGACCCAGGGGAGCCCAAGCAGAGAACAGGGCCACAGCTGGCCCGAATAAAATTTGCAGTCTAGAGTGATAGAAACCTGGCTCCAAGGCTCGAGTAGTAATATTTTTCTTTATTTAGGGTTTAGGGCACAGGTATGTATGACCTGAGCTTTTCCACTCAAGTTTCAAGGGTAATTGTACCCACAAGGATACGACGATCCAGGAATGTCAGCTATCAGTGTAAAGCAGATGTCACATTCTACTGGGAGGCATATCAAAAGGCCAAGTATTCCCATTTCCATGCTGAAGTAGGTTTATGATTGTGTTGTATTTGCAGTGTTGACTGAATTTATTTAGCCACAGCCATGTTGGTCAAATCAGCATCACGTTGTTCCAGAGTGCTTGGTTATCATGAAATATACATTATGTCACTTCAGGATTTGACTCCACTCAATTATTCTCATTTTGTGCACGGTCTCTATGGTGCAATACAGCTCTGTATGGGCATGAAAAGCATTCAGCGCAAACATCATCACTCGTAGGATTGAGGAGCTTGCAGAGGTGAGATGACCTCCTCACCTCCAAACCTTTCCATGAAACTGCACGTTGAGACCAAATTAGCTTTTTACTATTCATAGTCAATATCATTTTTACATTCTTCATGGACTTTAAGGCACCAATAAGAATCATGGCCATAAATGGTGTGATCATCACTGCATTCTAAAGATCCACTGATGTGTGTTAGTGGCATCATAACATTTTATCTGCTTAGACTCAAGTTCTGACTACACACAAACGTGTAGATGAACGGATTGGGATACAAGGGCATTACTCCCATAAGAAGTGAAAATGCAAGGAGATAGGCATCACTCTGTCACTATTCTGGGAGAAGATTTTGGAGAGTAGCTTTGTGGTCATTTCTTTATTGGTCATCCAGAACACTAGTGAGATGTCTTTATTGTTGGAACTGAGACATCCATTCAAGGGAGGTAGAGACTCTCTTGCAGCATGAAGAGATAAAAAAATAAAATGAAAAATAAAAACCATTCCACTGTGATCGTGAGTTGCAGGTTACTTTGACAATTTCATTGTTTTTCTTTGTATTTCAACACAACTATTATTCACTTGTTTGGTTTTGTACTGTAGTTGTTACTTGATGATAGATTGGCTGAGGGAAGCTGCGTTCAAGGACACCTTGTGAAATAAATGTGAATGGGTTGTTCATTTCTTGTATGAGAAAATAGTACAGTCAACCCTCATCCATAATGCTAAGTGAAATCCAGGAAAACAAACGAGTTGTTCCAATAAAGTTGAAAGCATGGCAAATACTCAAACTTTCAATCTCCTTTTTAATCAAATAAGCAAGGAATATGAAAAAAAAAGTATAACCATCTAGCATCAAAACAATCTCTAATGTGGGCATATCCAAATTCAGTGAGTGCTTCATATTTATCTAAAATTGATCATATTACAAAACTGAATGTAAATACTCCATAATCATATTTAAAAAAAGCTGAACTGCCTTAGACAGAAAGGTAGAAAATCATTCAATCATCAAGAGGATGATAGCACTGAATACAAAAAAAAATCCTTTTCCAATCTATCCCCAGAAAAGCCTCCATTCAGCCAATAATCTTTTTTGTCCTTTGTGAACAAAGCAAACATCTCTAAATGTGAATTAGTTGTGATCTGTCATTGGGAATAACAATAGTGCAATCATTAAATGCATTTAAGGAAGTGTCTCACACACACACACAATACGCCACGACTCACCCTTGAGGATTTGGCACTTTGGCAGGTTTGCGGTTTTTGCAATAATGAGGTAGACACGACAGGATTCACAGAGTTGCGATGTAGCACAGTACTCGGCGGAATTGACAGGAGCAAGAGAGGTACATCTACAGCTGTCTGCTTGCTGCTATTGATCTATTATGAATGCCAATTTCCACTTAGGTAGTGATTCATGCCAAAATATGGGTTGCACTGTGCTAGCATGCAAACTGTTCTTGTCATGCATTATGTCACCGTGACAGACTTTTCAACAAAGAGATTTGATTCGGCATGGCTCTCGGGCTAGTGTGACTGTGCTGTAAGTGGACAGTAAAGTCACAGAAAGAAAGAAAAAGGAACTTGGGACTTTGGATATGATCTAATAACGGAGCATGTAATATTTAATATGAAATTATCATACTCCTCGTCTAATTCCTCAAGGGAAAATCCAACGTAACCTCTGCTGTATATTTGATGTTCCACACCACACAGAACAAGAAGAGCTCGGTTGTAGAATTGCTTCACTCTAAAGTATTAGCAACAAGTCCGCAGAAATCTAATACATTTATTGACTGCTATTTTAATTATGATCCAATATGGTAGCTAATTTTTCTTTACAAAGAATCTTGGTTTATTAATTAAAAACAATGCTGGCCGGAAGAAATTTAACATTAGGATCGTCCACTGTAATAATTCTAAAACAGACTGGAAGAGAATGATGCAATAATGATTTATAAATCCTCAACTTTTTATCGAGTGTATACTAACATGAATAAAAACAACATATAATGTAATTTTTTTCAAAAAAAATTTCTGCGGGTTAATGGAACAAGAACAAGAGCCAAAACGGAATTTCCCTTCAGGGATCGAAATTAGTGTAACACATTTGATTAACATAAATAATATCTGTGTATTGAGATGTCTCCTGCCTGGTGAAATGGTCAGATCCAGTAGTGAAAAGACCTTGAAAATTTCACTTTGAGAGAGGCTCAAGTATGTCAAAAATCTTTACAAATAAAATCTCACATGAAAATTGTTTGAAAATGACAAAAGTCAATGCCTGTGAATCAATTAATGTTGATTTGTGAGGATTATGTCTTTATCCATTCTTCCATTTAATGTGGACAAAACCCCAGACTATCCCGAGTCACTCACTGTGAATGGGATTAATTATGGAATTGAGTAGTCCAAGTGACAAAAAGAAAGCCTGGGTGAGAGGTATCAGTACAATAACAGCTACAGAGGAGAAACTGATCTCTTAATTTAGCAGTAAATTTAGACTCCAGCCCTACCATGGTCCAGAGCTTTGGGTAATGGATAAGAAAATGAGGTTGTGCTGAATAATATTTGCCTCAACAATTTGGGTGCCTTTGGGAAGATATTATAATAGTTCAGCAACTTTCACATCAAGGGAATCACCTTGAAGAGGTTCAGCCACCTAATTGGGACAATCTGACAATGCTTCCTATTTATTTATTTGGCCAGGGTTTAAATCCCCCAGCAAATATTCCACCTTTTCTCAAAAGAGAGATGCATTTGAAACAATAGTTATGCAGGACTGTCTAAGAAAATTAGAATATTGTGATAAAGTTTTTTATTTTCTGTAATGCAATTTAAAAAAAAAAGCCATACATTCTTGATTCATTACAAATCAGCTGAAATATTGCAAGCCTTTTATTAATTAAATTTTTGTTTTTTTAATTCCATTACAGAAAATAAAGAACTTTATCACGATATTCTAATTTTCTGAGACAGTCCTGTACCCTTGAACTTAATTTAACAGAGCTCATAGAAAATTGACAAATAGATGGATAATATAAATATAATACGACTTTATTGTCATTACATAAACATACTGAAACATCACATCCTGTTTTCTCCTGGTAGTAGTAAAAACAATTAAAATCACCATTGCAAACATGTTACACAAATCCTGCAATCTTTTATTGTCTATATACGTAGTTCAGGGAGCTGTCATGTTAAGACACGCTTTCTTTAAAATAAATGAACACTTGTATTTTCTTACAAACGCAACTAACATGCCATGAACGACAACTCCTAAATCATTACACACATTTAATCTTCAGACGTTTTTTTTCAATATAACACAACTCAAAGAACTTCAATTACCTTCCTTTTCCCCTTGAGTCCACTGGGTAGTGAAGTGGTCAGAGAACAAGTAGTATATAAGTATTACATTTCAAGAACAGAAGTTATCCCTCTCTGTACAAAACATTTTGTCATGCATTGTTTTAAAAAATGGACTTTGTCATTTTCTATAATCGTGTGTATGGTACCAAATTAAAACAATGAAGTTATGTTTTCTTTTTAAACAATGCAAACACACTTAAGAAAATGAATCGCCAATGTACAAATATCATGCCACCAAATCAAGCAATTGAATGACTTATTTTAAAGTTCACAGTTACAAATCAACATTCTCAAGGCTCAAATCATCCCGTTACCGACATGATAAATGAATTCCTCTTCAAGGCTCTTTTGCTATTTCACTTGTATGAGATTTAATAACCACTCACACGCATGCATACACATGTACACACACGCACAGGTTTATAAAAGATGTTTGAGGTAAAGGCGAAATGATGTTTGAAAGAAATTTGAATGATACGGCGCTAACACAGTTTCAATAGCTAGGTATGGAAAATGTTTTAGTATGGCGCACTTTTAAAAGGAGGAGGGGGGTTACCTTTTATTAATTATTCATTTTTTTGAAAAAACCATTGCACCCAAGGAAGAATGCCAGAGACAGAAGGTGAAGAAGGTGATTTCCTAAGTAACATTTTAACATTCTCTGGGTTCTATTGAGGTACCATGGAAGCTGTTTTGGGATATATTATCTTATGATTGTATATTTATTCATGGGTTTCAAGTCTATATGCTGATTTGCAATTCTCAGCTACTCCTTGTACACTTTATTGGAGATGCCCTCATTAAGCAGCAGTTGCAGTGACCCCAACGTAATGAGGATTAATGCTGGAGCAGCTTGTGCCTTTTTTAAGACCAACTTCCAGCCTGCCATTCCCACCTGTGTCTCACTGATTTCTGTTATTATTGAGCAACCATGTGTAACCACTGGGGACGTGTTAAATGAAGAATCCTAAATAAAGTTGGATGATGAGACACGGTTGAATGAGAGTTGAGGTAATGTGGGAGGAAGTCAGCAAATAAGGTGAGATACAAGATTGCAATTTTAAAATATGACAATAGTACAGAAATGTCCCTGATGGTCCAGTGGTTAGGATGCGGGGCTTTCACCGCCTGGGTTTGAGATTTGGTTCGACATTCATCCTTGTGTTGCTATGGTGACTTCTTCAATATTGTCGCGTGAGAGTTCAGAGTAGCTATCCATACTACACGTTGCCTCAAATTTTCAAAACACCATCAAGGGTGAGTGTTAAAATAAAAACCCACTCCACTTCTAAAGCACCCTTTCACTACAGCGGTTTGTACAATCTTATCTTTGACATTCAAATAAAAAAAAAGTGTGTGGGTTGTGGTGTCAGAGAAATTTGGGTTCATTGAAATGAATGCAGCTGGTTGGGTAATGAGTCATAATTTGTGAATACTCAATAGAATTCAGATGTAAGTTATTGAATTGGTTTCATTCTTGATAAGCGATGACAAAACGAGATCCTAAGCAGGGCTGTCAAACTTGCCATCACAGGCCTCATAGGGTTGCTTAACTGTAAAATATGAATCTATGATCTCTAGTGGCAAAAATAACTTTGGTGCGGACATTACCGTATTTCCCGGACTATAAGGCGCACCTAGAAACCTAGAATTTCCTCAAAAGTCGACAGTGCGCCTTATAGTCCAGTGCGCCTTATATATGAACCACATTCCTAAATTTAAACTGCATTGTGTCATGAAATATATTATAGGTGGCCCGCTGAAGACTATGAATCAAGAATCAAAAAGACTATGGATCACTATTTTATGATTATAAAGTAATTTGTTGTGTCTGAAGTTAAAATAAAAAAGATAAAATGGAGAATGATTTGATTTGGATTAAAAATCTGACGTGATGCATTAATGGTGCGCCTTATAGTCCGGTGCGCCTTATATAAGGACAACGTTTTAAAATGGGCCATTCATTGAAGGTGCGCCTTATAGTCCGGTGCACCTTATAGTCCGGGGAATACGGTACTTCTTTTTTCACATCTTTTAAGAACACTACTAAGTAGTTCTCAGTCCATTTGCTCTTATTTTTTTTTCATGATGTACTGATTCCAATCAAATGAGTTAGGCTTGACCCACAGTACTGCCACAAAATCATAACTGTAGTCATGACGCCTGCGAGCCAGAGGTCCAGCTTCTTCCAGAGTAGTCGCGTAGCACTTAGGCACTTATACTTAACGTCCCTTACCTAATATTTTCCCTCACAAAAAAATCTGATTCTCAATATACGTAATTACCATGACACCCGTTATCATTGCCAAGTCAAGAAACAGTAGTGGCAAACTTGTATCTGAGTTTGCCACCTGTGTATTAAAGCGTCTAGGAGCTTTTTATCACGCTCCCTTTAGGGGAAAACATTGTTTAATGGATGCTACTTGCTTTTGGATTCATGTGTTACATCAAACACCGTGGACACAAAAAAAGCATACACTCAAGTCAAAGCTACTGCTTTTCAAAAAGTGAAGTGATGTAAAACACCCTCAAGTATTTACAAAGTACAGCTAAGCTGCCCTCGAGTGCTTCTTGGCGGATACATTTCCGAATGAGCAGTTTCAAATGACAATGAAAACAAGCCATTTCGACGCCTTTACCCAAACCACTCCCTTAGCTTTTTTGTTTCCGCCTTGCAATAGTCATGCTTTATTTTCTTAACTTCCTATTACATAGACAGCTAGACCACAGGTATCAAACTCAAGGCCCGGGGGCCAGATACGGCCCGCCGCCACATCATTTTATGTGGCCCGCGAAGACAAATTGTGCATCAAATTCGTGTCATTACTAGAATTGCAAATTGTTTTCATTTTTAATAATATCTTTTATTTTAAATATTTGACCAGTTTTTACTCGTATTTGTCAGTTTGTTTTGTAGCTTTTACTGTATATAATATGACATTTATTTGGGTTGACAGTCATAATGGCCCTCCGAAAGAAGCTATGACTACAATGCCGCCCGTGAAAGAAATGAGTTTGACACCCCTGATCTAGACTTTCACAGCTGCTAAGCAAAAACAGTATAAAAGACACGAAAAAGTAGTTGTCACGGAAACATGAAAATAAAAGAATGCTGGGGAGTGGCTTACTGTCCACTGGAATGTACCCAAAAGCCATTTTGTCAGTGGGAATGTGGAGGTGTGTTCATTGGCTGGCTGGGCGTGTTGAGGGTCGTCTCAGAGGTGGCCACTAGTCATAGTGGTGCTTCAGTCAAGCCTTCCAGGGGGAGGTTAGTAGCATTGTCAGTGGGCCGCTGATCCTCCTGATGATGCAAGGATGTGTGTGCAATGGCAGCCAGGCTGGCATAGGCAAGGTGACAGTCCGTGTGCAGAAAGGGGGGGTAGTGCTGGCGGTAGCAGATGTAGGCAAACAATAGCCCGATCACTCCTCCAACAAAGGCATCTGTATAGTCACAGAAGGGCATATATTTTCAAGTATGTCGCCATCGTCAATTTTACCCTAACAACTGCTACGAATCCAACAATTAATTTCCTAAAACCCAATGTTATACCGCCTCAGTGTGCATATCCTTCAAAGGTTAATGAATATTAACTGAAATGCAAAGCAAATAATCTGCATTGGTCTCTAGTGGATACGAAAAGGCTTCTGCAACATATTGTAACTATCCATCCAAATCCTATCATACAAGCTTGGAGGATATAAAAATACCTTAGCCCTCAGCCTCTAGCTACACATTCTGAAACTTCCACACGATACAATTTGTGTATGCTCTTAGGTCTTATTAAAATCTATATTTCTTTCTCCTTCGGCCCTAAAATGGAATAGAACGCAAATTTCCACCATTCAGGAATTGTATAATGCATGAGCCTACTCTATGAATGTTTCATTGACTCCTGTCAAATACATTTAACAGTCTGAGACTTCATGCAATCAATTAGTATGACGGCTTCACAGTGACAGTGATTGGGATGCAAGGCTAAGCCACAGAAGACCAAGTGCTGAGGGATGATGGGACTATTAGTATTTATCAAGAACGCCCCTGAATGCCAGGCTAATGGTGTTTCCCAGCTTGTGTTTACACTGAGAGCCCCCTTAGGTTGTTTAATGGGCTGTGCTATTGCTGCATTTGCTGACACTCTGCTGGGAGGGGAAGGGGACAACATTTGGGGAGAACAAACAAATGATGACGGGGCTCAGAGTGGCCTTTTATTGGTGTGTGTGTGTGTGTGGGGGTGGGGGGTCGTTTCTTTATTTCCCCCATGACTTATGTAGCTCACGTCTGTAGTGAAAAAGAAGAGCGGAAAATATGGTAAACCCCAAAGGTAAAAAAGCTTCAATACTAGAATGCTGAATGCAGGCCGGTCCGTGGGTTAGAGGGGCGTAACGAGTGAAGATGTTGATGTCATGTTGTGGCGCCAATAACATTCTGAATGGCTTAAAATTGATAGATTGTGTCATATTTTCAAGCGAAACCCTAATCTCCGACTTAAAATTTTTCATCAACACAAGATGATTGTAGTTCAATAAAACTGATAAATACCACATGCCAATGCTGTCAACACAAAGTATATTTTTTATTAATTCTCACCATTATCTCTCCCATATATATATGGAATGTAATCTTCCCATCTTCTCATCTTTCTAGGCAGGTCACATTAAATTTTCAAAGGGTGCTTAATCAAATTCCTACTCATACTCTGAAGCAATTATCTATGGTGCTGTGTTAAAAATGCATGGAGTCATATAAATATGACAAAACTGTCTGGAAGATTTTGGTTCTTCCTCATGTCATTTTAATTCCTGTAGTAGTATGAATCATCTTGACAGAAAGGCATTATTGCTGTTTGTGATGCGCACATTGATTAGAAATGCGTTAAGTTTGGCTTTTAGGGTGGCACAATCGAAAGCAAAAATACGGCATTTCATTCAATTTTCGCTGACAAAAAATCCCAAAGAAAGAAAGAGAGAAAGAAAGAGAGAACGAGAGAACGAGAGAACGAGAGAACGAGAGAACGAGAGAATGAGAGAACGAGAGAGAAAGAGAGAAAGAGAGAAAGAAAGAAAGAAAGAAAGAAAGAAAGAAAGAAAGAAAGAAAGAAAGAAAGAAAGAAAGAAAGAAAGAAAGAAAGAAAGAAAGAAAGAAAGAAAGAAAGAAAGAAAGAAAGAAAGAAAGAAAGAAAGAAAGAAAGAAAGAAAGAAAGAAAGAAAGAAAGAAAGAAAGTTAGGGGATGAATTGCAAGGTTGGAGTAGAAGATCACCTTTCCTGAGCTTGATTAATCCAGGACAAAATGTATTTTGGATGGAGTGGCTGTAGTCTGAACATATCCAAAAATACACATCACAGTGTTCTGACCTTGCCAATGGTGCTTGTAGTCACAGGTTCTGGACAAAGCGATCATCATTGCGCTGTAGAGGGGCAGCACCATGGCACAGAGGCGCCAGCTACGACCTCGACCTTGATCCGTAAAGCACTGCAGCTTGCCCGCCAGGTAGAAGGAAGTGAATCCAAGCCCAGAGAATGCAACTAATTAAGAGAACACAAAGATAAAGTAGCCAACATTCAAATTTCTCAGTCCCAAAATGTCACACTAATAGTAAAAGTCATGAATTTTCCATCAGTTTCCTCCCTCACTCTTCTGTATGAGATGTAATGTTTTATTAATGGCAAAACAGAGACAGAATTGCAACTGTGTGAATGAGAATAGCAAAAAGGTGGGCCAGGAGTGTGTGCTTAAAAAGCCTTAGTAGAGCTGAACTGGAATGAGAAAAGAATGTCACAGGGAAGAACAAAGAGATTACTTGCACACAATTTTCTATTATGACCAATCAGTGTAAGTGTCAACTACTTAAAAATATTCAAAATAAAGATGACATTTAAAGATGTCAACATCAAATTGGCAGAGGAGAAATAAGTGAAAAACAATTACCATTCATCACTTTCTCTGTTTTGCAGCATAAATTATGGAACACGTAATAAAGTAAACTTCTTGATCCCAACCTAGGTAAATTTCAATTCCCATTATCACCTTTTCTCGGTTTTATGTTTGTATGGAGGAACTACGTTATTTTCTCAAAGTGTATAAAAAACATGAAAATGGTGATACATGTTTGTTTTTACAAATTGCAGATAGTCCTGCTATTCTAAAAGCTCCTTCAACTGAAAAATGGTGAAAAACACAGCAGGAGAACAGGCAGAGATAAAAAATAGCCAAGACGACCTTTGACGCCTACGGTCTGTAGAATTTTGAACATGGCAAAACAAACCAGCTTGAAGGGCATTTTGCATAGAAAACTTAAAGAAGGACCTGATTTTATTTGTGATAATACATTTGATCAACAATAAACACTTAACAAATGATTCATCTTTGCACAAAAAAATACAATCAATTTTAATGAATTGTGTGTACAAGCAGTTTAATTCATTTTATAATCAAATACCATGATTTACTTGAAGCCAGAACTTTATTAGATAGACCAAAAATAAATCATGAGCAATTTTAGAGTTATTAGATCACAGTTCTCTATTCATCTTTAAGCCACATAGAATATAATTTCAATTTCCAGACTTTCAGGTCTTGTGACCCTCCAAAGGACACCATGAAGTACGATGTGGCCCCTGCAATAGAGAAACCTCCAGATGCCTCCAGAAAAATATGAACTTTTTACATTGTGATACACTGTGAACTGTTCAGGTCAGTGTGGACTGGTGGAAGAAACCGAGGAAGCCCTATAGGCATATGAGTTGAGTGGTTAAAACACTTGACATGCATGCGTTGGCCACCCACACACAGATTGATTATTCTATTTCTGCAGCATCATAATTTTCTTACTTGACTGACAAACAAAATGTACCTCAGTTATCTATATTAAATATGATTTTACTCAGAACACGACATTGATTTGTTCAGGGTCATGTGAAGGACTGTAAAGGATTCCAGAGACTGATCGGAGTTTTAATCTAAGGAAAAATACTGCAGATGAGCTCCTTTGTCCTTATTTTTAGTTAATAGGTAATCTATAAAAGGACTGGTCCGAATAAATAATTAATCACATCCTGGAACAGTTCAGGAAAATAACCGCCAAAACAGAAAAGACTCTGGAAAAGAGTTTACCCGGCAGCAATGACATTTTTTCCAAACAACACTTATCATTTTCCTTTTTTGTGCAGTAAATATGCCCGCTAGATATTCTTGTTCGAAAACTCTTTCTGTCCTTATCATTGGAACCTTATTGATTTGTTTGAAAAACCTAATATCCATCAAAGAGATATTTTTCAATAACCTACAAATGACTCGTATACAAATGATTGCGCAAAAGATAAAGGTGTTTGTTCATATTTTTGACAAAAACGCTTAAGCATGATTTACCCATTCACAGCCTATCAGTGACTGAATCACATTTTCTATTGGACCATTTTCAGATGATTTAAAGGTTGATCAGAGGGCAGCAGCGACATTTTATACTTAATAGCTACCTGGTTTAAACTAAACAATAAGATATATATTTTTATTTACTGCATCTACTTTCTGCCCATTGAAGATTCGCTTGTATTTTGGAGAACACGCTTGACAAAATCTCTGTTATTTTGTAAACATTTACGGTTGTTTTGTTTCTTGATGTGTCATGACAAGCTCACGACCAAAAAACCAACAATAATCAACGTAAAGAAATGTCGTCTTTATCTTACTGTGAAACGGACTATGTTGATATAAACCCATATTGATGACCTGAAAAGTATCTGCAAGCTTTTCCTCTTTTCTGTTTAAACAGTTCACACGGAGGACTCATTAGATTCCGATCAAGGGCTTTGTCGTTAAGCTCCGGAAAGCTGGCGGACCATTGATGGTCAAAGAGAAAGTTGTTTCTTTAAAGATGTGCAGAAGACTGGGACATTTTGCAACTTTGACTGTTGTGTAGATGGAAGTGGTGTCAGATTTTAGAAACGTTAGAAAGGGTAAATATTTTGACTTTAAATGCTCAAAATACAGAAATCGTTTAGAAAGGATTGGGTTGGATGGATGTGAACACCGTGTCTTAAGGTCGACACCCGCGATGAGGAATGTCATCTTTCAAAAAAAGAAACAACTTTTCATGGAGAATACATTTGCAGGTTCGTAATGAAATTCAGAGTTTCATTCCAGGAGATGTTTTGCTAGGAGTTCTTCACTGTAGCCACCTGGTGTGACAAATGGAGGAGGAAGGCTACCTTTGCCTTTTAAAATATCCTTTCTTGCCCACAATTGTTTGCTTCAAGACTAACTTCAAACCTGATTCAAGCCTGCAATGCTGGCCCACATGTTGGCTTATTTGGAGTGTGTTCACATTTGATATTATATAGAGTTTGAATTGCCATCCTTTGCCAGTGCCATATGCTGAGTATTGCCTTTATGAGACACGTAACAAAATACTGCTGTCAGTGCAAAAGTAGCCATTGAGAGCAGCTGGTGGATTTAAAAGTGTAGTATGTTCCCCTCTCACTCCTGCAACAATAACAATTATATTGGTTGGCAGTCATTTTGGAAACGGACAAAAATGCACAATGAGAGTGAAGATGCTGGTGTGAGAATTGTCCACCACAGCAAAATTTGTGCAAAACTCTCTTTTATCCTCTTTTGAATTTTTCATACAGAAATACAAAATCAGTCCACAGCAGCACATATTAACTGTCCACTTTGACACTGATGCTATTTTAACTGACTTTTTATTATTACTCTTCCATCAATTCAATCTTGCTGTAAGCACTGAATTTCTATGATGGATGTTTGACAGTTTTTAAGGGGATTATGAATAGGGAGAGCAGCTTTCTTTTTTATTAGGACTGTGTTTATTGGCATCTGTACTTATCTTTCTTTGACCAAATTATTAAGGGAAAGCTAATCAGAGAAAATCTTCAATACTACATATGATAAGCAGATGAACTGTATTGAAACGGGATTTTTTTGTTGATGCAGTTCATATCTACAAAGGCCCATCAACACCCGCCTCAGATTTCCAACCTGCCAGAAGTGATACTTGGTTGATTCCAGATTCCACTTCAGTTTGAAGATACTTATCACTAATCTGGATGGTCGCCAATTTGTCCCACAAAAAGCTTGGAAATATTTTTTAAAAATGATGAGGATGGACACAGGCAGGATCAGATTCCCCCATTATTCCAGATGTGATATATGAATGCTTCTCATAATTCCATCTCAGAGTTCTCTCAATTACACATATACTGCAACAACATAAGGTTATTAGTGTTGCTGTGATTAATTCTGCACATAGTGCCGGTAAATTCTATGTCACTTCTTTTGGAACACGTCTGCCAATATTCCCCAAAGCAGATGTATGAGAAGCTGATTCACGCAAATAATTATTGGATTGTAAAGAAATCAATGCATTTTGTCTTCATTAGTGTCACAGGTAAGCTAGAAACAGGAAGTAAATGTTTTAAAGTTAAATGGCCCAAATCGCAATATTCCTATTCTTTTTCACTTGGAAACAGAATTTACTAGACTTGGTATTGATAAATGCTGACACATTACAGAAAGGCAACCATTCACACTCATAAATTTTAGTTTTCAACTACAGTGTACACTAAGGTCCAAATACTATTGGGACATGGACACCATTATCATTTTTGCGTTCAACACCACTTCAAGGAATTTGAAGTTCATGTTTTGTTCTGTCCATTCCAAGGACATCACATTCTACGAGCCTCCTGTTTTCTTATCTGCACACACACAACACATAGTTTTATGTTACATACCAACCCATAGTTTTATGATTTATACCTTCTGTGCTTTCTGCTTTTATGCTGACAGTGCCAGATTGACAAAGATAGTAATATATAAGTAGGAGGTACCCCGAGAGAATGTTCTGAGGTTATTAGACTTGTGACTTCCAATATTCTCCCTAGTGCTGGCATTGCAACTGTTTCTATCTACTCTTGTTTCTATTAAACTGTAAACTGTCCTTGAGAGTCCCAGACCGATTTAATAGCCGTTAGAATAAAAGAACCCAGGTGGACTTATGCACTTTAAAAGGGGCAGTGTGAACAAGTCTCATTTTTAATTGGAGTTTTTTTGCACGCAAGCTATGTGCCTTTGCCCACTTTTTATAGGACTACAGGTAACCCTGAATTTAATCCATGGTGACTCGCTGCCAGGCTTTTACTGACACCATCTTCCGTCCCCGCTTCTTCTTGGGAGATTTTGCATTCGGTTTGGTTTTCATCCAGTGGATTCAGGTCTGGGGACTGACTTGGTGATTGTGTAGCATTCCACTTCATTCCCTTTAAAAAGCCAGTTGTGTTAGTTGTATGCTTTGGGTTATTGACCACGGCACTGTGAAGCACCCTCCAATGAGTTTTGAAACATTTGGCTGAGGAGGAGCAGGTAATCTATTCCGAAGCACTTCAGAATTCCCCTTACTGCTACATCATCAATAAAGTATACAAGTGAAACAGTCCTATTGGCAACCATGCATGTCCACCTGACCTTGAAACATCAGAGCAGCCAATCATCCCATCATTTTTCAGAGTTACAGTTACTAATGCGCCTCCCACTTTTTCCTACACTGTTGATTTATAGCTATAAATACCCTCAAATTCAATCTGCAGTCAAAACACATATTGTTCAGTAGAGCAGCCAATTATTTGACCATTATGTACCTGTTTGTAATCAAGCATATGTGAGGAAACCAGAAAAACCGGCGAGATCAAGATTAGAAAAAGACCCTGGCAGATTGAAACCAACTGTGCTTTCACCCTCAGGCCAAGTCTGCACAGTCAAGTCCTTATAGACTGAGCTATTCACAGGATATTGATTATTCGAGCCCATGTTGGAAATATTTATATCCTTGCTGCTTCTTGTTTATCAATCGTAGTCTTTCATTAAGGTGTAAGGAAGTAAAGGCTGTTTTATGGGATTTAAATGCATTCACAAGGGTTTCTCTGCACATAAGGCGCTTCTCCACTATGCAAAAACATATACTGCAGCATGCTCTTGGATTTGCATTTTCTTAATTAGATGTGGAGGCACATAGTTGATCACAGATATATTCACTTAGGCTCCATCTGACACCCGTATATTTTCCCCTAAAACATTCGTTCAAAATAATTGCTTGGTAAAAGTACGGCTACACTCAAGGATTCATCTGTAATTTTAAGTAAAGCAAGAACATGAATAAAGTGAGTAATGAGTAAAGAGCTTTTTAGGCATGGCTCAATGCTACATATTAAATGAAATCCTCAGTGTAATTAGTCCATCTGTATTGAGCTCAAAATGCAGCATAACATTGCGGTTGCTGTGGCCGGCAGCAAAGATTCCTCGCTTGCAAGCCTCTTTACATTAATCAGCTGGACAACAGGAAAACACTTGAATTATTAAACACCCTTGTGAAGTATAAGAGCTTGGGAAGAGGATGAAAACATATTTTGTAACAATGGACATGCACAGCAGACTATGGCCAAATATGTTGGCCATGTTACAAAACAAGCTGACATGAGACATGAGAGCATGAAGTTGACAAATCCATCAATGCTCTTCTTGTGGAAATATTTTAGAATACTACAGTACATTCTGGTGCATTGTCTTCTGTTATGTTTCATAAGCTGGGAAAGATGTGACTGCTACTTACAAGAGGAATGACTGCTGGGAAAACTCTTGCGACCTTCCGAGACCAAATGAGCCTCCCCGGTACACAACATCTTTGCGTTCACTTGGCCGTCCGGAAAACACCGCTGGAAGTAATCAGGCCTCGGTCTGAGCGTAAAACACAACCAACAAATTGGGTTATATGTTAATTTGAACTGAGACTAAGGCCACAATTCTCAGTCTAAATTTGTCGAGTGTCTAGCTCGACACTTTACAAACGTTGCCACTGTTGTTTGCACTTCAGGAGAAAGGTTCCAAATTAATATTGTGACTTACAGCTGAAGCAGGAGCATTGTTTCTTGTTTACAGGTAGTGTCAACAGACTGTAGCCCGTCACCGTTATTTTATCCATCCATCTATTATCTATGGTGCTTGTCCTCGTTAGGTTTGTGGGTAAACTGGAGCCTATCTAAGTTGACATTAAGCATAGGCATGGTACACCAGGGACTAGTCACCAACCAAGCCAATCACAAGCATTCAATGTATTGATTTTCAATAAATTGGGGATTTATTTTTAGTCATTTTCAAGGGTGCATGTTAACTGGAATCATGTCCGTAATATTTTTTTTTTTAAAAAAGTTCACATTTTTTGTCATGTATTTTTATGTAAACGCTCAATTTTTATTGCGCTTCCAAATATTCTGCTCTGTTAGAGTAGGCAGTCTTACAGCACATCTGTTTGAATTTTTTTGTAAATCCTGTACATCAGGGGTGTCAAACTTTTTTCGCGGGCGGCATTGTAGTCATAGCTTCTTTCGGAGGGCCATTATGACTGTCAACCCAAATAAATTTATGAGCACCTCATATTATAAACAGTAAAAGTTACGAAACAAACTGACAAATAAGTTGTTTTCAAATCAGATGAGTGAAAACTGGTCAAATATGAAAAAAGAAATACTATTAAAAGTGAAGACAATTTGCAATTCAAGTAATAACACACGAATTTGATGCACAATTTGTCTTCGCAGGCCACATAAAATGATGTGGCGGGCCATATCTGGCCCCCGGGCCTTGAGTTTGACACCTGTGCTGTACATCATAAGACGTTCTTACAACCTGTTTTGAAATGTATAATATCATTTTACTTACCTGCCAACAATTAACTTGATAGTGTTTGTGAAAACTCCATTCAGGGCGAGAGCCAGTGACACTGCTGCGGGAGGGAAAATTGCAAGTATAGTTAAACATACATCTTATTGAGATAGATTGCTACACCATTTCAACGACACTTGGCTGAAGTAGGAGTAGAACATATTGCACTGACAAATGGAGTTAAAAAAGGTTTTCAATTTCTAAGATACAAAACATTCTAACCCCCCCCTTCCCACACACACACACGTACGCCTTTCTTGGTGGCCACAGCATGATGAAGCGCTTCACGATTTATAAGATGTGATAGCCTCTAAATCACCCCCTGCTGTCTTGCCCAAAAGACAAGATCAATTGGAATCCAAACAATATCACTGCATGAATGAAGCACAGAAGGTTTAGAAGTCATTCAATGTTGACTGCGCACATTTACAATATCTTTGCATGAGTTTTGATTAATGGTAGCTGCCCTTTTTCTTTCATTATATATATATATATATATATATATATATACATATAAAGGCGATATTGACTTTCCTTTCAATTCAAAACCTAAAGGCAGGTGTTCACGTCTTTGACATGACTTTAAAAATGCTGTCAAAAGTGTGAAGCATTATAGAACAGTTTTCAACCTCTTGTTCAAGGCTTGCTGAAATTACAGTAAATTGTTCTGAGGGAACGGTCTTGTTTACCCTGTCTCCGAGAAAAGGCTGGTCATTGCCACCGGCAAGGGACGGGTGAGTACCAATAGACCAATACTAGTTTCATTCATTCATTCATTCATTCATTCATTCATTCATTCATCCATTCATTTATTCATTTATTCATTTATTCATTTATTTATTTATTTATTTATTTATTTATTTATTTATTTATTTATTTATTTATTCATTCATTCATTCATTCATTCATTCATTCATTCATCCGTTTATTTATTTACTACTTATCGAATAAACATGACGACTGCCTTTACCAGTGATAGCTTGAGACAGAAAAATATGTCAAATAAGTCCTCATGGCAATTATTTGTGCTATAATTACAAGCGCTTAGAAGGAAATTACGAGTACAAAATTGCGTTCAGAGCATGCAAGAACTGACCTTCGACGCTGCTGACATTTGTGCACACACGCGAATGATCGACCATGTGGCCTAACGATGTTCAATACAGTATTCAACACATTAAATGTATGACTTTTTAATATGATTAATACTTAATCATATATGTATATAACAGGATGACCCACCTGAAGCGAGGGTCTCTAATTCACAGGTGTCAAACTCAAGGCCCGGGGGCCAGATACGACCCGCCACATCATTTTATGTGGACCGCAAAGACAAATTCATGTGTCATTACTAGAATTGCAAATTGTCTTCACTTTTAATAATATCTTTTTTTTTTTTTAATATATTTGACCAGTTTTTACTCGTTGTCAGTTTGTTTTGCAGCTTTTACTGTATATAATATGAGGTGGTCATACATTTATTTGAGTTGACAGTCATAATGGCCTTTCGAAAGAAACTATGACTACAATGCGGCCCGCGAAAAACATGAGTTTGACACCCCTGCTCTAAATACTTTGAAAATAAATTGAAGCAATCAGTTATGAGTGCCCAACAAAAGGCCACTACGCTGTCTCAGAACAACCCATTGATTGTGCTAAGAATAGCAACAATTCAGTAGGTGCACCAACTTCATAATAATCTCATTGGGAAGACATGTCTGCTTCTTTTTAACTTGGGTAATGGGAGGACTGCTGTTGGCTGATATTTACTGCAAGTACTGGACATCTACTTAATTAGCTATCAAGGCAACCCTTGGGGCTAATCATTAGCCAGGGTACAATCCCTCGAAGATTTATCTGACTGGTGAGCCAATTGAATTCACCCTACATTGCCAGGATTTAAATAAAAATGAAATGTGATGAAATTAAATGTGTTTATGCTGTGAAGAGCAGCACTGTCTAAATATTTCTGAACTTGCTAATCTGGACAAATTGTACAAATGGGGCATGACGTGTCCATTGGCCCCTTAAACTCCAAATGCGAAGATGGCCGATCTTCCATATGGGGATTGACTCTTGCCTGCTGCATTGTCTCATATGGAGCCCAGTTTGCAAATTGCTATTTGGATAGTAATGTGTGTGTACATATGTACTCAGTATCCCAATGCTTACTGAGGCAGTGTGCAAGTCTACTTTTCGTAGGCTCATGTTGGCATCAATGAAGTAGTTTTTATAGCACTATATATTAGCTGGCCAAATACCCTCGGAGTATTTGGGGTCATTATTCAGATTTGGTACCATGAACAAAAAACATTTTAATTCGTACATTCCCTCCTAGCTATATTAGTTTTGGACAACAGAGTGCTGTACATAACAGGGTAGAATGATTTTAGATTTGTTGTAGTTAATCAAGTCCACTTTTTCATCAACTTGCTGTGTGCGCCTCCAAACACAATTGCACTGGCCCCCCTTTGAGATTTGTTTTTATTAGGGGCTATAGAATTCAATTTGAATTGTTTGAAAATTATTTTCTTAAAAGCATTACATTTAGATAACAAAAAAATAATAATTGTAATAGTTAGCTCCACCTACCTAAGCATGCTTCTTTGATTTCCGTCTTGTCTGTCCTCTGAATTATCTTCACCACAAAAATCACCGCCAGAGGAGTAAGAAAGGAGATTGCCTATAAGGAAATCAAGATAAACAGTGTACAGTTATTATCATGGCATTGGTCACGTATTGCCGATATGAAATTACATTTGGAATGACCGACTTAATTCTCAACACGTCAGAAAAACAATCTGTTTCATTGTTACGAGGGTTTTAACAGACCATTACTTTGAGCTTTCAGCATTATTTGGGGCTTTCCTCCAGCTGGGGAAAAAAAAAGTTGCAGGCAATGGCTTCATTACAGCAGTTTCACTTCTTACTTTATTATTTTCATTTCACTTATTATTTGTGGGGTCATACTGAGGTCTGTCTATCTATCCCACCTGACTTGACGTGAATGATAAGGTACCCTCTGACAAGGATGAGGGTAATCCATGGATTCAGGGATCCAGGAAAAGAGAGACATACATTTTTAGGAGATACACTAATGTATCAGGTCTTTTTGGTTAGGTTAATTGATCAAGGACACAACGACAGTGCTGGCAGAAAAGATAAGGATTTTGTCTTTTTTTTTCCTTATCTATCTGCAGTAAGTCTTGTTAAATGATTGAAAGACAAAGGGAGAAGGAAGTTTTACAAGAAAAAGACCCATCCATCTTCTTCCACTTATCTGTGGCAAGTTAGGGGGGGAAACAGCCTAAGCATGGAGGCCAAGACATCCCTGTGCCGAGCTACTTTGTCTCTTCGAAGGGAGCGCAAAAGGTGTTTTCAGGCCTGCCAAGCAACTGTGTCTCCAACATGTCTCGCCAGCTGTTGAGGTGTCAGATTTGGAAATTACAATCCCAGCGACTTTAACCTCGACTAGAAAAAAAAAAAATTCTTGGATAATAACAGTGTTGAAAAACATGCCGAGTAACTCAGCTTCCTCACACAATAGAAGTTTTTGTTGTGTCCTTTCTCAGAGTTATTCTTATTAACTTGGTAACTTTGCTGTGGCCAATTTTACATCATTCGCAAGTGGAGATCTTGCAGTTCCTTATGAAAGGTACTTATAATGAACCCCCAGCAAGTCCAATATTCTTCCGCCACTTTGCTCCAAGTAAGGTGTGCTCCGTCCCACAACGATGCATCAATTTCTAACTCCGCCCTTCTACAAAAATACCAAAAGAATGAAAACTCAACCCCCAAGCACAATTAGACTGCACTTTACGGCAGACCTGTTCTGGGAATGAAAATAAGGCTCTTTATCTTTATCTATTTTATTGTAACAATTTATATAAATTGTCCACTGAAGTGCAATCTTGAAGTGCAAGATTTTTCCATGCACTTCACATTCTTCAGGACGCTGTCGGACAGAAAGGCTTGGGACCTTTATTAATGCATCAAATTTCTGTCCAGTGTGGAAAATTTTGCTGAATGGCTGATGTGGTAGCATCCACCATAAAGTGCATCAGAGATTATAAAGCTTTTAAAGGATGCCAAAGTATTGTAGGGCGTCAGTTGATTACTTACAGCACCAAAGGAGACCAAATTCAAAGTCATTGCATGAATATGTGTCATTTTTTTTTACTTCTACTATGCAATTGAAGAACTGCTGTGTACGGGTGACACCAGGGGCTCTATTTTTGTGCCTAGTGCAAGCCTGGTGTGAGGTACAGTGTGAAGATATGCAGATGCAGTTATTTGTTATTTTTCCAGATCCTGCGTGAAACACAATGCACAAAGAAGGCGTTTTGAACTTCTGTTGGCATAAAAACACTTGTTTATCCCCACAACAGTTCTCATTCTTGTTAAATGTCACGTGCCAGCAGCGTGCCGATAGTCCTTGACATGGTGAAAGAAGACACTGATTGCAGGTTGACCTGCATAGATTCCATTAAGAAGCAACAGCCAGTAGACCGCCGCAAGGGGATGCTATAAAGTTGTCTACAGGGAAATTGCAGATCTGTTAAGTGGGCACTTGGAGACCGCCTTCCATTCAGATCCTACGTGCCGATGTGTGACGGGTACGAAAATCGGAATAGTTTAGTTTTCTGTCTACTAATATAGAACCTCAAGAGTGCAATCAAGAATGACGGGGGTGCCTGCTTTACTTCACTCGCAATTCTTGAAATAATTTTATGGTGCACCGAAAGGTTTGAAAAGTGTTCCGAGTGCCAAATTCTGAAGTGCCACAACTGCAGTGAAAGGTGTCAGCGCTGCTTCCTGTCACTCCCTCCCATTCTTCAAAAGTACCATCTCCTGCTGATCAATTATTTTTGCCCTCATTTACCCCAGGGAGTTCTATTCATATTTTTAAGAAAGTTCTTCTGCTGTCTTCAGGTGAGCTGGGTTAAGTAGCCATTTTCAAGTTTCCAGTCTACCATCACAACTTGATCTTTCAATCAAGCAAGCCTCTGGCGAGAGGCTCATGACTTAGCGTATAGTTCAGAAACTAATCTCCAAGAAGGGTGGCGATGATGATGACATACATTCTTGATCGGGACTTATATACGCAGAATTGAAAAATAGTAATTCAATTTATCTTATATTAAACCACCACGAAAGCCATATTGTGGATTTTAATGCATTGTCTTTAAAATTACATACGCCAAAGGTTCAGTTGAGATATACACTTGGTTATTGTGTTAACAAAATATTATTTACGAAATGAAAAAGCTTATCAATCAAGGCACTACACAGTATTTGAGTTAGGGTCAGCTAAATTTAGCTGTTGCCACTTTTCATCAGATGTGTTTTGTAGTCCGGAAATTACAGTAAATGACCACAATAACCTCTGACAGATAAATCTCATCTTTTATTTCAACACACAACTGCAGGAGTGTCTTAAAATAGTAACAGGTTGTGAAATTAAATCCAAATTAAATTCCATGGTTGTCACCAAATCTTCCACAATGCGGTAAAGTACACGTGACGGTACGTGCTCAACATTGCGTGAATATTATTAGTTACAGTCATCTAAGCCCAGGCTCTAACACTCCTTCAATACTAATCAGCTGAACCACAGATGAGAATCTACACTATTAATCATCCTAAAGGAAAGATTCTACTGCTGCACAAATGTGTATAAATTAAACAAAGAAAGTGGTTCAGCTACATGGAAATAATCACCATTTATGTGGCTGCTATCAAGTTGGCAATAAATGAGAATGCATATAATGTAGGTACTTACGAACATGACCCTTTTGGGAATATGATCGGACTCAACCAGCGGATTCTTGTAGAGCCACAGCTCCTCTGGTTGGATGACTCGTTCGAAGGGCTCCAGGAATTCGGTAAACCTATAGCAAAGATTAAACATTTTAATTGGAATATTGTGCATACTGTGTGCTCTCATGATTTTGGTGTGACCGGGGTGGCTAAAAGGAGGTCTTGGCTTTGGAGTAGTCCCAACACTGATCGCCTTCATTAGAATGCCCTGCTGACTCCTCTCGCAGGACGGGGACAAATTTCAGTCAAAACAAGTCACTAGTTTATTATGCACTTGATGCATGATATACTTGTTGTAAGGTGTGGCCATCTTAAAATATTCACAACGCTGAAGCTACAGAAAGGAATGATGAGAGCATAAATGCAGCAGCACAGAGCTTAGGCAAGAATATTTGTCACCGGTGAAATGAATGTGTTAACGATAGTGACGACTGTATTGACGTTTTGTTTCCATGGATCTTAAATTTATTGTAGAGCTTGAAGAAATGTTACTTTCTTCAAAACCATTAATGTCCCACATAAATCACATCCTGAAATGTCCAAAAAGGACGGTTTTTCTCTTAACAATGTTTTTGTTACTCTTTGGTGAAGTGCATGCATTTAATATTTTATTGGCTTTTTTTTTTTTTTTTTAAAGCTATGCAATAAAATGTTATTGATTATTTTGATTGTGAAAAATGGCAACAATTTCTTCGGAGGATTGCAGAGGGAGCAGCATAAACGGGGAAGCACGGATCTGCTTTTCCACAGGTACTTTGTCCAACATTTCTGAGGGGTATCTCATCCATTTTCTGAACTGCTTACCTTCTCGAGGGTCGCGAGCCTATCCCAGCTGACTTTGGTCAGTAGGCAGGTTACATCCTGCCAGTCATTCACACATAGACAAACTAGCCTTCACACTTAATGACAATTTAGAGTTTCCAATTAACCTACCATCCAGTTAGACGTATCAAAAAGCATACAAATAGTAGTGCGGTATCTATTCTAGTAAACACAAGCCAAGTAATATGTTGTTGTTATGTTGTTCCGTCACGCCAGATAGTATGCTTCATTAATTATTTCTATTTTCAAAATTACGCTCTCTACAGCACAGTTTTCCAGACGTTAGTGGGAGGGAATACTGTTTAGGTGCAAGAATTAAAAACACAGATACGAAGCACAAAATGCCCCCCCCCCCACACACACACCCTTCAGGTTATTAAATAGCAACTTCAGCCCACCTGTCATTCTATAAGGCTTATCTCAAATTCACTAGGTAGCTTCTTAATGAGTTTGAGACCGGCTCCCCCGAGGCACCTAAATATAAAATCTCCTCTTTGCTTGGCTTCATGTTTGAACACAGGAAATAACAGTAGAGAGCAAAGAAATGAGTAGACCAAAGGGGGAGAAAAAAAAATCACCAATCTTGATGTCTATCCAGACAGAAGACAGAATTTAATCATTAAGAAGATGACGCTCCTCAGTTTTGATTGAGACTCTAACAAAGGTATTACTACTTTTAGAATTGTTGGCGTAAGATAAAGAAGAAGTAAAACTGTTATTTTATTCTTTTCCAGAGTTCCTTCCAAAGGGAGCACTCTATACTGGAAGTAGTAATGGGCCATGGTCGATATATCCAGACATAAAAACGCATTATTATTTTTAACATGTCTATCTTTATTTTGAGGCCTGTTGTGGACGAATGGCAGGAGGGGTTATTTTTGACAATTCAAAGTGTTGTTTTATTTTTCGGTACGAAAACTACTATAATTAAACTCTGAATGATTGATTGACAATGTCATGGCTCGGACTTGCATGGCTTCTTCTCGGATAGGCTCATTAATCTTCATTGATTAAAGACAACATGACATTAGTAGCAGAATTAAGTGAGAAGTGAGATGACAGAGACATTTCGTCTGCCAATTTAAAGAATGTTGGAAACAAACTGAGAGAGCCCTCATCAATAGCACAAATCAAAATAAATTCATCATGAAGCAAGCAAGCAGTGGAAGGTTTTTTATTGGCTAAGTCAATCTTGGGACATTTAGGTTCTCAAGACTGAAGAAATCAAGCACCCAAAATAACTAAGGAATAATATAAGTGGACCTCTGGAAAAATGAGTCTCCACAAATATAGCAACACTTTGATTTTTCAGTACATAACTGTTGTGACCCTGATTTTTAAATATTTATATTTAATAACGTAAGTGTTCCAATAATTTTGTGGGCAAGTGTAGCTTTTGCATTTAATCTTAGTGCCAAACTAATTCTGTGGCCAATGAGTGTATCATTGTAGTGAGGTGTAAATATCTGCATTTATATATCTGTGGTTTGCAAGTCACATATTTCACCGCGGTAGACTGCTTGGTGAAGATGATTTTCATTCGTGCAAAATTAAATTGCGTTTTGAGCAGGTTATTATATCCAGTCTTCTTTCTAAGAATTTGTCCCCAATATCCTCTAACAAATCCATACTCGCCTCAGAGGATTTTCTTTGGCTGGAGATTCAATTTTAGATCATGACTCATTTTCTCTTCTCTAACTAGAAACCTTAAAATAAAGACTTGAATACATTTCACACGCACTTTAATGACTTTTTGCACCAATTTCACCCTTGCGTCTCATTATATGTGCTCATCCTTATTGGAAATTAACTCACCTAATGTACAGGCTGCCTCGAAAGCAGAAGGGTGTACATCATCTACAATATGGCAGAAGGTACGCTTTGATCACATTAATAAATATAATGATGGTGCTTTTAATTGGTAAAGCATAGTCTGCCAGCCTGGCCATCTGAGAACTAACTTTAACTACACAGCGATAACAAGAAATAAAAAAATATACAGCAGCCTTGTAGAAAATGACTGAAATGGTGAAATGTAGCCCAGCAACAAAGTAAAAAAAAAAAACCTCTCTAATCAGTGCTACACTGATACCCGACCGGCATCCTCACAAAGTTGAAAGATGGGCCCCCAACATGGCCATAAACAACAACAGGTCTTAAGTCATCTCTGCCTGTCGGTTACCTGGGGAGCACTTTGTCTTGTTATATCTGCTTTTGTTTGCTCTGTGTACAACAGAAAGTCTAATGGCTCCTACAGGCTCCATTACATCATAGATCTTCTAGTTTGAAAGAAAGAACTGGGAAGTTGTTTTGGGAAGCTTAGATGCAAGCTTGTGTCAGCAAATTGAAGTGTGTGGCCCTGAACTGTTACGATTCACAAAGTGACAAATGATTTTACACAAAAGATGTCATATATTATATTATTATAACATTTTTATAGCTAATAAAGGTTTTGTTGGAGTTCAAAACAGATTATTTCCATTTTTAGTGGCCAGCAGTATGGAATTATTTGTGCAGTATGGAATTATTTGTGTAGTATGGAATTATTTGTGAGATTCCAAATTGACAAATTCAATTTGACACTCCAAAATATGCAAAAGTATCAAAAAAGGAAGCTAAGCCAAAAAATGTATTTTCAAAACCAATTAGGTATAAAATATGTTGGTAATTTAATAGGGTGAGCACCTATTATGCACAACAGCCACCCTGGCCCTTACCCTGATCACAAGGTTTCTAGCCTGATTGACCATTATTATACACCATTAAAGTTGCTAGATATTGCCATGGCAACAACAGAAATGCCTTCTCCTTACCACAAGATAGTGAACAAAAGTAATTTTGGAACTGAAATTGATGGGCGGGATTTATGCCGACGTATCCTATCTCATGCTGTATATCAGCATGAAATTTAATTCATTTCCATAACAGGCTGAATCAGTTCATCTGACCTTTTCACACCCAGAAACATTCCAGGATTTTCTGTTCATCTTCATTACAGCCCTGCAAATAGGTCAGTTTATCCTCATTATCTCATTTTCGATTCGGCTCAATCACAATACAGGAGGATTATGTCTCTCCATTCCTTCCAACAGCCGATGCACATTTGTTCAATTTAACACATCAAGTTTATCAGAAATTCTTAGAGACATCTGCAAAGGTTAAAGGGATGGTTTACTGTAATGGCCCCGAAGTGCAAATCACAAACAGAAAAATATGTTAAATCATTATTTTCCACAAACAACCTTTAGAAAGACAGACTTACAATCTCTCAATACAATGCATTAGAAGCTTTAGTGAGAATAGATTGCATTTTGTCTGAAAGCGAGCTGTGGCTCGAGCTCCTATTGAATTTTTGTCACTTCGTCTTAATTAACAGGTGGAACGAAACAAAGGCATTGCGATGAATGGTTCAAAAGTCACTTGAGAGGGCGATAGATGTTTTTCAAACGTCTCACCCTTTGTACGTTCAATCTTGGTTACACTCTGTTGATATACTCACAATAATATGGTTACATGACACTTTTCATTACACCGCATGGTGGAAAATCTGTTTGGGAAGCAAATGAACTAAGTAGACCATCTGTTTCATCAGAATTGGAAATGACTTTCCTCGCTGGAACAGAGGTTGGCAAATATTTTTCACCTTTCTCTGCTTCCTGTCACTCTCTACTTAAAAATCCAGCCATTTCATCAGACTGCAGAGAGCTGTTGAGATGAGATTGAAGAGATTTCCAAGGTAATCGAATTAGAGATAACACTGGACCCAGAAGTGAACCTGGTTATCACTTCTTTTGGTTCATTTTGTCAGATTTCATGGCTGAACAATTCCAATCATATAAATGCAGGTGCTCTGTCCCCCTCCAGGTCAATGCCGCAAATTGAAAATGTTATTTTCTCAGAGCCCTGACAATTATTACATCAACCCACATCTCCCATCCAACTGTTTTCTTAGATGAAATGTGTGAAAATGTTGATGACAAAATTAGTTTTGCAAATTAATATACCTAATTTTCTGCACTATAAGGCGCACCGGATTATAAGGCGTACCTTCAATGAATGGCCCATTTCAAAACTTTGTCCATATATAAGATATATACATTTGGCCCGCGGGCCGGACTTTGGACAGGCCTGCTGTAGAGGCTCAATATTGGCGCACTGTCGGCTTTTGAGAAAATTGGAGGTTTTTAGGTGCGCCTTGTAGTGCGGAGAATACGCTACGCTTGTGATCGTCATCATCAAAAGTGCATCATTGACTGTACGTATATGGAATACCATGTGCCAAACTCCCAAAACTATTTCATGTGACTTGAAAAAGCTAGACGGTACAGTGCGTTCTTTTGTACAGACAAGTAACCAACCATAAACTACATGAGCCAAAATCTAATCAAAATAAATCAAAATCTCAAATCTAGTAATTTCTGGATGTAAGTATGTTTTTAAAAATGTCCAAGAATAATTCATCTGTATTCAGAGATACGTCATATAGTGTATGTTCCCCAAGCTTAATGAGGCAAACTGGCATTACATCATTCAACAAAAATTGTTTTTCGTGACTTTTGGCTCATCCCACCAAGGGAACACGACATTATTAAAAAGCGCATCCGCGTCCCTAGCCTGGGAATGAAACCGATATGTGAGTGACACACAGCAAGCTGACATTTATCAATTCTGTCATGCTCATTGTTCATTCTGGCACACCGACAGCAACAGGAAAGAAATTCTGGAGGTGTCCTTTTTATTCAATCAGGATTGGATCGCCCAAATCCCAAATCGTGCATTGAAAAATGACAGCATCAGAAGCAAAACATGTTTTTTTTCTCTCCCACATTCACACAGCACATATTCTGCCTGACTCTGCATTTGCTATGTTTACTAAATTTTACTCTTTACTCGAAAATGAGCTTCAGATATTTCTTCAATATGAGTACACTCCAAGTATGGCACGAATGTCAATCATGATCTCTTTAATCACTTTAATTCTGGATTATTTTAGTGGATATATAGACTACAGTTGCTAGCTTCAGTTATTCTTCTTTTTCTTATGTTTGTATCATGCCAAAAATGGTCCCGGTGTTAGTTAGTTTTTAATAATTGTGTTGCGTAACAGCTGTTGTCGCATCCTGAGACCATCTGTTTTTCCACCGGGTTGCTGATCTTTTCACGAGAAGTGTCTAAATTGTGCTTTCCTTAGTATGACATACTGTCATACTGCGACAATGTCATGCTAAGGTTCCCCAGAATACCTGATAGGCTGGATAACTTGCAAGGTAGGTTTTTGCATCTTTATCATCCATAAATCGCTATCAAACATGTACTATAACCTAAGTAAAAAAAAAAAAATCACATCACTATGGCTCCAGTGCGGTCCCCAATAAATGTTGATGTCATAAACATATTGTCCATCCATCCATCCATCCATCCATCCATCCATCTTCTTCCGCTCAGACTTCCCTCTCCCCAGCCACTTCATCTACCGCATCCCGGGGGATCCCAAGGCGTTCCCAGGCCAGCTGAGAGACATAATCTCTCCAGCGCGTCCTGGGTCGTCCCCGGGGTCTCCTACTGGTGGGACATGCCCGGAACACCTCCCAGGGAGGCGTCCAGGAGGCATCCTGATGAGATGCCCGAGCCACCTCATCTGGCTCCTCTCAACGTGGAGGAGTAGCGACTCTACTCCGAGTCTCTCCCGGATGACCAAACTTCTCACCCTATCTCTAAGGGAGAACCCGGACATCCTGCGGAGAAAACTCATTTCGGCCGTTTGTATCTTCTTTCGGCCGTTCTTTTGGTCACGACCCATAGCTCGTGACCATAGGTGAGGGTAGGAGCGTAAATCGACCGGTAAATTGAGAGCTTTGCCTTTTGGCTCAGCTCTCTCTTTACCACGACGGACCGGAACAGAGTCCGCATTACTGCCGACGCTGCACCGATCCGCCTGTCGATCTCGCGCTCCATCCTCCCCTCACTCGTGAACAAGACCCCAAAATACTTAAACTCCTCCACTTGCTGTGATGTTTTTAAAGGTAAATGATTTAAATCACAGGTGTCAAACTCAAGACCCGGGGGCCAGATACGGCCCGCCACATCATTTTATGTGGCCCGCGAAGGCAAATTGTGCACCAAATGGCCTTCCGAAAGAAGCTATGACTACAATGCGGCCCGCGAAAAAAATAAGTTTGACACCCCTGATTTAAACGTTCATCATTAGGTTCTAAAGTGGGCCAAAGGACTTTGACGATTCTATTTCCATGACATAAGGAATGTGATCAGACACATATTGTATGAAGGTTCAGAGGCAAGAAATTGGTTTCCACAGGGATTTGGACTTGCTTGTTATAGAGAGAGAAACCTGTGAGTCAAGATAATACATAATTGGAGGGTGCCTCTTTCCGCGCCCCCACAGATAAGAGTATAGAGCAAGGTGATGGATACGGGACGAAGACAAGAATGACAGCAATTTAATGGAAAAAAAATGGTATGTATGTGTCTGTATATCCATATAAGAGGCAAAAGTAGAGGGAGAGAATAAGAATGCTTTTTTTTAAGTTAATGTGAGGAGGCTGACTACCTTGACAGGAAATGTGTCACCTCCAAGATCTTCACGATGCCCTTCTCAAATATCGACCGGCTGTACCTTGGTTTCAGCTGGCACATTTCAGCACAAAGTACGTTTCTGTCTATTCTGTCAGTTTGATTACTTTGTTTCATTGGGGTCCTGTATTATCGAAATTCATTATAAGAGGTTATGCAAATGTACAGGACTTGGTAAATGTACATTTCTACTTATGACTCACACATCCATCGTTACCTTGTTGAGTTACTTCCCCTTACATTCATATATTCAATGCAGAGGGTATATTACAAAGGAGGCGCTCAGTGCGTGTTCCTCAAGGACGTCTCCCTGGAGGATTACGAAACGAGTAAGCATCTTTCAAGTTTGTCGCTACGAACATGAATGTCTTTATAGTTCGGATGAGAAGAGGGCATATGTAATTATATGGGTGGGGGGGGATGTTCTGTAAGTACAACTGGATTTGTCATATATTTGACCAAGATTAACGTGTCAATGCTAATATATTTTTTAACAAAGCCATGAATACTTAAAAATGTCCTGTTTTACTGACAATAATTTTACTGAGGTAAAAGAAGATGGACAAAAAATATCCAAAGGCAGATTGTTTTGCAAGTGATCCAACTCTAGGAAAAGAGCCATAAAATTAAACCAATTGTGCAATTGTACTTTATCTCTGTCTCTTTTTTCTTCTTTTAACAGCTCTCATAAAAAAAGAGAATGAATAATTTAGTATGTAAATACCAGGGGCATCTCAAATCATTATTAAAGCTACACTCACCAATTATGATCCAGCTATATGATCCAATAAAAGAGCTGTATCAATATTTTTAGTTAACCTTTGCTTGACAAAATTAGAGCTGTATAAATTTTCAATAGGCTGTGACTATCACTACTTTGAGCGTAGGAGTGGAGGCAAGACAGCTTTATTTATACATTATAGTGCGATTTATACACACAATAACTCAGTGTTTCACATTGCTACAAAACAATATCTAAAAGCAAATCTATTTTTTTAAAGAATCTAAAACATTTAAATAACAGAAGCATTTAATACAAAAGCAAACTAGAGAAATAAAAAGTCGATGACTAAAATTAATAAAAGAACAGAAACATGATTTGGGAAAAAAATCATTATGCTCTAAAAGACATCAATCATTGATACACAAAGTGTAGGTTTGAAAAGTATTTACACTTTGGGCTAACTGTTGGAAGCTTATTATTATTTATGTGCAGCATAACAGCCAATGCACCATGTTTGCTTTGAACTGTGAGCGCTATTAATTGACCCCAGTCCGCGGACGATAGAGCTCTACTTATTCATAAGCATTTTTTCATGTATTTATGTCCAGGGGCAAACTACCACATTCAAATTTCAGAAGAGAAATTTGAATTGGCACAATTAAGAGACTACTCAAATTTTCTGTGTTGGTTCCACCCACTTGTTTTTCCAGATGACAAACACTGTTGGGAAGTTAAAAATTGCGACATAATTAAAACTGTAATTGGTGTCACAATCTACGTGGTATTTCTTGTCCGTGCTATTCTCCAGGCTGAACTAATTTAATTGTTTATGTAACAGTATCATAAATCCAATAGGTGTTTTACACAAGGATCAATAAGTGAACCCACCAGGGGGTCTCGTCTGCAGGAAGATTATTTTCCGCTGTCAATTTATGTTTGTGGCCGTCTCATATGTTTTGTTCACACCAAACTAATGAGTACTACAGATTGGATGACCTCAAATTCAGGGTCTCAGATTTCAGAATAACAAGACAATAAAATAATATAAGTAGCTGTGTAATGTGCACATGGGGGAAAATGCATCACTCTGTCTCTTGAATAATAATATAGATTAGATTTTTTTAGCGAACTGAAGCTATGTCAGGTCTATGCATATGTCTTGTCTTTGACTTGTTGCTCATCTATTGCTGTAATCGCAGATAAGTAAGACGTAAGTTTTGCTCTGACAATGTTCAAATCACCCGGACATGAACATTAACGTATTTTCTGGACTATAAGGCGCACCGGACTATAAGGCGCACCTTCAATGAATGGCCCATTTTTAAACTTTGTCCATATATAAGGCTCACCGGACTATAATGCGCACCATTAATGCAATCACAAAACAATAACTTGAAATAGTGAAAACAATAACAATATATCAATAATGTCAATAATGTTTTATTGTTGTTATTGTTATATGAATAAGAAGGGTGATATTGGTGTTTGTGACAGCAGTAAACAGGCCAGGTTGCATCATGTCAGATTTTTAATCCAAATCAAATCATTCTCCATTTGATTTTTTTTTTCAACTTCAGATGCAACAAATTACTTTATAATCACAAAATAATGATCCATAGTCTTTTTGATTCATGATTCATAGTCTTCAGCGGGCCACTTATGATTGATCTAATGACACAATGCTTCGGGCGAGTTTAAATTTAGTATTTGGTCCATATATAAGGCGCACTGGACTATAAGGCGCACTGTCGGCTTTTGAGAAAATTTGAGGTTTTTAGGTGAGCCTTATAGTCCGGAAAATACGGTATATGAGCAATATAATGTAAGTCACAAAGGTCCGTCTCCATCTTTGTAATGTTTGCAATAAGAGACAATAGAGTCATTGTTGTTCGCTTCAGCAAAGATGGATCGATTCTATTTTAACGTGAACACCAGTCCTCAAAACAGTAGCTCCCTTCTTCAGACAATTGCTCTATGTAGTAGCTTTTAGATTGCACCAACTTGAGACCCCTTTTCTTTCTGCTGTCATTTCCCAAGTCTTAATCTATATAATATAAAATCCATTTGATCGCCCCAAACTACTTCTATTTTATCCGTGCCATTTCTTTTCTCTCTGTGCCCTCCCATGTCCTTAAATTTAAGTATTTATTAGAAGCCACATCTGTAAGTACGCTTCTCGCTTTTTCATTATTAGACTATCAATCTTGAAGTGAAAGACACAGCTACTTTAAACAACATATATAAACTCTTGGGTTTTTTTCCCTGCTGTCTGCATTAGGTATTTACACAGATTTTTCAGATAGGAGAGTGATCTCCATTTGGGTGGAATGACTTTATGTTGCTCTAAAGAGGTTTCTGACTTCTGGGGTGCTTTGCAAAATGTAACGACTGCACCGCATTTACCGTTTGGTAGAACAGGGTCAAACAGGCATCACGCATGGTCAGACCATTGCCTGAAGCCAGGAGCTGAAGCAAGGACAAATAAAATGAAATATTCCCCTAACAGAAAATTCTTTCTGACAAAACTGGAATGTGAATAATGTGTTAGAAATCAATGCGAATAATACCCCTGGAGGTTAACATTTAAGCATGTCCACAAAACATCCATCTTAAATAAACTCACCTATTAACTAGTGAATCTTACTTTTTCTGGTGGTGTCAAGGACATATGTATGTTAATATAAGGTCAGGACAAAATAAATAAACATTGAATTGTGTGAACCGTATTTTCCGGACTATAAGGCGCACCTAAAAACCTAACATTTTCTCAAAAGCCGACAGTGCGCCTTATATATGAACCAAATTCCTAAATTCAAACTGGCCCAAAGCATTGTGTCATGAAATCAATCATAAGTGGCCCGCTGAAGACTATGAGTTATGGATAAAAAAAACTATGGATCATTATTCTGTGATTATAAAGTCATTTGTTGTGTCTGAAGTTGAAGTAAAAAAGATCAAATGGAGAATGATTTGATTTGGATTAAAAATCTGAAATGATGCATTAATGGTGCGCCTTATATAAGGACAAAGTTTTAAAATGGGCCATTCATTGAAGGTACGCCTTATAGTCCGGTGCGCCTTATAGTCCGGAAAATACGGTAGTTGTCATCTTGTGGCATCTATATGCAATCACAAACAAAATGTCTAGATGCGTCTAACAGCAGAAAGAAGAAAAGAATGAATGTGTCTCTCTAGAAAGTAAATGGTACAACCCATCCTTCAGAAAGCCTCGAATAAATCAACCAGAGCAAAGTATTTAACTTCACCTCATATGTAAGTTGCCCAAAGTTATCTCATCAGCGAGGACTCAAAAGCCACAAAATGACCGGGGGCCAACATTGCTTCTCTATGGCGACAATGGCCTTTTGAGTGGAAATTTGTTCTATCTGCCCCTGAAATCCATTATCCTTAACTTCAAGGCCAGAGCGGTGATGGGGTTAAGTGGACTTCCCCGACAGTCCAATGATGTATATATAGCCACAGTGGCAACTGGAAGGAAATGGAGGGCCGAAGACAAAGTGCAGAAGGCAGGTCATAGATTGCTGCACCCAGGGGGTGGGAAGAATCTAAAGAAGGCAGACAGTCCTCGGTTGTTGCGACTGACCAACCGAGCCTGTGTCTAAAATGACCACGGAGAGGAGGGACACCAGGATAGGGCAGGAGGAAGATAAAATGAGGGCTGGTGCACAGGGCCAGCATGGAAGACATGGGAGGATGCCTTATCAACTGGACAGATGTGTGGAAAATGCCACAAGCTCAGCTGAATGTCTTCATCGGGCCCTACCATGAAACTTGAGCTGTGCCTTCTGCTAAGGTTTTTTATTAGGCTGCAGAACCA